>NC_089859.1:24913803-25231719 GCF_036373705.1 Amia ocellicauda
GTTTCTGGAGATTGTTTTCCTCTCCTTCTTTTTAATTGATCTGAACGGTACAAATTGAAGTAGCACACAACTTCTAACAATGTTGACTCTGCCTTTTCTTTCAAACTTGAAACACAAAAATCCACTGAAACAATACCTTAAAAGGCACTTTGCACAGGCATTCAGGCACCACTTCCGTCGTATAACAGCCTCTCCCTTAAAAGACGAAAATCAAATTGACAGAATCTAATTAACGTGCTCGTCGGTTCTGGGAAAATGAGTGTGTGGCTCTCTACAGCAACTTCCTATGGAAAATACAAGGTGCTACAGCTTTAAGGATGGAATACATATAAAACAAACCTTAAAAAAAAAATGGGGGTGGGGGGGGGAAGGAAAAAAAACCTGCATTTACGCACAGTAATCTATTACCATCTCTGTCCACCAGAACACTTAATCTACTTTGCATCTAGCTTCCTAATCACTACTTTCATTGCAGTTGTGAGGAGCCAGAGTAGGTGAGATGAGTATTTGAGATAAGCGCCAGTCAGACCAGTTTGTTTTACAGCTGGCGAGCTCTACATACGTTAACAGTGCCTTATGGCAATATTTAATCAAATTATTCCTTAAACTATAAATAATCACCCTAATGCCTATTATTCTTCATTGTTACCGGTCGCCATGGCGCTGTGTTCGACTCTGAAGAATTCTCCACCATTATAACCCTCATTGCCTCTCTGAAATGTGATCTAATTGCAGAATCCACACCTGTTCCATGGTTCAGTAGTTTTTCCCTTTGATGGAGGCAAAGTTTTTAAGGGAAGGATATATCACTGAAAGCTGGGGCTGCAGAAGAATATAGCCTGAGTTTAACAGGCAAAAATAGTATAAAAAAGATTGTGTTTTGTGGACATTGGAAGATTGCTGATGGGTGCATAAATAAAGCATGCTAGAACATCTGTTCTTTGTTGTGCGTTCAGCTTTTTAATGTCTTCAAAGAGCAACTCTGACGCATCAGTGACTACCACTCCCTGTTCCAGCTTCATTTTAGCAGAGAATAATAAACCATCTTGAGGGAATACAGGCAGCCATCTCCATTAATTTATATATGCGGCATCTATGTTTTCCATTTATAGGACTTTCTTTTTTACTTAGTTCATTTTAAAATTTTATACCTATGGGAAAACAAATGTGAAGATGTGGTTGTGGCTATATGGCTATGAGCACAATTAAAATTCACAGAGTTAAGTTTGTATCCCTCATCTGCTCTTCAAATACATCTTTCAATGATGTGAGGCAAGGCTTGTAAGTTGTAAATCTCTTATTGTATGCAGAATATATTTTGTTGTGGCATTCTGAACATCATTAAGCCCAGAGCCCATAAATTAAATACAGATAGACCTTTTAAATTGAAATGATAAAACTAATGCATTTGACCAAAAGGGCAAATTAAAGATATTGTTTTATATGTCTCCTGTGGTAGCGCACTAAGGTAGGAAAAATATTTCTTTAAGACTGTCACACTGTTGTAATTCAACCCAATGTGAACAAGAATGATCTGTACATATACTATACATACAGGATATACTTGCAGTTTGTTTCTCAAGTGAGAGAAGTGGGTTCTTTTGTATTTCTCTCAATGAGGGTGACATATACATTGCATAACGGTCATATTTTTGGAATATATTTACTACAAAAATAGTAACTAAAAGACACTTTAGTCATTTGTATTCTCAGGAGCATGACAATTTAGCCATGTCTCAATGGCAGGAAATACCAAAGTACAAAAGGCATTTTATGGATTAAAAAGTCTCATTGGGCAGTTAACATGGTAGGTTTTTTATAAAAAAATTCTGCTGGAACCCTTTATTTATAGCATACTTCCTGGCTCAGAAGGCGGTTATTATTCGTGGTCTATGTTTTTTAGGGGAATTTATGGTAGCTTGTGTAGTGAAAGTGCTGTGCTATTGGATCTGATGAGTCTTAATATCTGTTAATTGATTTGAAACAGAATAAAAGGTATTGATGTATGTTGTCTTTATTTAGAAATACTGTTTATGGCAACAGTCCTTTTCTACGCAACAGTGGATAAAACTGCTATACCACCTATACTTTTATAGCACTGATACTTAAGACATTTGACATTAATAACCTTTTGGTTTTCAAATGTATTTTCAACAGCTTGAGATTTCAGTTACAATAAGAACATGTTCAATCAACGAGGACAATATGAATGTTCAAAATTATGAAAAATAACAATATGTTCCATTTATTGTACAAATAACAAATAACAGATAATGTCATTGGACATTATCAGGTATCTATGATCTCTATTAGAGCAAAATGGACAGTTTTTGAACCTAATAAGATTCAAATATTAGCTATCAATGGTGGTCCAGAGGAGCAATGACTAGGGTTCAGTTCCAGCCTTGTTTGTGTCTGTGTGACGCTCTCATGTTCTCCACATGTCTGTATCGGTTTGCTCTGGTGTTCTCACACATCCCAAAAACCTGCTGCCCAGGTGGATTGGCTGCTGTGGTTGTCTCTGACACTGTACAGCGCCTTGACTAGCACTTTGAACATTAGCCTGTTTGTCTTTAAGGTGATCGCTCAAACTCGATGTGCTTCTATGATCTTGAAATTCACCTTCACAGAGATTACACATCACTTTGTTTTTGTCTGTTGAACCATCCGAAAGTGTTTTAAAACAAAAACGGCAATTCATTAATCCACCTTTCTTCTCCATCACGATCACCTCTGTGGTTCAACTATGATTGAATATGAAAGCGTTAAATATGAAGCTTTAAAAATGAACCATTAAATACCGTTAATCATTTAAAATTAATCGCATTCTTTAATGCTGACCACTCTAATATATACATCCATCCATCCATTTTCAAAACTGCTTCTCCTGGTGAGGGTCGCGGGGAAGCTGGAGCTCTAATATGTACAGACAGTACTTTGCAAAAGTTTTAGGCAGGTGTGAAAAATTCTGTAAAGTAAGAATGCTTTCAAAAATAGACACATTAATAGATCTACATCAAATCAATATTTGGTGTGACCACCCTTTGCCTTCAAAACAGCATCAATTTTTCTAGGTTCACTTGCACACAGATTTTGAAGGAACTCGGCAGGTAGGTTGGCCCAAACATCTTGGAGAACTAACCACAGTTCTTCTGTGGATTTAGGAGCCTCAGTTGCTTCTCTCTCTTCATGTAATCCCAGACAGACTCGATGATGTTGAGATCAGGGCTCTGTGGGGGCCATACCATCACTTCCAGGACTCCTTGTTCTTCTTTACACTGAAGATAATTTTCAATGACTTTCGCTGTATGTTTGGGGTCGTTGTCATGCTGGAGAATAAATTTGGGGCCAATCAGATGCCTCCCTGATGGTATTGCATGATGGATAAGTATCTGCCTGTACTTCTCAGCATTGAGGAGACCATTCATTCTGACCAAATCCCCAACTCCATTTGCAGAAATGTAGCCCCAAACTTGCAAGGAACCTCCACCATGCTTCACTGTTGCCTGCAGACACTCATTCGTGTACCGCTCTCCAGCCCTTCAGCAAACAAATTGCCTTCTGCTACAGCCAGATATTTCAAATTTTGACTCATCAGTCCAGAGCACCTGCTGCCATTTTTCTGCACCTCAGTTCCTGTGTTTCTGTGCATAGTTGAGTATCTTGGCCTTGTTGCCATGTCGGAGGTATGGCTTTTAGACCACAAGTCTTCCATGAAGGCCACTTCTGACCAGACTTCTCCGGACAGTAGATGGGTGTACCAGGGTCCCACTGTTTTCTGCCAATTCTGAGCTGATGGCACTGCTGGACGTCTTTCAATTGTGAAGGGAAGTAAGCATGATGTGTCTTTCACCTGCTGCAGTAAGATTCCTTGGCCGAGCACTGCGTCTACGGTCCTCAACGTTGCCTGTTTCTTTGTGCTTCTTCAAAAGAGCTTGGACAGCAAATCTGGAAACCCCATGTCTGCCTTGCAATGTCTGCCTGGGAGAGACCTTGCTGATGCAGTAGAACTAGCTTGTGTCTTGTTGCTGTGCTCAGTCTTGCCATCGTGTACAACTTTTGACAGTAAACTGTCTTCCGCAACCTCACCTTGTTAGCTGAGTTTGGCTGTTCCTCCCCCAGTTTTATTCCTCCTACACAGCTGTTTCTGTTTCAGTTAATGATTGTGTTTCAACCTACATATTGAATTGATGATCATTAGCACCTGTCTGGTTTAATTGTTTAATCATACACCTGACTATATGCCTACAAAATCCCTGACTTTGTGCAAGTGAACCTAGAAGAATTGATGCTGTTTTGAAGGCAAAGGGTGGTCACACCAAATATGGATTTGATTGATAATTTTCTTCTGTTCAGTCACTTTACATTTAGTTAATTGATAAATAAAATCTATTAACATGTCTATTTTTGAAAGCATTCTTACTTTACAGCATTTTTTCACACCTGCCTAAAATTGTTGCACTGTACTGTATATATATATCAAAAAACATAAGCAAAGAAATAGATCCCAAGTGACGATAAATGATGATCAAGAAGAGCACATAGAAAAAGGGAAGATGAGATCTGAAGCTTGGCGGGAGTGACCTGAGAAAGAGGCGCAGTCAATTGAAACAAATTGAACAATCCTGGTGAGGCCGTCATCCAGCAGAGATCAAAAAAAGGCCGGTGGTGTTGGTGATGATGGAACGTGTGTTGTATGTGTCGTTAATGCATTGGCAGTGTGTTAACTACCATACTGTGTTGAAATCCTGTACTTATTTGCTGTGGTTGCCCATGCCGTATCTTGCACTGCTGTTTCACTGCACTGTGTAAATCGTTGCATTAGTGTGAAGACCACTACTTATTTCTGCACTGGCTGACTTATGTTTTACAGTTGTCTGTGAGTTTATACCCTTCTATTATATATAATGCAGATGTATCATTAACTATAAGAAGCCTTTGGAGAAGGAGGCGTCAGCCAAATGAATAAGTTATATATTTTCAAAAATAATCATCAATAAATCATATAATAAATAAATTCATAAGCGTGGCAAACCCGGGGGTGGGATGAAATGACCAACCCAATTTTGTTAGAACAAGATGGTTCTCTCTGATAAAACTTTACAATTTCCTGTGCAATCAGTTCTTTCTTGTGAACAGGCAGTACAAGAGGAGAGGGCAATCCCTGAATAGCAGGGCTTGTAAAAATATATAAATAATAATAAAATAGTAACGTACAAAGTTATATTTTGGCTATATTTTTCTGTGTGTGGGGTATTTACTTAATTATATATGGTTAGTGTGTACTTAATTATATAGGTAGTTGTGGATATAAGAAAGGAACTTGATAATGTTGGGTTTGTTGGTATCAGATTATATATCTATTGATTTATCTATCATACAGATTTAAATGTTTTTCCTTTACTAAATTCTCCATGTACTTGTTCTTTCATTCATCTCTTGAATGACCTCACAAGAATTGACAGATTTAAAGTTGAATGCAAATTATAATAGTGTAACAAATGTATATTTGGTCACCCGATTATATGGAAATAAATATTTGTATACTTGCATATTATAATAATTATTATTTGCAGATTTAAAATGATCAGATACACCAACTGTAAGTGTCTGGTTCTGTGTGTGTTATTTATTTGCCCCCTCAATAATAATTTTGTTCCGTTAATTAGAAATGCACCTAAAGATATTTATGAGTCAGCTACTTTGCATGTTTAAGTTTAGATTATTATTTGAAAGAGGTGTGTGTGGTAGACTACGTAGGCCACAGCAAGAGGTGTTCATGTTGCTCATCTTGCTTGTGTGATACTAGATTACTGGAAAGTAATAAAGCCAGATCTTGTGGGATCAAGGGGAATCCACCTCAACAGGGTGACTAGGGGGCTAAGTCCTAAACCAGGCACCCTGAAGCCTCGTGTTTCTCGCTTCATGTTTCTCTGTTGAAGTTGAGTCCCTGAATCGGGTCCCTTCTATGGTCTGATTTGTTCAATGAGATAGAGATTCCGCTGCTTCCATATGCCAATACATTTAATTAGTTGAAGATCAGGAATAAATGTTTTTGTAACCGATCAGCAATGTCCTTTTTGTACACATTCTTTCCGACTCTTGAGACTTTTCAATAAATAAAATGTTAAGCACCTTTTTCATTTAGATATTTTGACAATTGCTGCATTGAGTGGCCTATTACTTATACAGTGAGGGAAAAAAGTATTTGATCCCCTGCTGATTTTGTACGTTTGCCCACTGACAAATAAAAGATCAGTCTATAACTTTAATGGTAGGTGTATTTTAACACTGAGAGACAGAATAACAACAAAAAAATCCATAAAAACGCATTTCAAAAAAGTTATACATTGATTTGCATGTTAATGAGTGAAATAAGTATTTGATCCCCTATCAATCAGCAAGATTTCTGGCTCCCAGGTGTCTTTTATACAGGTAACGAGCTGAGATTAGGAGCACTCCCTTTAAGAGAGTGCTCCTAATCTCAGCTTGTTACCTGTATAAAAGACACCTGTCCACAGAAGCAATCAATCAATCAGATTCCAAACTCTCCACCATGGCCAAGACCAAAGAGCTGTCCAAGGATGTCAGGGACAAGATTGTAGACCTACACAAGGCTGGAATGGGCTACAAGACCATCGCCAAGCAGCTTGGTGAGAAGGTGACAACAGTTGGTGCGATTATTCGCAAATGGAAGAAACACAAAATAACTGTCAGTCTCCCTCGGTCTGGGGCTCCATGCAAGATCTCACCTCGTGGAGTTTCAATGATCATGAGAACGGTGAGGAATCAGCCCAGAACTACACGGGAGGATCTTGTTAATGATCTCAAGGCAGCTGGGACCATAGTCACCAAGAAAACAATTGGTAACACACTACGCCGTGAAGGACTGAAATCCTGCAGCGCCCGCAAGGTCTCCCTGCTCAAGAAAGCACATGTACAGGCCCGTCTGAAGTTTGCCAATGAACATCCAAAATATTCAGAGGAGAACTGGGTGAAAGTGTTGTGGTCAGATGAAACCAAAATCACACTCTTTGGCATCAACTCAACTCACCGTGTTTGGAGGAGGATGAATGACCCCAAGAACACCATCCCCACCGTCAAACATGGAGGTGGAAACATTATGCTTTGGGGGTGTTTTTCTGCTAAGGGGACAGGACAACTGCACCGCATCAAAGGGACGATGGATGGGGCCATGTACCGTCAAATCTTGGGTGAGAACCTCCTTCCCTCAGCCAGGGCATTGAAAATGGGTCGTGGATGGGTATTCCAGCATGACAATGACCCAAAACACACAGCCAAGGCAACAAAGGAGTGGCTCAAGAAGAAGCACATTAAGGTCCTGGAGTGGCCTAGCCAGTCTCCAGACCTTAATCCCATAGAAAATCTGTGGAGGGAGCTGAAGGTTCGAGTTGCCAAACGTCAGCCTTGAAACCTTAATGACTTGGAGAGGATCTGCAAAGAGGAGTGGGACAAAATCCCTCCTGAGATGTGTGCAAACCTGGTGGCCAACTACAAGAAACGTCTGACCTCTGTGATTGCCAACAAGGGTTTTGTCACCAAGTACTAAGTCGAAGGGGTCAAATACGTATTTCCCTCATTAACATGCAAATCAATTTATAACTTTTTTGAAATGCGTTTTTCTGTATTTTTTTGTTGTTATTCTGTCTCTCACTGTTAAAATACACCTACCATTAAAATTATAGACTGATCATTTCTTTGTCAGTGGGCAAACGTACAAAATCAGCAGGGGATCAAATACTTTTTTCCCCCACTGTATGTAGTTAACCCTTAGGAACTCAGTGTGACATTAAACAGGCATAAATATATAATTCTAATTGACCAGGCATGCATGTCACATGTATGTCACAAGGGAATTCTAAGGGTTGTGTTGTGTGTTTTTCCTCACTGTAATCCTAATAAACACTTATTAGAATAAGCTTGAAGCCAGAAGTAATGATAGGGGTTTGTTCCAGCAAATGACTGTTTTCCTTTTCAACTTCCTGTTTTTCAGGACTTTCTATTAAATAGTTCAAATTAAGAAATTAAAACTAGTCTGCACAGTCATATATTAGTTTTTAAGTGAAAATTTTCTATTTTGTCCTTATATTAATCTCCACAAAACAATTTTTAAAATTATGATTTACACTAGGGAGCTCGGGTTTATTAAAAACCTGCTAAAAATTATATAATCAGAAATGCACTGTTGATTAAAAAGAGTACACAGTGTATTATCACAGATTAATTATTATAATTTTAACAAGGAGCAAACAGAAGAAAGTTTTAGCATTGAAAATGAAAGGAAATGAAAGGTAAGACATTTTCCAATAGAATTCTTTGATATTCTAGCAGGAATCAGTTATACTCATTTAAAAAATAAATTATATATCTGGTTGTAGAAATGTGGTGTCAGATTGGCACCAGATTAGTTGAAAGATTAATTCAATTTTCTAAGCTTTTTTTGGAATGGTTCTATTTACCCAGCAGCTGGATAAATACAAAACAAGGCTCTTAACCTCCCAGAATAAAATAAATACAGTTTGTTCACTGAAATGAACCCTTTCAGTTATAAGGGCAAGTTGTTTCTTTTTAAACATTTTATCAATAGGCAACAACCTGAACCTCAAAATGAAAATATCTCTTCATGTTTTGGTCTTGGGATGTTTAGGCCCCTGCACTGTAACTCCAAAGTGGATGCATGCATATAGCACCAGAAATCCTATAAATTAGAAACCCTTTGTTCTGTTCTTCAGACGTTTCATAATAAGCATAACAATCTGATATCTGAGAGATGCCACGAGATCCATTCCAGTGTGTCGGTACTTGCTTTGCACGGAATGCAGTTTTGTTAAAAATCTACTGAATCCAGAATGATGCATTCTTTTGCTATGACTGGTATCAACATACTCTGGGGCGTAAGTTGCATACCAGGCATGTTTAAATAATGTCCCTCTTTTTATTATTATTTATGTATTTATTTATTATGTGTGTCACACAACACTATGAACCTCCTTAACAGTTATTAATAATCACCTATGCAGCACACTGCATACAAATAATAAAATATAGAATAATAATCATAATTATTATTATTATTATTATTATTATTATTATAGAGTAAACACCCAGCATGCAATTGAGTAAAAAGCAGGTCTTCCAGGAATCTTTAAAAACAAAAACAAAAAGCCTTTGTCATTAACTCCATGCTGAGCTGTCTATCAGATGCATATTTATGCGTATATGAAGCATTGACATTGATTGTGTATGAAACTGATGTTAGTGTTTATGGTGTGTAGGGTAACAGCTTTTGTACATTTTATATTGCAGACTTTCTCGAAATATGCCTTAAACTGACAGGAATCCAGTGTATCTGAAGGGTTACACTGTTTCTCACAGCATTCTTTCCCAAACCTTACAACTGTAATACCACTGTCACCATCTCAAAGTAGTATTTTCTTTTCTTTTTCTCTACATGTGACTCATTCTGCAGTGAAGACCTTAAGGGGCTGTTATTACTGGTAAAGACATGGTATTGTCTTTTCTTGCGCTGTTGGTGTTTTTCTCTCATAATCATAGACATACTACACAGTAGAGGTGTAGGAATTAAACAAGTAGTGCTCTATCTTTTCAGTAGTTAGGGTGGTGAAGGGAAGTTATTTTAGTTCTGATGATTTTTTGTGCTGGTAGGGGTTCAGAATGAGCACCCTGCAAGTACATGACATGCAATAACACCATTCTACTAATACTGCCTAACGATCTCTCTGTACTTTCTCAGTCTTTTTATTTCTAATCGTCAGTTTTTTGTCAAGAGGCAACATAAGAAAATGTAATCTATTATACATTTAAAAATAACACACTTTGGAGGCTTTGTGAATGCACACATAATATATAGTTTCGCTTGTCAAACACAATATCTTTATCAAAGTCACTAAACTCTTTATCAGGCTAATAAGTGCACCACAGAATCACAGTCCTCATCTCAAATTACACTAATAGGCAAGGATTTGTTGGGGGTTGTATTTTAGCTATTGTTTTTGTATATTTTAGTCATTATATCATTTTAAACAATCCTGTCCCTTTAGTTTAATGCCCGAAACCTGGAAACCCATTGAAATCTGGTTAATACACTGTCAAGTATTTGATATTGTTGCCTTGAAGAGACTTCACAGAAGAAGCACCTCAGATAATCTCTTTCCCCCACTGGATTGTTTTATGATGACAGGTTGAAAGAGCTGAATCACTTTAGTCTTCAACAATAGGTGATTACTAGCTAGGTAGACTGAAATCAAGAGACATTTCATGGAGTTTTTAAATAAAGTTGGGGAGGAACACCCATCCAATTGTTGCAGCCATGTTGCTCCTGTCACAACCAATCACAACAACACACAAGAACAAGTATCAGGTTACAAGCTTCCATTGTCCTGCATCAGTAGCTTTGCATTCCTCCACCTTCCCAGAATCCACCTCTGCAGCAGCTCATTGGCTCACAGGGGATTCTGATAGCCTCATCTTCATGACCCAGTCTCTGGGTCCTTTTAGGAACTGACTGGATGGGTTCAATTAGCTACTAAAACAAAGCAAGAAAAATAAGATGGCGAAATTGCCCTCTCTCCTTTGTAACAAGGTGCTTAAGGGTTTAAATAACACTTGGTGTGAAGTTCTAGGTTTAGACATGCAATAGTCCTTGTTAACTATTGTAGTAATTGACTTAAAATATAACTGACATATTTCTCTCTCTCTCTTTGACTTTCTATTTTGGTGTCCATGCAAGCAGAGCAATTGTAAAAAGTGTTTTCAGTGAAGTGATGGAATTGATCGATGAGTTATTGCTTTAAAATGAAAGCACAGAGGCATTTGTGCAAAAGGAAAATAGGTTCAATTAGTACTTTAAATGAGAACAGGGTGCTTCAAACAGATTCCCACAAAAATAATTATAACCCACAGATTCCACGGATACCAGTCATGCTATTTTTCACTATAATCTTCTCCTTCCTCATTGTGCTCTATCTATCCCAGTGGTATACTATGCAGAAGGTTAATGTACTCGTGGCCTGGGCCTGGACCTTCTTTTCGTCAGTGAAACAGACACAGTAGATTGCTTTGCTCTCTCCGCTGCTGCAGCGCCAGAAAATAGTATGTCTGCTCTCTCGATGTGGAAGGTGTTTGCTGTACTGAGGTCCTTTGTATCACATCTGAGAAAGATCCAGCTTTTGCACTTTCAGCAATTTAAAAGAAAGTAAGTTTAGACGATGCAGTAATGCTTTGCTTGGCAATTAAATGTGTGCTTATGCGCTATGTGTAGATTTCTAATCACAACTGTACAATGAATTCAATGTCGACACCTAATGACCTTCACACCAGACTATTATAATGGTCGGTTCAATGGGCTCTGAAACATATCTGGTTTAGAATACAACAATGCAGAAATGGGAGGAAGAAAAACTAAAGTAATCTAACAAACTGAGGCAATAAACATACATACAAATAAATACTGAAGAAAAAGGGCAATGATATCTATACAAATTCTGCATATAGCTACATAGCTTGGGTTATAGCAACATGTCTGCATCCTTTTATGTTATTGTTCAGCGTGTAATCCTTTAAAATTTAGGGTAAGTAAGGAAGGAACCTCTGTTATTTGTATGACATTAAGCTCAAAAGACTCCATAAAAAGGGAGATTAAGGAACACACCTTCAACTGCCATACGGTTAGAAGAAAAATCACTTTAGTGGTCGCTACTTTACACCGAATGAGATGTATATCATAGGACCAACCACATGGTTTCACAAGAGACATCCCCGACCTAACAGTGTAACAGCAGGGGTGGGTCTATTAAGTCAGTATTAAGGTGTATTAATAGAGCTTTGTGAAGGACTCATACAGCACCACACCTGGCTTCAAACAGATATTTAACAAGGTGCAGATAACACCGTGTGGGTAATTATCACAGTCTGGTTTGCTGTGGAACATAACGTTACAAGAAACAACCATTTTGACTCTGTCTAATGTGACTGATTGCTCTGTTAATGACCCCGAAGCTGAGATCTCATTTGCGTGACTGCTGCACTTCCGTCAGATTTTAATCATCAGCAAAACCCAAACAAGAAAAACAACTAACAAAGGCAGAACCAGTCCCAATAATTCAACCCCCTGTCCCACTGTTCTAAACAGGCTGTATCAGAAATCCTTTCTTTGTTGGAATGGTTGAAGACCAAGTGAACTGAACGCAGGACTAATACATTAAAATGATGAATCCCACAAATAAGTAAATTAGAAACACCGTTAAAGTGTAAATGTGGCCTGTTGTGTTTAGTAGACAGAAGAAGCCCAGTGAGTCACTTTGCTGTGTTTATAAACGACAGGAATTTCCCTGTAACTCACTTCGAGATACTGCTGAAATTATATCTTGATTTGCACTGATAAGGGGCAGATTATTCACAATTATGTCTAAAAGACCTAATAGAATATTTGCCTCATTTCCACCATCAAAGGATAAGTACAGCATTATTGCAAACATGGAGATTTGTTCATGGCATGTCAGGGTTGTGATCTGAAAACTCTCAGCTGGTTTTTATATTATGTCTGTCACCTGAGGCAAGCTTACAAGACCAGTTACATTTCCTCATAACCACCAGAAATGTAATATCAGGTCTAATTCTCAGGTCTAAGGGGAAAAGTAAACTATTTTAGCATCTTCTGAAAAATGTAATTATTAGTCGAATACTCGAGTGTCTGTGAATATTTCTTATTGTTAAATCTTAAATGTGTTAAGAAGTGTGCATTCCTTCACTACTGCTGTGTGTGTTCATGTGGTGCTGTGTGTTGCCTCAAAAACAAATTAGCTCTGATCTAAGCCAAAGCCACAAAAATTTGTACAATTAAATATAATGGTTACACAGGGAAATTTTATACCCTAAAGTCACTAAAGGTGTTGTTCACGGCGCCGCTATACATGCTTGCCTTAGAAGTTCTAGCTAGATAAACAGCTTCCAAAAAAGTTGGCAAGCTTTGAAAAAACATCTCTATGTACATAAAAGATGAACATACTAATTAAAAAAATAGGACACGTACATAAAGGTTTCAATAGATCATTTATTAAGCTGTAAGAAGTGCAATGCGTATGAGGAATGCATTTTACTGACTAGCTTACTATATACATATTAGGCCACTTATATGGGTTTGCATTAAAAGTTAGGGGTTGGATTTCTTTCACCCATGAATGTTCAGCCATTTTCAGTGCCTTCCTTAGTAAAGCACAGTCAATTGTGTTTGTCAAATAAGTATCTGCATATTTAGCGATCATTAGTCAGGGAAACTGCACGTGGATGATCCCAGTGCCAGTGATACATCTGCCTCCAGGATTACCTCAATAGACTGTTCACACATGTGCTCTGGAATTAAGGCACTGAAATCTGGAGTCCAAGCTTTTGCACATATAACGGCAGAATCTGTGATTGAGCTCGGCCCTTGTAGGGATTTGAACTGTATTCTCTACCAGGGTAGTGTTACTGCAGTCAGTAGTTATTGGTGTATGTGTGTGTGTGTGTTTGAAAATAAGTGTTTTTAGAGCTGGATTTTTTAAGCAATACAAGAAGACTGACATATCTCCAGTTCTATTTTAAAGTTGCATACGAGAAGCAAAAGGTTGGACATGTTCAGACTCCAGGACTCAGTGTCTTTTCACTGTCGTAGCCGACTGTAGGAGAAGTGCCTCGAGGGCAGAGGAATCCCAGACGATTTTGTCGCCAGTGCATGAAGTCATTCAATCAGAGATTGTTTTCTAAGGGGTGTGCGACTAGACGTGATACATTACAGTACAGTGTGTATAACATATGATTATATTACTTGTTTGTTTGTTTGTATCATTTTGTTGCTAAATACATTGAGTTAAAATTCTTGTCCTCTGAACATGCAGTCATTTTCTTGCATTTTCAATGAAACACATGGTAAACAGCAAGCTCTCACAGGATTTCCACAATGTTGTTATATTTCTTCAAATGGACACTTTCACCGTCTCTCTCAACCTAATAGGAGATCCTTCACAGTTTGATACAGTTTGATCTCAAACAGATTGAGCACTCCTCCTTCAAGTGAGATAGTTGGTATGTATGCCAAGTGCTCTTTGTGGTTCCTTGCGAATCCAACAAGGGAAGGGGTAGGACATGGAGAAGTGGCCCCAGAACAGGGTCCTCGTGTTTACGTTGGTCTGCTGAGTGGGAGCCTACATGTCCGTGCATATCGCACCATGGGCTTGAAAAGGATATTTCAAGGTATAGAAAGCTATTGCAGAATATGGAGATATGCATATAGGCAGTACATGACATGGAATTGAATTTGTTTCTTTTTCACACAAAAAAATTAAATAACAAGATGCCATTTGCACTCAAACAATTCCAAGTATAACACTGCCATAGCAAAGTAACACACTTGTATTGCTTAATACTGTGTTTTATACACGTTGGTACTTATTGTGCACAAACTAGCCACTTGATGGTATATTTGCTTACAGCGTCAAAGGGAAAATCTGCCTTATTATGTCTTTGTCAAGACTGGACATGTTAATATGGCAGCTCTCTCCAGCTCTCTGACAAAGAACTTCATTAAATTGTTTCTTTGCTACATAATTATAGTTTTGTATTAAACAAGACATCATCATCATCATCATCATCATCATCATCATCATAATAATAATAATAATAATAATAATAATAATAATAATAATAATAATAATACTAGTTAGAAGAAGAGGAAGAGGAAGAAGAAGAAGAAGAAATACAATTAATACAAAATATCCTATTTATTTGCCTATAAATTGAATCTATTCTCTCCATTGCAGACTAGCTCCCATTGTTTGATTGTTTGTCACAAATGAATATTATTTAAAAAATAGATAAAATCAGGGGCATCTGGAGTCACTGCATGAATTGGCTACTCCATATACAATAATACAAAATAGAAAATGTAATTTGTAACTCTTCACTTTCTATGCACACAGCCCAGAACTTATTAATACTACAATAGCTGTTGTCATTCTGTTTCTTTTCAGCTTCTGTAGATGAAGGAGACCAAATATTGACAGTTTTATTTTAAAATAATAATTACAAGGTTTGCTACGTTCTTTACACTTCTGGGATTCCCCCCCACAAAAAAAAATCCAACAGAGTCGTGGAACGCCTCCAGAAACACTGTTCGTCTGCCCCAAACAAGAGTTCTGTAATGTACACAGACGTTTGTGATGACTCCGTGGGAATCTGAGACAAGATAGGTATAGATGGTATGGAATAATACATACGTAGAGAGCATATTAAAAAAGAAATCAGAGCAGAAATTAAAGGCTTATTTATGTGGGTTAACTGGAGCCAGGGATATTGTTATGGCTCCAGAAGGTATGCTGTGTTTGCAGACAGAGCCGCTGCTTTGATGAAAAATCACTGGGAGCTGAAGAGACTCCCTCATCCTGATAACTTCTAATCTCCAGTCGGGTTCTGTGTCTGATGATGCAGATTCTGAAACACAGCAAAGTCTTATGAATATGGAAGATACCCACTGTAAAACTTACCAAACCAGCTACGTCAATAAATAAGTCTGCTCTGAATGCACGTAGGTGAGAGAGTTAAGTAGTTATTTAATATGTTTTCATACATAAAAGGATCTCTTCTGTCTAATGTCATGTTTTATTAATGCAGTTAATGCAGTTTGTTAACAGCCACATATCTGGCCTGTCAAATAGTTAAAACAAAATCAATGCAATCGTGTATACAGTGGTGTGTTGAACATCTGAATACCAGGATCAAGGTTGTCTGAAAGCAAACTATTTACAGCACCCGGAGTGTTTGTTAAAATAAGTTAATTACAAAATGGAGACAAGAATATCGATTTTCACACTGACACTGAATAATCACTGTAATGGAAGCCTAGGTTGGTGACACTTGCTTCTTTAACATAAAAGAAGAAAACAAAAACATTAAAGGGAAGCTATAAGTGAAGCATAACTATCTGAAAATGTAAACTGATGAAACTTCAAATCTCTATAGAAGTATGATGGGGGATGAATACCTTATGCCATTGTTGAGGCATCCTGGATATAATCAACTAAGCAAGTAACCTGAAAAAACATATGTTTGTATCAGTATGAAATGCAGTAAAACACAGACTAATGGGTGTGTCTATATATATTTATATTTGTTTATAAGCAATTTTTTAACAGCTTGATCATGATTAAAGAGGTTGCAGCATGCTTAACAATTATAGGGCTAGAATTGTATTTTAGTGCTGAATAAAAATGAACATTAAAACATGATAATAAAACAAATTATGATAATATAAAGCACTGTGCCACTTTTCAAAAATATTGTATCCATATTCATGTGCATGTGATGTTTCTAAAATTAATATGTTTAGAATGATGAGTTAATACCCTTGAGCCACCCGGAGTTCATCTTTGTTTTTCAAAACCAGGAGGTGAAGGGAAAATAAGGGAGTAATGTTGCTATTAATATTATTTATTTTATATTTATTGTTATTTCAATTGAAAATAGGCACTTTAAGTTTAAGTGTTTAAGTTGCCAAACACTAGAAGAACTGTCTGGCTTTCAGGGAATTATTCCATTGAGATCACTATCATTATAATAACTTTATTAGTGTTTCTGCTGCATTTCCTGTCAGATTTACAGTGTGGTCTCTTGGGTTGCTGTGTAAGCACAGAAGACATGGTGCAAGACAGACCTTCTATTTTTGTGCAACAACCTGAGAATATGATGCTATTAATCTGCAGGTAAACGCGGCAGAAACATTAATAAACCATTTTTAATAAATCATCTTTTCAGATCGTCTTAGCGTGCATGGTTTGTCACACTGTCCATATTTTCATGATCTGCATTATTCTTGTATTTGTCCATAAATTAAATCCTTCAATACATACAGAAATATGCATGTGATATAATTTAAACCTGATTAGAATCAATTATATATGCTGTTTTTTTTTAATTTCATTTAAACATATTAAATGAAACAACAAATGAAAACAACAACAGCAACAAAAAAAAACCTATACAATGAGTGGGACTTTTCTTGATTTTAATTTTATTCTTCCAGCTTTTATTTTTGAGCAAATGTAAGTCAACCTTAACTTACATGAAACGTTGTTTTGGTAAGCTGTCTGGTCTCAGTTTTACCAACATGAATGTTCAACAAAATGGAGAACTCATCAGCTCCAAAACTCTAAAAGAATCCAAAGATTTCACAGGATAGGGGTGAAACTTATTTGCATCTTCAATGGTACTGTTTTTAAGGTAACAAGCTTTTTTCAAAGTAGAAAGAAAGGATCTTACATGTTATGGTTTGGCTCCCCATCTGTATGTAAGGTCATCAGTCACAGTAACCAAATGGCAGACCAGTTTGTCTCATATTGTTTTCACATACTGAAGTCCAGGCAGATGTGCCAAGAAAAAATAAATCTGTAAAGGGAAAATCACTAAGCATTTTACTCAGAAATCTTTTATATCCTTTGGCACAGAGCTCTCACGTTGTATACAGTAGTTTTTGGAAATCTCACTGCAGTTCTACCTTTGAAGAAAAACAACAAAACATTCTTCAGATACAACACAGTTTTAATTCAAAATTGAAGAAGTGTCCAACATATTGTAATGTGTTTTGAGTAAGGAATACAATATTTGTATACCTCTTCCTATAAGTTGTCTTCAAAATCAACAAATACAGCTATTATATTGTTTTTCATTGACAATAAAAGGTTGTGTAATAAAACTATTTATGACAAATCATATTTCTCTCTTTACTGGAAAACAAACCAAACCAAACTCATGGTCCCCTGCTGTCTTTTATAGGGTGCAGTATTATAAATCTGCATATGGCGCTACAATAATAGAAAATAAACAAACTTTGATGCGGAAACAAACATTCAGAGTCCTCAGTCAACATCAGTTAAAATAGACAATGAAATACGTTTTAAATATCTGAGAATAAAACAAAAATAAAAGGTTAGCTTATGTTAAAGTAGAGACTCAAGGAGCTTTTTAATTTTAAAGCCACAAGGGCTTTACTTGAGGGTTTTGAAATAGCTGCGGTACTTCCAACCACAACAATATTTTATTTGTCAAATCTACTGAACACTTGAAAGTACTGTTGATGAGGGCGAAGTGAAAAACAACAAAAAGAATAAGAGAACGGTGTTTTAATTTTCCTTCAGGGGCTTTACCCCGCTGTTTGTTTTTATGGAAGCTAATGTGGGTGACAGTGAAAACACAGCCACAGAGAAACAATACCATTTCGTTTAGAAGCTAACAGGTTTTAAAAAGGCAGTAGTATTTTTATTTTTTCAGGGAGATTCAGATCAAACTCAGATAAGCAGACCATGAACCAATGAAACAGAGAGAGGAAGACAGGGAACACATAGATTTATAATAAGTAGAGAATGGATAGTTATAGTTAAAGAATAAATTGTTAGAACCACAGAACAAATTCAAGTTTTTTTACTAAATGTTTCACTAGATCAACAGATCAGAAACATATTGAGAGAAATACAATCATCTACAGGGCACGTTAAAGTGACCACAAAATGACAAAACGAACCACACACACTAAAAAATAACACTGAGTTGCAATGGTAGATAAAAACATATCAGAAAGGATTAGAGAGACTTAGAAAATAATATGAACTAAATGTGAACTAAACCTAATGAAATGACATTAACATAAGACACAAGACAAAATAGAGTTTGTTTCCCAATTATTATGAACACACTCTGAAAGTCATTTAACCAGTGAAGCTAGATTAATTAGAATAGATCGGACACAAGGACGTGTTCAAAAGGTACCAACACTCTTTATGATCAAACTAAGATAAGCTGAATATGCTGTTACTGAAAAGGGCAGATAAAGTAGGTGGTTGGATAAATTGTATGACCAAAAGTGATCAAATTACTTTAGTAGTGATTATAACAGTGGCAATATATGAGGAGGGTTACTCTTAATATTGAATATTGTTAACCCAACCCTCACCTAATACGTTAGTAGTGGATCATTATTTAATAGGTCGTTTTATCAATCTGAAACAGCGGTTTGGGAGAAATGCTCATGAAGCCCATAGGCTATGACTAGAAACCCTTTCTATTTATTGATTGGGCACAAATGTGTTAAATATAGATTACATTCCAATACAATTTCTCATTAACTGCTATTGAATTTATATTCAAATAGCTAATGGCATAAAGCTGAAGATCTTGAAGTAGGGATGAATATATGTTGTATACACAACCTATTTCACACATTAAAAGCAAAACAAGAAGAAATAAGTAAATATAGCATTAATATGACAAAAATGGAAAAGTCATGTTTGCAGAAGTATTCTAACCCTTTGTCAAACCTAAATTCATCCAGGTGCACAAGATTACTTTAACAAGCCACACAATTACTTGAATGGCCCTCTGTGCAATAATAGTGGTTCTCTGTATGGCAGGATGGCAAAAAGGAAGCCATAATTCAAAATAAGCCTTCCCAAAGCCCGCATGGAGTTTGCAACAAAGCACCCGAGAGATTGTGCAAAGATGTTTCAGGGATCTCACTGCAAGCGAGTTTTGTTGTAAGGTTTGTAATGAAGTGGGTGGACAGGAGAGGTTGCTTTGTTTATTTACAAGATGATCTATTTGTCAACAATATTAAGGGACAGTCAACAGGGGGAGTAATGTCTCTGTGTGAATGTCATTCAGCCAACAAAGCCTGCCATCGGTTAGCTCTGCAGGCAACTCATCCTCCTGATTTCGGTTCAATTACCCCTTACTGCCTTCGTCAGAAAGTTAAAGGTAACAACCAAGCTACAATTTACACCAAACAGCTGCAATGGATATCAGTGGCAGTGCACATTAGATTATGGTACTGGTGATATTATGGTACAACAAGTGATTTTGATATATTTCCACATAAAAGATGATCAGATTGTCATTCTAATGAAATACATGCAAATTGACTGAAAACTGGTTAATGTGCAGAAACAGATACTGATAAGAGCGTAACCTCAGACTGAGGTGAGATAGTTAGTATAGTACCCAAGGGATCCGTTTTAGGCCTACTTTTCTGTCTGGCTTATCTCAAAGATCTAGACCATGGTTTCGTAAGTAAACCTTTTTTAAATTGGCAGGTTAAAATGGAGAATAGGGGAAGGAGCTAACACGGTAGACATTTGATTGATGCATTTAAACACCTGAAAGGTCTTGATTAAGTCATCACAAGGGACTACTTCAAGCTCAACAATAAATCAAGGGCCTGAAAGCACAAGTAGAAATTAGGGGCAGGTGAATTTGTGACTGAAATTTCCGTATACAAAGAGTCCTGGGATTTCTGAATAAATAGTTGATTTATCAAGACATGATGTCAAAGCTCAGGTCATTAAAACTCTGCTATAGCCTGGCCAATCACTAGTCACAAACACCACTGGGCTTGCATGGGGAATCCTTGACAAAACCTGAACAAAAGCAATTCCACAGACTGACTTCCTGAGTCTCTATTGCAGTTTTTTGAGCTGGAATGGGCTACAGTTCCACAGACCAGGATTATTGAATGTGTAAACGCTTTTCACGACACAAAGGGTAGCATAACACAAAGTATAATTTCTAAACTAATGCTCCCATCCAATTTGGATACAAGTTTGGTCAATTTCAGAAACCTCTGCAATGCCATGCATATTCATATTTGGAAGCAGGCAAATGTCGAGAAAAGAATGAAAAATTATGAATGCAGAAAGTATTTATTTATTTCACAATATTTAATTGTGAATTTAGGGAATTATTTAACATTCATAAGTTTTGCAGTGCATTAATATACTGAATCTCTTGCCAGCTGTCATGTGATAATGCCGTGTGTGGAGTAAACGGGAAACTAATACCACACAGAATGAAAGAAATCGAAATCATGCCAGAGCACTGTTTGAAATAAAAAAAAAATATCTGCATAATTCTGCTTTTATATTTTTAAAGGTGTTTTAATTGTCAAATATGCTTAATTCAATGTCACATTGCCGTATTTCTCCTCTCTATTCCCTATGCATTTAAATTTCACTCGCTGAACATGCGAAACATGAATAAAATTAAATGTAAAAAAGACACAGCTGCAGTGCTATGTGTAAACTTGTCATACTGGCGTCTAGAGAGGTGCAAAAGAAACGCCCCTGTATTCCCACCTTGTCATCATTTTAAAAAGCACAGTATTACATGTTGAATAAATATGTATGAATTTAAGTTAATCTGGCAGTTACCTCAAATCCTATTTTAGACTTTTAATGAAGCATTAGTAAACCTTAATTTGAATTCAAGATATGCATTCACACCAACAATCATATTATTAAGAAAAGAAAGAATTACCTCTCTAATTAAAAGGAAATACAGGTTTACAGCAGTATCCTGTGACAAATACATCAAAACACATTGCTATCAATTTCATATCTATCAAACATAATAAAATCTATAAATACACCGTTGTTGTTTTTCTCTTTTTTGATTTTTTGTTTTGTTCTTACATTGAATTGCATCCCAGCTCAGGATAAGCAATGGCCACAGGTAATGCATATTCAAGGGATGTCCCTGATCCTGGTCTGGAAATGTGTGCCAATGTTTGAATGTTAATGAAGGTAGAGGGTTTGAATTTGGCGTGATTGCACATGTTGATCCCTCAGAAAGTGTACGCCATAGTGGTCCACTTATTAAAAAGGATGCTAACCACTTCTCAGCAATTTCTTCCTTCTGATGAAGAACTGTATTCATAGTTTCCTCAAGCGGTTAGTCAATTCTGCATGAGGGATTTTGAAGTGGAGTGTGGAGCCATCTTTGTGGAGGGCTAAGTTATTCTGCAGAGTGGGACAAGGAGGTTGAGATACGCTTCCAATGAAGAACACTAGGAAGATACTCTTGTACCCCAGTCATGACAGAATGAGCTCCATCAGAAGGGGTGCTAATGCATTGGGAGAGTGTATGTGCAAAGTAATTGAGAATCTTACTAGGGAATAGGGCGGCAGGGAGTTCTGACAATGGGAGATGTTCCACTAAGGAAAGAAAACAAAGGGAAACTGCTAGTAGGAAAGACCTGAAATGTTTGTTCCTCAATGCCAGGAGTATAAGGTACAAGATGTTAGACTTAGAAGCCACAGTGCTGGCGGGTGACTATGATGCTGTAGGAGTGACAGAAACATGGCTTACAGACAATGATGGGGATGAATACAAATTGAAAGGATACACACAGTTTAGGAGAGAGATGCAAAATCGAAGAGGTAGCATTATGAAAAATGACATTGAGGCAGAAGAAACTCATATTAGATCCCAGTAACGGAACAGAATCTTTGTGGGTGAAACTTTTGGACAAGAGATGTGGAGGATTAGTGGTAGGAGTGTGTTACAGACCACCCAACTCAGATATTCCACAAGATGCTGCATTGCACAGTGTAATCAGGACTGCATGTAGCAAGGATGTGGCTGTTATAATGGGGGATTTAAATTTCCCAAACATAGATTGGGAAAGCCCAGTCGGGACTACAGAAGCAGAAATAGAAATGGTTGAGATGGTAAATGACTGCATTGTAATTCAACCTGTCAGGGAACCAACCAGGGAGAGAGCATGCATTGACTTGATCTTTTCAAATGACCAAGACAGAGTCAGAGGGACACTAGTTAGAGAACCAATGGCAAACTGTGATCACAATATGGTTAGCTTTGAGGCATTCTTTCAAAAAACAAGGACCAAGTCTAAAACAATGATCTACAATTTTAGAAAAGCAAACCATTATAGTATGAGGCGGCACTTAGAAGAGGTAGACTGGAGCACACTGGATACCGATTCAGTTGAAAATGGATGGGTATATTTTAAGAATATACTACTTGAGGCTCAGGAGAAATTTGTAGCAAAACTTAGCAAATTGAAGACCAAAAAACAGTGGCCAAAATAGTTTAATAGAAGTATGAAAAAAAAATATTATGAGAAAGAAAGTGTTGTATAGTGCATACAAAAGGAATAGAGATGAAACAAAACACAAAGAATATTTTGAACTGCAAAGAGATTTTAAGAAAGGGATCAGGAAAGCAAAGAGGGAAATAGAAAGAAAACTAATGCTAAAAGCTTTTTCAAAATACTACGACAGCAAGAGGTCAATAAAGGAGGAAGTGAAACAGATAAAGGGCAAAAATTGAAGTATCTTGGAAAACGAACAAGGGCTGGGATTAAATCAAAACTTTGACCTACCCGCTAATAGAAAACCACAGAACTGTACTCAGTTGTGACTTAATTTTTAGTTAGATGCCACTTTCTTCTAATCAGAAGTGCAACCGCTATGATGTACACATTTTTAGTTTGCTATTAGCAGGTGGGTCAAAGTTTTGATTTGGACTGTGCTTTTTCTAATCTATATTAATGATCTGGACTCTGGGATAGTTAGCAATCTTGTCAAATTTGCACATGATACTAAAATAGGTGGCTCAGCAGTTACAATCTCGGCAGCACAGGCTATTCAAAGGGACAAAGGGATAATATTCAGTTGTGGGCCGACACCTGTCAGATGAAATTCAATGTGAAAGTGCAAGGTATTACATGCAGGTAACAAAAATGTCCACTATAATTACACTATGGGAGGAATAGAACTAGATGAAGTAACGCATGAGAAAGACCTAGGAGTCTATGTGGACTCCTCACTTTCTCCATCCAAGCAATGTGGGGAAGCAATAAAAAAGCAAACACAATGCTAGGGTATATTGTCAAAAGTGTAGAATTTAAAACATGGGCAGTAATGTTCAGACTGTACAATGCACTAGTTAGAGCTCATCTGGATACTGTGTGCAGTTCTGGGCTCCACACTTCAAGAAAGATATTGCTGCTCTAGAGGCAGTTCAGAGGAGAGCAACCAGACTTATTCCAGGTCTGAAGGGAATGTCCTACTGAGAGACTGAGGAACTGAACCTTTTCACCCTGGAACAGAGGAGACTACGTGGGGACTTGATTCAAGTCTTCAAAATCATTAAAGGCATCGACCACAACAAACCAGAGGAGCTTTTCCAGATCAGCAGGGACACACACACCCGGGGACACAAATGGAAATTGAAGGGCATTCAAGACAGAAAACAGGAGACACTTCTTCACACAGAGAGGCGTCACAATCTTGAACAAACTCCCCAGTGATGTGATGGAAGCTGAAAATTTGGGAACATTTAAAAATAGACTGGATAGGATCCTTGGATCACAAACGAGCACAATGGGTTGAATGGCTTCCTCTCATTTGTAAACTTTCTTATGTTCTTATGTACTTTGCATCAGTTATCCCACATCTTGCTAGACAAATATAGTCCTCCACTAGGTCTTTGCAAAATAGTCCATTGCTGTCAGCAGAGTATAGTGGGATGTCTTGTGCTCTAAACTGTTGAGTCCAGAGAGTGACCAGAAGAAGCTAACACAATGAACGATTAACCTATGGAGGTCCCAGGCATGGATTACTATATTCCTATGCCAAATGCAGGCACATTTGCACAAACAATAATGATGTTGTGTGATTTCCTGTAAAAGCAACTGAAATAATACAAAGAGAGGACAACTACGTACAAGGCATTGGCTGTTGCAAATGTCTGATGAAAATAGAACAGTGTGTATGTTTTACTGCCATTTTTTTATTCAGACGTTCCCATGAAACAGGGTTTAAAAAAATAAAATATGTGATTAATATCTCTCAACCATGCTGCCAAACCCAGATAAGGCAAATGTTCTTTAACTCTTAATGCATCACATCCAGTCCCACTGAAACAGGAAGCAAGCCCCTCTTTATCTGTGGGTCTGATAATCCCAAAGTCAGCATTTTGGGCAATTTGCAGGACTCATTTGCAGAAAGAAGCAAATAATACAGCAAACGTAGGTGTAAGCTTTGACCCGCTAATAGCAAACTACAAACCTGTATATCATAGCAGTTACATTAATGATTAGAAGATAGTAGCATCTTACTCAAAATGAAGCTGTGACTGGGTACAGTTTTGCATTTTTGTATTAGTGGATGGGTCATGCATTAACGGCATGCAAACATTTTGTATTTAATCCAGCCCATAGTGTCATTCTTTATCCAAATAACGAATGCAGAAGAAGTTGCTTCTATATTTGCTATTGATCACACAAATGGATTACTTGGCTGAAATATGTGAATGCACTAGTGCAGCAACACCTAAATCGAGTATCATAGAATAGAGTTCAATCAAAAAACTCTATAACAGAGATGTAGAAGAAGTCGAGTATATGCTGCTTTGTGAAATATAATTAATGAATCAAACAGGATAAGACACCTGAAGATCTAAATGTGTATAATCTACACAGAAGAATAAAAGGTCCCTGAATAGAAGGGTTTAAGATTGTTAAAGTAATTAGCAGATTCATTGCTGATTTTTTTTCATTCTTTCTTGCAGGTCAGAGAATAGAACCAGGGGACACAAAGGAAGCAGGACAGATTCAACACTGAAAGGAGACAGTTTAGCAAAATATGTAATTCAGGCAGAGACTCTTGAGAAAACGGATGCTGCCAGTAACACTCTCTGGGACTTCTATTAGACCTTAGTCAGCCTCCCTTGAACACAGGGTGATCCGTCTAGTCATGGACTCCCAGAGGTTTACTCTCCTGAGTGTAATTACGTGAATAACATGAAACAAAACAGCAGCTTTTTTCTTGGCTGGATGTTCTTAAGACTGTATTTCTCTGAGTGATCTAAAATATATTATTGTGAGGTCCACACTTCAAATATTGTGCGCACGAATGAAAAGTCCCTTTATTCAAATACCTGTAATAATGCAAAAACCAGACCTCTTTAACATTGACTGTTGTAAGGTTAATTGCGATGTGATTATACCACAATTTATCAGCACCCTGTCAGAGAGAAACATTTTGCTAATTTTAAGTTATTAAGGCGGTATGATTAGATTTGCATTTGGTCCTCAGCAGGCCCAGATATAGCCTTCAGCTTTCAATAAGTTTACAGAACACATATCCTGTGCAAAACGAATAAGCAAATAACTTTGCTTGCAGTACAAAACAAATAAGTTGTCTAGCACACCAACAGGTTGCAAGAACTGCATCTCCTTGGACTGGAAAGAATAAAACTTCTAGGAGATGTGATTGCGGTATCCCCAATTCTGAAAGAAGGTAAAAGTCTAAATCTAAACAACTAGTTCGAACAGACAATAACAAATATTTACTCTTTACTCATTTTCATACCTGCTGGAATGGCCAGTTTTCTCACATTATTCAAATAACGGATAGATGAAAACTGATATTCAAATCTGCAAGTCAACATTCAACTTATTGTGCTGTTCATTTGCCACAATTAGCTCAATCTAGTCTGTCAATATATAGAGAAAACTATAGGCCTATATAATATATAAATACCCCTATTTATTACTTTGTATGACTATCTTGGAACTGCATTATAAAGATGTTGTTTCTCTGTGTTGTTCACAAACTATGCACAGGAACCGGTGGATTTTTACAAGAAAGAAGAAAAAATGTCACTTTGCAATATATATTTCTGACCCAACTAAAATGGTCAAATACATTTGAAATTATTTTAATTTAGTGAAGTATATGGAAATGCCATTGTTCAAGGCATCATAACTCGTTATTTAAAGAGAATGAATGATACAAATGTAATTGCCTCCTGCCCCTAATTGTTTTCCGTTGAACTGCCCCTTAACTCCCGAGCCCTGTCTGTAATTGGCATATTCATCTGACACTATTTTTGAAGAATTGTCTGAAAAACATTTAATCTACTGCCCTTTGGGTTTAATTCTTGAATGATAATCTGAAACCACAGTAAATGATGCCAAAATCCATAACAGCATCTAATTTCATTTTCTGTGTGAGGAAGTGGCTTACGTTTTTGTTTTTCCCCGATCCACCCCGCAGCTCCAGGAAACAAAACCAAAAAAAATAATAGGTCTTGTATTTTGAACTATTCAAATATATCTCTTGAACCAGAATGCGGATTTGATTGTATATTTTGACTAACAGTTGCCTAGTTCAAAACATATCCGGACCAAGTTCTGAACGGACCCAGAAGATGGAGAAACTCAGAATGCGTTTATAGTCCAGAGAAATGGAAAACAAATGAACAAGCGAACACCTCCCCCCTGCCCTCCTTGTGCCATCCAATCTTAACATGTTCATGGTTTTATAGTTAATTAGTATTTAAATTACACCGAAGATTAATTTACTTTGAATCCGAAACCTGAACGACTCCCTCTCAAGAGCTCAGCTAATAATTGTCTGTGTTTACAGTTAATGCAAGTTTTTTCTACTTATGGAAAGGGATTTTTACAACATTGAAATGAAAACTATGCATATGCTTTCTTAATTGTGTTTTTTTTTAATGTACATAGTACAAAATGATTGTGCTATAAATATAAAAGTATATAAAAGTGGATTCCTTTTTCATCACACCTTCACATTTGGCATGAATTCTACATGAAAGATTGATGCAAAATCGCAGTCAAATAAATTATTTTATACATTTGGTTTAGTATAAAGTCTCTACATTTCAAAAGTGAAACCAAGTGCAGAGAAAATGTAATGAATAAGGAGATTGGAGAAGTGGCATAAAGGTATAAATAAATAAACCAATGTGAAAATGTAAATAACATCAAGAGGTCTCTTTTTGGAGTCTAGATCTCGACTTCTGGACTTACATCGATAAACATTTTTAAAAACAAATTCTTTGCGGTCCTATCTCTTCAAATATATTTGTATTTTGAGGTTGAGCAATACAGAATTCAGAGTTAATATAGCTGGAATTGAGCTTATTTTAATTAACATTCATGTCAGAAGTGTACAGACTGGAAAATAATCTATGAAGATACTGGTGTGTTAAAGTGTCAAAAAAAGACATTACAAAGACTGTATTGTATAGATGCCTTAAGCACATTAGATACTTTCATGATTTGGGCTGTTTATTGACATTGAGAACGTATGGTTTTGTTCATCAAAGGCTTGAGGCTCAGATTTATGGGGGTAAAAAAAGCGACCAAAAAAAAAACCAAACAAACAAAAAAAAAAAACTAGCTGTGACAGATGTGTTTCACTAGGGGTTATTCTTTTTATCTGGCAAACTTTACTTTATGAAATTACACGTACTGAGAAATATCAAACAAAGGTGAAAATTATCTGAAATGCTGTATACATATTTTTCTTTGCTCCAAGTGCTCTTTACCACAACCACAGTGTGCATGTGTATATATATATATATATATATATATATATATATATATATATATATATTTGTGTATGTATGTATGTATACATGCATGCATGTATACACACACATTCCTATTTAGTCTCATGAATGAATGAATATTGAGTGACATGCATTACAGAATATGTCAACTGAGGAATATTACTACTATAGCAAATGAACTTTGAATGATCGAAAAGTCCTTCATGTTCCATGTATATTGTTTGATTGTTTATATGAATACCAAGAATCTGCTGTACCATACAAACAGTTTAATTGTGTCATTAACAATCAATAACCACTCCTAGTTAGAACATTTCTGCATAAAGAAACTGAGAAACACTTATAAAACAGCCAGTTGTAACAAAATAACCGGTGTTCTGATTGCAAGAAAACTCATAAAAAAGAAATACACTTTTTATACAGAATATTTATACAGGAATAGCTTCAGATTGGATTGTAAACCAAAGGAAGACACATTGCAAACATCAAATTTCACATAAATTGCATATGTTTTTTTTTTTTTCTAAGGTGTTCTATCTGTTAGTAATTTACCTAAGCTTATTTGCATGATAGTAAAAATTGCATACAACATTTATTGTGAAGCTTTTAGCATGAGTTGCTTAACATATAGCACTTTTATAGGCAACCTTTAAAGCACATTTTCCATTTAAAACTTTTAAGACACTTTTGTTTTACTGCCCATCAAAATACATTTATAAATAGAAAAAAAAAATATATCAGTACAATAAAATAAAAAAATAAGCATTACATAACAGAAACTTCCAAAAAATTAATTACATCAGGATGCTGCAGGATCTGCAAATAAATAATGTTAAGACGAGACAAATAAAGGTTGTGTTTCACATTTCAAAACTGTTAAGATGAGATTCAGAAAGTTACAGTGACAAAGTTTTTGCAAAATAATTGAATATCGGCAGTGCCATATAATACAAGGCATTTGTTGGCATAGTTTCTTTAAAACTGTATCTTTTTTTTACAGTTAATATATATATTTATATATATTTCTCCTAACAAATAATAATCTAAAGAGTAAGCCGTACTCTTACACACGCATTTGCTGTGTCAGTTTCCAGAGCTCAAGTGGTCTGTGATCAAGTTTAGGTTTAAAAGAATAACTTAATGCTTGCCAGCAGGCTTCATATTTCAGTACCTAAGGCCTTGTCATTAACTTTGTTCTTACTTTATCTGCATTTAAAATCCAGTGAACACCAAGTAAACATAGTCTATTAATTCCATTGACTTCATCAGTAGCTCAATATCAGTGTATAAACAGATCAAAGGACATCAAGTGCAGTCTGCAATATCCACGGTTACATAAGTATCATTTTTGTGCAAGTTCTTATAAGATGCATCAGTCTTTACAGTGAATAATACGAGTTTACCAAAAAACACGCCAAAAAGTCTATTTAAATAGTATTTTCAGTGGCACTGTAAAAAGTTTAAATGAAGAAAATAAAAATACTAATTTTTAGATTCAGAGTCGGACTCCGAATTGCCTTCCCCTGACAAGTGCTCCTCTATCTTAATGGAAAAAATTGTACTGTTAGTCTGGGTGCTTTCTTCCAAGTCCTTGAGCAGCTCGTCTTCCTTATACTCGGCCACATCCACCACGTCCACCCCGGAATTGTCCTTCAGCTTCCCGTAGTGGTTCACGTAGAAACGCTGGTTTTGAAAGAACTTGATGATGGTGTACTTGGGCAAGTCTAACTGTGCCGAGAGAGTCTGAATGGCCTCCTCGTCAGGGTACAGGCCAACGTCTTGGATGAAGCTCTGCAGGATCCCCAGAGCTTCCATGGAGATTTTGGTCCGGGGCCGGGATTTCTGGCGGTTGTCGTCCTCGGACTCTGCGGGCGATGCGGTGGACGGCTGTCTGGGCGGCAGTCGGGGCCCGGCTTGTTGCTGTTGCTGTTGCTGCTGCTGCTGCATGGGTTGCTGTTGCTGTTGTGAATGTTGCTGCTGCTGTTGCTGCTGCTGCTGTTGCTGTTGTTGGTGTTGTTGATGCTGTTGTTGTATCTGTGATTGAGAAAAAAGGAAACCAATTAGGAGAAAAATAACTGCACACTAAATGGTTCTTCTGACAACTTTTAACTATTCCACCCAGGTGTTCGAACTGTGTGAAACATCCATTTAACAAAATTAAAACAAAAAAAAATCTATCTATCTAATACCTACTAATACAGGTTTATAAAGTACTCTAGTGTTAAAACCACAAATACTTCACTAGAAGCGCCGAGCCAGTCAATTTGACCAATTTGGTTATTAAAATCTGAATTACTCTGTGATCCTAAATACACTGCGCATACCCGTTCGTGACTTTTCTTAACTATATGTTTTAAACATGCCTACCTACCGCGTTTTAGCTGCATAAATGCAAAAATAAATAAGTTATGAACACATTTACCTAGAATAACCAAAAATCTGGTTATTTTGACCGGTCATTTAAAAGACATAATAAATCAAATATAACACATAATCCTGCCTTTCCTTTACAATAGAGTCAGTCTGGCGCTCCAGTGGTGATCTCTACCTGTCTACAGTCTTTCATTTGCTTGAAAAATACATGCATTGTACAGCATTACAGATGTTTTCTTACTGTAGTCACATTGAGAAGATACAGTGATTACCTTCAGATAAACATGGATTGGAAACGGAGACTGAAGAGAGCTTGTTTTGGACATGCTGTGTATATGAACATGACTGATTCAGGGGCATCAGTGATACTGGGAATGACAGATCATTCGTGGGTTTGTGCTGTGAAAACACTGCGAGTGAAACGCAGGTCCAAATGGCACCGAGTGCTTTAACTCTACTGATCAATACGCGATTGCTACTGCACATAGTACAGAGTGCAATAGCACAGCACATCGCACGCAAGATAATGATGCATGGACGTTATCAGCGGAGGAGCATTTATTGTGATGCTATATTTTTGTGGAGCAAAAGTGTTACCTGGAGAGGCTGTCAAAATGCAGTGTGAGGTACGAGCTCATGCAGGGAAAGTGCAGAAACGTGTCCTGTGTGACTGTACGAGCTGTCAGGTATGCAGGATAAATATATAGTAAATAGTTTATTGAAATACAAAGCTACAGTGAATACAAGCACTGTATGTTGAAAATAAAGTTTCAACACTGTGTAAAATGTGTACAATTATTTTTTGATAAATGCATGTTATTTTTGAACTATAAAATATTGCTTTTTAGCATTATTAGCATTATAACTATTGCATTTACGTTTACGTTTCATTCCCTTATTGTATACCATTTCTGAGCTTTTTGCTTATTGTACGCTATATAGTTACTTATGTTTTGACTGCAGTGTGCGCGTTTAGATGTTATTTATAGAAATACTATTAATGTTTTATGATCATATTTCAATTTAAATGTTGGATTTGATGTTCATGAATAAAACTTCTGAGTTTTATACGATGGTTTGCCTTTGATTATCATATCGCAGCTGTTAAAGAGCTATCGGTTACAATGACCGGCTATGGCGCTTGTAGGTAGCTTCTAGTGTTAAATGCTCTATCTTTACTTCAATGCAGTATGTTTTTATTAGAATCTGAGCATGTCATAAGGAGTCAGTTCATTTATTTAAAATGTTTTTTTGACCCACAATGAATGGGCTGATTGACAAATCGTTTGGCACGTTGCATTCAAATCAAACGGTAATAAATGCATAAAACAAGACACAAAAGACCTCCATATAAAATCATGCCAAGTACATGCTTTTTGAAAAGAGCATTGAAAGTCCAGTCATTGCCATTCGATAAGAACACAAAACTTGTTTTTTCCTCGGGCGACGCAGCCTTTTCTGTCTGGGAACGGTATCCGAGCAATTGTAAAATGTGCGCTTGAGATTTGCACGAGGTGTTGAGATAATGTGTGTTCAAGTGCAGCAATTCCTGGTAACCTGGTAAATTTAAGAATCAAAATCTGATTCCAATCAACAGATAAGAGGACAATTTAATTGATGTGGGAACCCTGTTCTATATACTAGCTTACATGGCTGAAACAAGAACAAGCAAACAGTTTAACACAAAACTATAACCATATTCACACTGGCAAAGTATGTTCTGGCCTCTCAAATGCTATGTATCTATCAAGACACCAGACTTTCCATTTAATATTTAATTGTCTGCCTTCTAAAGCCCTGTGAAGTATTTTATATGAGTCAGGCTGAAATGAAGGCATTTGCCAATAGGATGATCATGGAAATGTTTTCTCTATAGTGTTTCTCAGTGTCTTCATTAGATACATGCTGCTCAATCCTCCACAGAGATTTTCCTTAACGCCTAAAGAAGACATTCATCTTTAACAGTTATTTTGAAAAAAATAAATACACATGTATATGCATACACCTTAACTACAAAGGAACACAAACTCCAATAAGGCTCAGTGACCTTATGTTTCCTTGTAATTGTCTTGCACAGCACCACCCATCCAGCAATGGTGAGTGAAATGTCATAAGTAAATACATCAATAAATGATTAATTAACAGGTCAGTCCAATCTGGTACCTGCAACGTCTGAGCATTTGAGTAATTTAGGAGAAAGAGCTAGACGGCTTCACGTAGACCTACCTGCAGAGGATCCGTGGGAACGTGCATCATATGGGGAGGCCGGTCTATGTGGTGCTGGCTGGCGTTGCTCTCCTGCTCATAGATGGCATCTCGTTCAGCCTGGGGAAGACTCAGAAATCGGCGGATCATGGAGAGATTCTCCCACAGGGTCCTGTTCTCAGGAGAGGGGTCCTCCTTCCAGCGGAGTAGCTCACACAACCAACCCTACAGGCAGAGAAGTTCAATTTTTGTATTTTATTTTACTTGTCAATAATGGACGTTAATTCAGATCAGTACCAATCTCAGCAGGAGAGGCAAATGCACAACTGCACAACAAGCGGTTCAAGTGTTTAGGCGTTGAATTCTCTCTAAATCCTCAACACGTCTGGAATGCACTAAAAGCGCTCTTTTCCTTGGAGAACAGCTGTATTTCTTCCATTGCAACTGTACTGCAATGATTCTTCAGCTTACCAGAACCACGTTAGAGACTTTAATGTCTTGTTGGGGGACAAAGAGAAGCAAACAGAGAACAAGCAGGTGCAACAGCAGCATAAACACAAAATGCCCGTCAAAATGATTGCAGGGAATGCAGCAGATTTGAATTTTGACTTTTTTGTCACATTCTTCAATTATTTTACTTTTTTTTTTTTACTACCTTTTTACAGACACCCCTGCTTTAGTTAAAATAAAGAAAAAATAATTAGATCCCTTATTTTGGGGAAAAAAAAAGTATAATTTAAAGGAATTAAATTGATGAATTACACAAACAGTATGCTCGAATTACAAAATGCCATACGTCCAGGGAGGACACTGTAGTTGCAATAGACTCAATGTTTGAAGTTTTATCATTTATGTCTACTGAGATTCTTTGTGGCTATTCTGGGGAAATAGCTTGGCCAGTCTTTGTTCAAAACACATATATAGTTTAGTGCATTGTCAAAAAATTAAGCCTGCTCGCCCCCCTCCAACCCCCCCCCTTCACAAAGCCTTCTTTTTCGCTCCATCGCAATCTGTTAGTCGTTCTGTTTTGTCAGTTTAGCACTTGGAAGCCTCAAAGAAAGCTGGAGTGAAGCTGCTTGGACAGCGCCGGGCCTGGCGCGGAGTCAGGCCCACTCAGTAATCTACAGCACAGTTCACAGCAACACCTTTCATTTGCACAGGATTAGAAAAGGCATTTCAGGGGCTGCTTTCTTAGTACCAACCATGAACCAGTTTTCTTAACCACATAGAGAGGCAATGACGCTCTGCTGCATAACCGAGATAAGTACTGGACTTCTTTGCAAACTCCTCCCAAAAGCAACATCAAAACATAAATGTTAATAAAAAGAAAAAAGGGGAAAAAATGCACATGCAAAGAAATGCCAACCTTGTTCTGCAGCCATGCTTTATTTTCTCTGTGTATAATATATATACAAAAATGTGTATGCTCTTTGGGATTTGTTCCTATGATGATGTCACACTCCCTCCCACCCACCCCTTTCAAAGTCAGTAACCAGGAGTAATAAACTAATCCACACACTGTACATTCTTAAATCCAATTAGATTAAAAACAAACGCACAAAAATAACATAATTCGACAATCAGAATCCAAAAGAAAAGTCCCCTTTTAATGAGATTATCTCTTAAGCACTTCATACGAGTCCATACATTTTTCTTCTCACCGTTTAAAGCACAATTCTAACTACCACCCTAGAATTGGTAATAAAGTCATTTTAAGATGCACAGTTTTGGATTCTATGGAGTTGTAATTATTTTTATATTAGAGAACCTATATTTGGAAAATGTGTAAAAAGTGACCCACTTCAGATTAGTGGACAACACTGATTTGAATTTGAATAGGAAACAACTTAGTGTTGTACTGTAGAGAATATATTTGTATTGTTTCATGTCATTTCTTCCAGTTTCCTGCCCTTTAGAGTAACAAAAAACATGCTTTATTTTTTAATGGAACAGCTGGACTTTTTGACCAGTTGGTTTATAGCTCACTAATTAAGCATGTGCCCAAAATGCCACCTCCTTCATCCATCAAGGTAAGAAGTTATAGGCTCACACTACATCAATATCACTCAGCACAAGAAATGTCAACATATTACGGAGGCAAAAAGTGTAAAAGTATCCTTTTCTGTTCAAGAGCATAACACACACACCAATATCTGTCAAGCATTTCAGATTTGAGACAAAGAATTAGGTTACAGTGAATCTGATACGCACCAAGAAAAATAAATACCCATGGAAAACTACTGCTCATAATAACAGCAACAACATTTCTCTTTCATTGGACTAATAGGCAGAACAGGTAATTCCTAGTATTTAGTTATATCCATCATTATTTATGATATTTACTTGTCAGTAATTTATAAACCCTAAAAGAAAATCAGCTTTCAATTCTGAATGCCAGATATTAATAATTAAGAAATAATAAGCCTTCTCCTCCCCCCATGTGGGCTGAAATGTAGACCCTGTTAAGACTAGCTGGTTCCCCAGCCTCCTTTAAAGGATTAACCAGTCCTGGGTATAAAGGCGACACAAAAGAGCAATTCCAGGCTAAAGATCCCAGTGTTAAAGTTATCAAAGCATTCTGGTTATATGGCGAATACAAGCTCTTTAGCATTGTAAGCTTAAATCCTTGGGAGCTGTATCCATAGTTTAAGTAAAGGGTACTGAATGAAAAAGCTATAAACTTTTGAACATAAGCAAAACAAAACAAAAATGGATGTCTACTTTCATGTAAAAGCCCCCGTTACAGTTTTTTTAAAAGAAAAAGAAATACTTGGAGCACAATGGCTTAATTCATGTGAAGGGTTTATGCCGCTATGCAGTTCACTGCGCTTTAACTATAAAAACAGTCACAAGCTGCCAATGAAAAGCAGTGTTGGTCTGTAGAGCTGAACAGCAGATGTTATTCATGTACACTTAATATGAACACAAATTGTGGTATTTATAAACAGGTCAAGCTACTGAAAACCCGGATTACATTCAAAACTGCCAGATCATGGATAGAAATCCTTGAATGTAAAGTGCTGTGTCAAAAAACAAAAACAAAAGAATGTACGACTCCATTAAGGAAATTCGTGATCAGCATGGAACCTAGTTTTCTATAATTAACACACACACACACACACACACACACACACACACACACAAGTATTCTATTAAGAAGAGACATGAAATAAGCAATACGTTTAAACTACTTTGTTCTCCAATACATTTTAAGGGCTGAGGCTACATATATGAACATTATTTATACAGCTAAACAAAACAATGGGACCATCGTACAGCTAAACCAATTTAACATGTACCCAGCAGTTACTGTATGTAGCTTTATACATTACTAATTTACCTATTACTGTTGTTGAGTGGCAAACAGTAATCAATACAACTATAAGAACAAGTCACAGGGGTTTACATTAGAAGTGGATATTCTGCTGTGGTTTTGTATAGTGTATGGACTGACCTGTAACAGCCCAAAGACATTTATTCTGAAATAATATGACTCTAAATATAATATTAGCACAGAGGAAGCCATTGAACTCAAGTGTAATTTTTGTTACGTCTCCGTTTGCTTTTCTGCAGCGCCTTCATGGGATCCGCACCCTGTATGCGGTGTTTCTCACCATTATGTGGAAAACAAATCAAAACCTCAATCAAAACACTGCAAGAGTAAAGACATTATTCCATCTCTTGGTTTCTAAAATGACAAAACAATGTAGGCTACTCCAGAAATCATGCAAATTAACCAAAGGATTGTTCCGTACGCCATTCACAGAACCAAAATTGGACTCCCAAAGAGGGTCAATCCTTAGAAGGCTGTGCTCTATAACCTGGAGAGTGGGGGTTAGTTTCCCCAAGACACTAGCTCACTGTGGTTAGGATGTCCCAGAGAGCAGCACACAACTGACTAAGCACCGCCGGACCAGTAACGCCAGTTTCTTTTCAGGCACCAGGGAGCATGTGGAGATTGCCAAGAGTCCCAGTCCTGCCCCCTACATTACACCCCTATAATTTCTGCAGCTCCACCGAAAGGAAACGTTCTGGACCCGGTGAAAAGAGCAAATCGCATTCGAGAGACACATGGGTCTGTTGCTTTGCGCACTGCAGTGGCATTTGCTCCACCAACATCAGCACTTATTGAATTAAATTGTAAATATGAAGGTAATTGTGTGGGGTTGATAACTATGTTGATTCTGTGCCCTACATGAAATTAAATGTATCCCACCTGAGGAAAAATTGAATAGAAAATAAATGATAAGATTAACATAAATGACAGGATTATGGCCCACTATAAAAGCTACTATAAAGTACTTTATACAAATGTAGTTGCATTTCAAAGTGAAAACCAGCAACATCAGACAGAAGAAAAGTGCTAGTTAAAGACAATGCGTTATTGTTTTCTTCCTGATACTGGCACCCGCCCAGAGAAACCCGAAAATGTTATGCAGATAAATTCAAAGATAATATGTTGAAACCTGTTATTCACAGCAAACAACTCTGCAAAGTTATGTACTGTATTGTAAATATACAACTAAATAACACTGAACTCCACATCCATCTGCCACAGAAGAAATATTAATGTGCACTTGCCTATGTTCTAACAGCATATGTGAATCTCTTGCAACAATAAGCAAACACATGCTGAAAATAGATTCTGAACGGACGCATTTTGAGGGAATCTTATTATGCAAATGCAACTGCTCTAAGCAGTTATTCAAATTTTCTTGGCGAACAGTGAACATGGAATGGGAAAATGGGCCAATGCCCCTGATGAACTTATAATCATCTGTAAGCAGATACACTGACGGTGTCCCCTACCAACTTTCACTCTCTCTACACCAGAGGAGAAGACATCTTATAAAGGACCAAGTTTCTCTCTCTGTAGCGTATACATCTTTACTAAACTCACTCAGGGTCGATTTAAAGGGAAAACAATTATGATGCCATATACTTGTAATCAATAACAGCCAGTGATGGCCAGAGATAAATGGGGCAAAGGTTACAACTTCTTACATTCAATGGTGCTCCACACTTACAAGTCAGTCATCTTTTTCATAACACCCTTGTTTGTGTTGTGCTTAAATTTTAAATCTTAAACAGTAAGTGGCTCTTGATCAGGAAGAAGAAAATTAAAGTATTTTTTCTGTAAACTAGCTTTTCCAAAATTATATACATTGATTTTTGGATTTTAAAAAAGTCCTTTAAGTAAAATAATTACATTGTTCAATGCACTGAAAATAACAATGTCAGTATAGTGCATTACATTTTTTTTCAAGGTTCAACTTTATTATAAATTAGACAAAGTATTTTGCCTCAGTATATATATATATATATATATATATATATATATATATATATATATATATATATATATATATATATATATATAGAGAGAGAGAGAGAGAGAGAGAGAGAGAGAGAGAGAGAGAGAGAGAGAGAGAGAGAGAGAGAGAGAACCTGTTGTTCCAGTGTATGAATTTTATTCCTGATGATTTATGAAAATGCATAGACTTATAATATGCAAAGTGTATTTCTACTATTCTGACAATACCTAGGTCAACCAGTACAGCCTTGCACATTTCAAAAAGGTTGAAAAGTATTTCAGCAAACTGCCCCAAATACTGACGTTTTGCAGAATGTCAATTACCCATCTCTCACAAAAAACAGAAGGGAAAAAAAAGGTGCATGTTGTTTTTATTGGACAAATTTTAATTTTCATTAATCTTAAAATAAGATTCTTTGCTGGTGGATCATACACTCCAATGTATTTGTTTTCCTTTTTATTTTGCAATGTTGGCAATACACAGCAAGTTGATGCCTACAGGCCTCGTCAGCTTCTGAAGCCAGCAGAGTGGAGTTCGAGTGCAGGGTGAAGGTCTTGCCTTGTTACATAACAGTAGGGGTCTAGACACAGCGAGCAAAACGCCTTACGTGGGGCATACATTTTTAAAAGCCCTCCGTTAACACACAGATGGAAGTGCCAAATGTTTCTCATGTACAATGCAAACATGCTGGGAAAAAAATAATCTACTTATAACTCCTTTGCTACACAGACAATGTTATTTTTGTTTATGTTTGGCATTTTCTGTTCGCAGGACATCCTGTAATTTTCACTTCGATCAGTTTAGTTTGCAAGTTTGAAAACCTGCGTGCAGGCTGATAAAATAGAAACCTACCCCTAAAACAATTGTTGCCCCTGGAAAACAATCCTATATCTTGTACAATGGAATTCACACAGGCTCCAAAGTAGATGTGAAAGCATGTTAAATTATTTACTAGGTTAAAAGGGTGAGCTGATGCCTTAAATACATCAGATTTCATCATCCAAGCCATTTTTTTTGTGTTGGTAAAGTGGTATTGATCTTAGCAAATGCTTAAAATTAACTATTTCTCATAGGGAGTTATTTGATTAAAGGCATTAAAGTTGGGTATAAGAAATATTACACTTTTTTTCCAGTGGTATCATTGCTTAATGTAATAAGTATGGCAGCCCCCCACATCCAGGAATAAAACACACGTCTGCCTTTGCACTGCTATACTGACCATAGCCTCTACAGCTGCTAGGAAGATACAGGGCATGAAGAACATCTATAAACCCAGAAGAAACGGTGCCCAGATATTACAGTTAGAACAGAGAATTATGGGATTGCAATGGAAGTCAACAGCTTCCATTAGAAACTTATTAAGCTCCTGTAACAGATACTGGAGAGGTTAGAGGAAGTTCATAAATTTACAAGGGCTTTACAAGTGCAGTTCAAGTGAATTTAGTAGTGAACTTGCACATTTCTTGCTGGCTTTACATTTTCTACTGCATGTTGAATAAGTGTCACACAAACCTGCACTAAAGGTCTTCACTAATTAATTAAAGGACTAATTAAACATACTGCTACTCACGAGGAATAGAATTCACCATCTGTAGTGTCAGAGGCACTTTTTGATTTGAACTTTTAAATCTTGTAATTTGTCAGTGTAGATGTTCAAACTCTTTCAAGGCCAAAAGCAGAGCCCTGAAGTGGCGTTTGTTCGAAATAGTAAAAACATTACCTTCCTTGGTATGTGTATGCCTTGGACTACCCAGAGTGAGTCTCAGACTGCTTTTCATAACCTCATTTCTCCATGGCACATTTTCCCTTTAGTTAGTTACTGACCCAATTTATAGCCACCATCAGACCATTTAATATATTTGAAAAGATAATTTCCCGAAACTTGATGCCTTTTAGAAATCCTCAAACCTCCTCCTCTGTAAAACCGCCTGTGTGAAAACCTCGATGGCGCAGGAGATTTCCATCATAAAATGGATTTCTCAAAAGTATCTTGCTAGACTTATTTAGTAAGTATAAATAATTAATAAAGAAAGACTTGAAATGCTGGCGAGATATAACATCACCCATAAGAACAAAATCTCAGTGAATACAAAAATCTGAAGTTAAGACCAGAGGTTTAAATCTACGTGTAAAGAAAATACTTGATATATAAAAGCTTTTAAACCCTAAAACAAACACATTATAAACATCCCACAAAATACATTTTTTTTTTTTAAACATTTCAGATTACATACTTACCAATAATATATAACTGTATATTAGACAATATACCTCTTTCAAGCAATTTCTTGTATAGTAATCTGCCTGTGCTGGTGGCCCAAAGGCACGATAGCAAAGATCATTTATTGCAAAACAATACACAAAACCAGGTGTTTACAACAACACTCACTTTAAATTAAAGGGTTCAAACGAAACTGTGGACAACATTCCAGTCAAACTATAATGTGCAATAGCAAACATTGTGGTCACCTCAAACACTCAAGATGAAAAATTCAAAAACAAAAATCAACAGCTCTCAATATTGCACTGGTTTAAAGCCATGCCCCTGGTTAAATCCAGAGGGTGAATTATGTTCATGCACCGTGATGATCCACACCAGACATTTCAATAGCTGGACACACACACACACACACACACACACAGTAAAACAGCAGGCAGGGGGTTAATCTACACATTTTGCAAATGGACCCTGTGCTGAAGCAGAACGAGGCTAAATTAAGGACAATTGTTACTGTAATAACAAGAAGACAATCTATTTTAAATAAGTAAGTGAACAAAGAATGGCGGATTTTTTTTTCTATTTTTTTCCCCCTCAACATGTGGTTTTCATTTGAGAAAAATGAACAAGCTGTTTGTGGTTAAACTGTCTAATCGGCTGTTATCAGCCTTGCAGTGCGTTCAAGATTTACAGGATATTTCAGCTTCTGTGGCACATTAGCTAAAGAGAGAGAGCAAGAGAGAGAGCAAGCAGGCAAGAGAAGGAGGGAGGGGAGGGAGGGAGAGGGGAAAAAAGGAAGGAGGGGGAAAGCTTATAGCAAGGACTAATATTTCCAATGCAGCAACACTCACACTACATCTGGTTCTGCTGGTAGCGGCAGTTAAATTGAAATATTTCACAGCGTGTGTCAGAAACATGCAGAATGGTAATTATGACAGATCTGATTAAGCCTGAGTGCCACCAGCTCCCCGGCCGGCTCCGGTTGTGCAGGTGTGACCTTGTGCGTGCCTGCGTGTGTAAATAAAATTAATTACAAGCAAGGGGGCGAAAGCTTCAGTGACATCACAAAGCAGAGGAACTCCCAAGGGGGGGACCCTAATGGAATATTTTCCCTGAGTCTAATAATACAGTTCATATTGACTTGAGGTAATTAGTGGGATCATTAAAGCAGTTTTCCCGGCGTATTTGGCTGCCTGATCAGATTAGCGAAAATGTTCTTCAGAACAAGCCCTGTGTGGTCTGCCAAAGGAGAAGGAAATAAAAAAGCAACAAAGCATATTTTTGGAATGATAAGCAGAGATGGGTCTGCGTTTCTGCGGCTCAGAAACAAGAGCTGAATCTCTCTCAGACAAGGGAAAGAGGGCAAAAATGATCATACTGACGTGCTGCTGGAGATTTTGGAAATCTATGAACCACCGGTCGTATCGTCTGGGGTCGGTTTTTATCTGGAAAAGGGAAAGAAAAATTGTTCTTCCCATTAAAAGAGCACAGAGAGAGCTCCTTTCTGGGGTTGATTGCTTTTTTTTTGGGCTTTAACTCATATGTTGAATTATTAATTCACGAATATGTCCCTAGTTCAAGAAATGGTGCCTTTAATAACACAGTGCGACCTCTTTGTTGTCGTTACCCTGGAAACCTAATAACCAAGCAACCAAATAAATAAATAAATCAATAAATAAACAGTAATGGCCTTTTTCCTTTTTGATTATGCACTTCCATTTCTTCATGTTTTTATTTGTATCTTTCCACAAAAGGAGATTACTTATTTGAAATAAAAGGAACAGCAAACTATATAATCCTACATAATGTAACTACACACACAAATCATACAAATAAATAAATGATAATAAACACACCAACAAATAAAAACTTCAGGTTGAAACAATGGTTTTGTTGCCAGGGAATATATTATAATAACAAACATATATCTGCAAACTTATATATCAGAGCATTATTAACTTCTCAGATTTTTTTGCAATAAACTTCAGAGCCAATTCATGCAATTATTCTTTTAACCTTTAAGGTAAGCAGCTTCCACCTGATATACAATGCCCAAAGCAACAAACTTGGCAAAGATGCAACACATAGTGCTAACAGGCACCCACCTGATGCAGTCGCACTACATCCACAACTCTAGTGCGACTTCCTTGAGTATTACTGAGATCAAAGGACAGACCAGCAGGAGATTGCCATTGTAGAAGAGCAGACATTAGGCCAGATTAAACATCGCTTTGGTTCTTGGTTTCAACCTTTATTCAAAACTCAATGTCAAATCCCAATTTACCGCCTTACCTATGTAAAAGGACCTCCTATGTGCTCCCTGAGCAAGACGGGGTAATCTCCTTTAACCGAGACACGAGCAGGCAGACACGGTACAACCACAGCAACGCAGACAGGACACACACATTAGAGCTCATCAGAAAACCAAGCGCGGTTCACTCATTGTTTTAAGTGAAAATCTATTTTGGATGCAGGGGAACTGGCCATCGACTCCCCGAAGGCCGCGGCGAGCATGCTCCCTACCCGAAACCGTAACATGCCAAGCTCTGTCACAGATGGCAGACTTTGACAGCTCCCATCCGTGGCATCGATACTCAACAGTTCTGCACAAGATCAGTGACATTCTGTCTCATTAGAGCCATGCTAATTATCACAGCTAGTTTCAGGGGAAACCATGTGTTGCAATGGTCAATTTGAAGGAGTTTGTGCATCAACAAACTGGTAATAAGGACCATGCTCCTTATTATGTGACAGCAGGCTGCCTGTGATCTGATTTATGGAATCAGAAACACTCAGGATGAATCAGGGCATGCTAACATGAAAACAATTTGTATTAATGAATACGACTGACTAGTTTTTTTTTTTTTTTTTTTAATAGTTTTACATTAAAACCGATGGCTATATTAGCCACGGCTTTGTGCTTGTTGTTCATACAGTCAGCTCTAGGACTGTCAAAGATCAGCGCATTCAAAATACAATTATTTCAGATTTGGGGGCAGGGGCAGATAATTAAAAAAATGTTACAACAATCCAGAGTTTGATCCGGGTATGAAAGACTTCTGTGAAACTGCTTTTTTGATTGTTCCCATAATATAGAGCTAAAAAAAACTTTCCCAAAACGAAAACAAATACATAAATAAAAACCAAGAACAACGTTTGAAGCAAATGCAGGGTATGACACGGACACCGTTAGGATGTATTAAACAGGGTTTGGGGGGCGGGGTTATCCCAAGCACAAGATTACTAAATCTAAATACATAATATCCATAATAATGTTATTCTCTGAATTACTGATTTGCAAAAAAGAAATTAATTAATGATGCTGAAGGGGACGTGCAAGGATTTAACTCGTCCCACAATGCCATTCTTGAGAAAAAACACAACCAAAACCAAAAATAAAGAGAAATCCATTAATCCAGTCTTATTAGACGAGAAAAAAAGTGGACATGTGCAAGTAAGAGGAAAAGACGAGAGCATATTTAACAATAAAATTAGCAACTAAACTCAAGACAAATTGGGCAGATATAAAACCAAATTCGATCACCCGAAATGGATAAACCTTGGTGCTGCGAGGCCTAATCTTTTTATTAATCCTCAGTGGGAACCATATGGCTGGATGTGAGTAGCATCAACCCCCCCCAATCCCTTCCCCCCATCCCTCCGTTTCTCCACATCAACCCCCCCACCCCCTTCTCCTCAGGTCTTTCTGGTGCTGAGGGACAACAGCAGCAGCAATACAGAAGCTACTCCTCCATCTCCGAAGGCTGTACCAAGTGTGCCACATGACACGCGTGCCAGCCTCTTTGCCAGCGTGCCAAGACTCCATTTTGCGTGCCATGATTGAGAATTCCTATACTGTATACAGCGAGCGTGGCAATCAGATATGCATATGCTGCCTTCTGCTAGGATTGCAAGCCAGCCCCCTTATGTATTAGGAAGTGCCCCAGCTGCCCACAGAGTCTATATTACGAGATGGAGCTTCTGATAATGACTCTCCCAGGCACCCTTTTAGCTACATAATTAGCACTGTTCTTATCTTGTGCTGAATTCAAACCAGAGATGAATAGAAAGACTACCGTGTGAAAGCACTGTATTCAAATAATAATAATAAAAAAGTATTTCCATCTCCCATGCAAACGGCATAAAAAAAAATATATAATTATTTTCTGAAGACAATTCAACACATTTGCTAGAAAAGGAGAAGTAGAAAAAGGAGAGAGAGAAAAATCTTTTACAATTAATGGGATGGTCTTTTTTATTTTCCCGTCTTTGAACCCCCTAACAAAAACATCGGTTTGTGCATCAAACTACAATTTGATAAAACAAAGATATCTTCAGCTATAATCAGCTCCATCAGCAAAACATACTGATACTTTGAGATAATTTGGGCCTTAATCAAATAGAATTTTATGCTGAGTAAGGTTCTGTATAATATTTAACTGCACATATATAGATGTACAAAACCTTTATTAAAACTACAATTAAAAAATCTTCAGCAACCCCATTATTACAGACTTAAATGACAGTAATTTATCTTGCACAAGCGGTGATTCACGGTTGGGATGCACTCTGGGATAGATTACAGTGCCTGATGTATGACACACTCAGAGCTATGCTAAAGTAAACAGGCTTGTTTTATGTTTAAACATCTTCTGGTGTTCTCAAACCCACAATAAAGGAGACGTGTCATTGTGGAAATTATTACTTTTTAAGGCTTCTGAAACCATGGGGCCTCCTATTCCTTTGGGTTCTTTTGCCAAACTATAGATGGTCTTTGCCTTTCCAAATACTATAAAACTTTGATGTACATTTTGATGAATTTAAGATTAGTCTACTCCCCTCTATTAAAACCTCGGAACAGTTTGTCGATTTCTATGGACAACTGCCAGAAGATTAAATACTGAAATAATGCAAGTTCAAACACGTCGTAAAGTTATACTTTCAGTGGATGTCTGAACACACACTGATTTCTTTTAAAAAGTTAGGCCCTCACAACTTATCTCATCTGAAGTAATTTAGCCTCCCCACCACATACACACTTAGGGTTCACAGATTCATAGGATAATAAAATTAAATTGAACAAAAAAAATGATACTGCATGAGAATCCCTCCCCTCCCTGTTCTCACTTTATACAATCTCTTACCTGACTTTTTGAGGCGGCAACCTTCGCAAACAGGGCCTGGGACACTTTAGCCCTCTTCATTTCCTGCTGAATCTCATCGTAAATGGAAGCATTAATATTCAAGACACAGCTGTCCGTTTTGCCATTCCTTTCTGTGGGGATTGGAGATGGTTTCACCTAGATAAAGAATATAATGGGATTATTCAGATACACCAGGGAAAACTTCACCTAACAAAAGCTGTCAATTAAACCATATTCATAATTGGATTACAGAAGAGCACCAAAGAGGTTTTTTGACTGCCCTAACAAAGTGGATTCCCAGTCTCGGAACACCAACTTTGGCAATAATTACACAAGTCGCGCACGTAATGAGATTTATCATTTGCGGTGTCAACCTGCATGTTTTATTCGGGAAATAATGTCATTATTCCAGAAAGATAGAAATTGATCAATAGTGATTAAATTCATTTGCATATGCCTACTGGTTCTCACGTGATGGGACTTCTTCAAACATGTTTTAAATGTTTTTTTTTAAACTGACATTAAAAAAAGCTACTATTATTATCTACTATTATGTGAAATATATACATGTACACACTTAGTAACAGCTGCTCACAAACAAAGACTTAATACATAAATAAAATATTACTTTTATTTCACATCTACTAAAAGTTGTTCCCCGTTTAGATGTTCGTATAAAATACAGTTCCCCATATTTCATTTTCAGGCTTTTTACGGTACATCCATCAGTAAAGATACCTACTTGAATCCTGGAATTCCAGTCTTCGGGTCGGGTATTATTACAGTCTTCTCTTTTCAGCTGGGGTGTTAAAGAACAGGGTTAGAGCACTGACATAACACAGTAAAAAATAAATACATTACACTGAATTGATATATACACAATTTGGGAAATTCTTAGATTTAATTTCCCCTGATGTTACATAAATTTAAATGTCTGTACTAAAGTAAAGGGTTTTCTTTTTGTGCCCTTCCCACCCCCCGCCACAAACACTTCAAAACTGCTGCCATGAATCTATTTGTGTTTTGGCTGCCACGGAGGTTTTAAATCCACTAGCAGGTAGACAGACTCATGTTCTCGGCAGACTACAACATTGCCTCTGCTGCTGCAATACACTCTACACGTGTGACTTTATACCAGAGTCATTCCCACGAGAAGATGAGGTTAAAACTTCACACGTGTTTCAGATGAAGCTACAGCACTGTGTAAGTGTGTGATGACAGTCTAATAGTGGAAACTGGGAGAATATTACGGTGTCGCTTAGAAAAGTCTATTAAAATTGGTCTAAAATAAAGAATCTAAATAAAGCAGCTCATTTAACAAAAGCTCAACTCAATAATATGACAAAAACATGCAACACAGGCCAATTAACTGAAGATGGAGCTTCACATGAACTGCCCGTACAGCAATTTCATGAAGAACTTAATATCATGATTGAGGAGAAATATACTGTCCGATAATAATAATAGAAACAAAACAAAATACCCAAGTATAATTAACTTCTTCTTTACACCTTTCCATTTTACAAACAACAGCAGCAAAACCCCTCAATCTCTTGTCTACTACATCATCAAGAAATAATTGTCTTTGTATTTCAGGATATTTGATACCAATAACACTGCAGGCCCATATTAACTGTTGACCAGCTGGCAGCCTATCTGTGTATGTCTGATGTACTGGAAAATAATAACCTGGGAGGTGGGACTGCCTCCACACATAATCAAATTATTAAACCACAAAGGGCCCTGGCTGATGAGAGCGAGCATGCTCTGTCTGAGACACTGATGCTAAAAGGAACTTGCAGTGCCCAACCAATGAAATGTATACTTCTACATTATGTGCGTCTTACAGAGAGCAAATCTGGTGCAGTTGGGAAATAGGTTTTCCGCAAAAGGACGATAAAATACAGATTTGTTTTCAGGTTAAACTTCATTCATTCTTCTCATAAAACCGTTAGTGTAACAGATAAGACGACAATGGAGCTAGTTTTTACTGTCGTCTCCCCTGACTCTTCTTGACCATAAAGGAATACAAATCTATTTCAATTGTCACATTTTCAAATCAAATTAGAACAACTAATAATCATCTAAAATGGTTCAGATGCAGAAATGGTTGCAATTTATTCCATGTTTATTTATTTAACGCAAAGTAATAACTGGAATATCAAAAACTGACAGTGTTTTGTCCAGATCCATAAGATGTCTGAAATGAACATTTTATCACAGTGGGGTTCGGTTTTCATAGCAGTCGGTCAAGTCCACTATGTAGTCCTTATTGACTCCCCCTCTAGGGGTTACGTTTTAAGTGAAACAGGACTGAAAACTGGGGACCTCAACTAACCCTCCACTCTCAACAAACCAAATCATCTCGTTATGTAACCACATAGCCAGCAGGTTGGCATCTTGATGTGGAGGACAAGTACAGAACTGGGTTTACCCAAACACCACAGTAAAAGTCTAGTCCACCTGGCTTACAAGCTCTATGCACTAAAGATCCCACTGAGATCACCAGCCCTGTCGGCCACAGATCAGGAGAATTCAAGCACTTGGCACAGAAGGACGAAGAAAGCACTTTTCATCCTTTACAGAAGTTGTGCTTCAGCAGCCGAACAGAGACTGGCTTTGTCCTGCTTTACCCTGTCCCCCTCCCCCAACCCCAGACATGAGCTGAACCACTTTTAAAAATTACTAAAGTGGAAAAAAACTTTTCCACATACCTTTTAAATAAAATCTGCACCATCAATACTGGGGGAGAAAGGGGCAGTGGGGGGGTGGACATGCCAAAGAAAAGGGGGAGGGGGCTGGGGTTACTCAAGGATTCTATCAATCCATCCAATCACAGAGCACCCATATTGACCATCTACAGCAACCGCTGCAACTGGTAAATTCAACTCCAACAAAAAAGTTTGTTTTTTTATTTAGGGTTAGGATTAGGATTTCTGGTTCAGGCTATGTATAACCCCCCAGCACCCCATGCCTAAAAAAGATGGCTTTGCCCTGAAGGTCCCATTACAAACCCCAGGGCCTGCTGCATCTTACCTGCACAGGACGGTTAGGAGGCGTGCTTATAAGAGGCGTAGGTCCCATGGCTGAAGCAGCGGTCAGACTTCTCTCCCGCTCATCCTGGTAGATTCGGTCCCTTTCTGCCTCTGGCAGCTGCAGGAAGTTCTGCATTGCCCTCAGGTTGACCAGCAGAGACTGAGAGGCAGTCTTGGGGTCCTCTTCCTTTCGGAGGATTTCTGAGAGCAAGCCCTTTTGTGAAATAAATACGCCATCAATAAAAAATAAATAAAAGGAATGGAAAAAAAGAAGCCAAAACAAAACAAACCAAAAAACCTCAACGCTCTTTCCCACAGTATGAACAGTTAGGCTGACTCGCTAATCATCCTCTTTTCATTTCCGCTAGATTTCAAAATTGAACAGTCAGTCCTGTGGAAGAATACATTAGTAATTACTTAGGTAGCTCAGAAGAAAGCCAGCATTGTGTCCTTAATTTTATGAAACGTCTCCTTTGCATTCAGCATAACTCTGGATCTGGATAACTGGTATAATTTCTTTTATGGACCTAACATGCCATGAAATCTTGACAATCAGACAATTGTGGATGGCAGTGGCTAAACAGCATCCCTGGACTACTGGGAAAAAAGTGATACGCTGGACTTTGCACTTCTCACCATGAACACACAACCCCAGTTAAAACAATTGTACAAGAAATGCCAATGGTTTTTTCATTCAAAGAAAGTAATTATAATCTGGATAAAAAATAAATATTCAGAGAATGTGTTTTAAATTGCAACTGATGTGCCTGTATAAAATAACCACCCTACTATACATTTGTCGGTAGACACTATAACACTATAACAACGAATATTAAATACATTTCAAACTATCATATTCATTTCAAATAAGTCAATTTTAGATAAATTGTAACAAACTGTTTTGAAAAGCTAACCAGTGGACTGACTTCCAAAAGACTCATGTAAACAGAAGAGGAAAAAGTCGCAACTCCGTTAGGTAGCAGCTTATTCGATATAGTGCACCACACTGACTAACACAAATCTGGTGCAACAAACTCCATCTCTCTCCTAACATACTCTAGCCTTTACAAAGTAATGACATTATTATTCGATCTCCTGTTTATGAGACGCAGTTTATAGTCTATTGGATTTTGAGGCTGAAGATTCACTGCCTAGGCACCGGCTCAGACGAGAAAGACTTTCTTTAACTTAGTCTGCCGCGCAGCACGCTGGCTGCAATATGAAGCAGAACCCCACTGTGGAATGTTACTTCTTTCCCTTTTTTGTATTGACTCACACTTTTGTATCGAGACACAAATGAACTGTCAAAAGTTTGTTTACAGCTGCAATGAGGGAAACAAAATGCCCTTAAATGTGTCAAAGGATTTCAGAATAATGTGTATGCAAAACTACTGGCATGTTTTACCTTCTTTTCTTGGATTGGTTTTGTTGAGGTATAGTAAAATGAAATTTGAAGAAAAAGCAACAATTTACCGGTAGAACAATACTGATAAGCATTTATTTTATTTTTGTAAACTTACAAATGACAGAACCACTATCATTTTTTAAAATTTCTATCTGCACAGAGAATATTATGTCAATCCTTCGACAGCTCATGTTCAGGAAGACTTCTTATCTAAACCAAAAACCTATTTGAATCTATCCAATTTGTTGCCTGCATGAATGGCAATATAAGGTGTGGCTGGTTTATCACATTTTATTCTTCCTACACTTCTGTTCATTCTGCTTTTGGTGTGTAGGAGAACGGGAGGCTGAACGCCATCAAAGGAAAGTGTTAGGGCGTTGAAGAACAAAACTGTTGTATTGTTGCTTAGTCACTGGCATATAAGTTTATGAAACCAGACCAAGGAACAAGAATCAAAAGAGCTACGTGTCTCTGTCCGGTTCACAAAACAGTCTCGGCAGCAGCTGTGGAGGCGCCGTCACATTCACACATGAGCAAAAGAGTTTCAGTCTAGCATACTGTTACTCACTATGAGCTGATAAGGTTATCGTGATGATTGTAGTACATGGACTCTTTGGTTTTGTTTTTGTTTTTTCCCTCCACATCCTGTAATATTTTTAATTAAGGATGTGCCTGGATTTGAGAAAAAAAAATCTAAATAATTTAGGGCAGGCAGTAATTGCTTTCAGTTACATGTGAAAAAAACAGATTTGCGAGTTCAAATTTGACAGATTGTGAGAAATAAAGAAAAAATAAAGAACAAACAAAAAAGATATCTGACACTTTGTCCTTAATAAACTCGTACTGTCAAACAAACACCTTCCATACATGTACTACACACACCCTGGTCACAGCTGCAAATCTGTGAAGAGCTCTCGACTGAGCCTTCAGTTGGCTGCTAAGCTGCGTTGTAATTAGACACTGATTCAATGTCATTATGAACTGCTATCAGATAACGTTAAGAAAACCCTTTCGGCAGGAAATAGTTAATATTAGAAAAAGATTGCTTTTTCCTTTAGTATAGTGAAAAAACGATTCTGATCAAATGCATCTTATTTATCCATCTTCAAACCTCTTCAAGACAACAATCAGAACATGTACAACACGCGCCAAACTCCGTGGCATACATGTCTGTCTGCAGTTCACGCTTTGGACTGGTTAACCACTTCACCGAGAGGCCTGAGGGCCTGAAAAAAAAAAGACTATAATTTCTAGTTTGGTTCAGTAATGGTATGCACAATAACAGACAGAAAACCAAACCATTCTGCAGGTTTGACAACCTACCTGATCTCAACTATTTGGCCATTTACACAGCTTGACACAGATATGAATAAATAAGAAATCAGAATTAAAGACTAGGTTTTATTGTATTTCTTAAACGGATCCTAGTACACTTTCTCTCCGAGACCAGATTACATGTCATTACAAGCACTGTTCATTAGAACACTGCAGAAAAATGCACAATAAATATTATCAGAGCTTTGAAAAGCTCATTATGAATTCTTTAAACTGTAGATAAATTAAAGAGTCTGCCAATTTGCACAAAAACATCGCCTGTCTGGTCTCCACTTAGTCTCCTCTTTGAACGTAATCACCGATTCCAATAGATTTTATCAGCCTCACAGAACTTCAAAGCTCCTGAAAAGAAATGTGGTTTGCTGCAACCTCCCAAAAATATGCAGAACATCTTTAGACATTATCTTTTTCTTGCCATAAACTGAAATCACATGTTTTAGTGGTGGTCCGTGACCAGGCTCCGCCCAACCGCCTGGCTGCTTGCCAGATGCATTAGAGCAGAGACATTTTTCTGTCTCACCTGACGGCAAACAGAGTTGTCATGGCAGTCAGTCTTTTAAAGGAATTCCAGATAAATCTTCCTAATAATTTACTTTAATAACACACATTGTCTTTTTTCGTCCCACACCCTAAAGAATTCTACCTTTGCTCTGAAAACACAATGCAAGATTGAAATATTGTATTACTAACATCATAACTGGTAAATTAATCTAGGCTTATTTAAAACAACAGTATGGGACTCGGAGCATGACACTTTTTCTATAGCTATTGTTGCATGTTGCTTTTACATGGACAGGGAGCGACAGATGACTAGGTTCGTTTAGAGATTACACTGAAGTAGACGTGGATGAGAACAGTTGATAAAATATCACAATTATTAACTAGCAAGAAAGACGCAGCGTAATAAACAGGAAACCTAGCATTTCCACTGAGGAAAGCAGTAGCACATTCACTGCGGCAATTAATTACACCTTAACCGTTGTGCTAACAAGTCTGGTCCCTGCTGCTCTGACTAAAGTATTGACAAGATGTGCTATTTAAGAGCAAAGGTTAGTGAGCAGGCTAAATCTATTTCCTTAAGAATCTCTTTGAATTCTAGTGAAATCTAGTTTTAGTCCAGGTTCCAATACATTATTTTATCTTTATTTTCACTATCATGATTTTTAAGCACCACATCACCTATGCAGATAAAGATTCACAGAAAAGCTGCTACAAACTGAGCAACCCCTTCCTTGTGAAATGCTGCAAAGCCAAGTATCATTTCCATCAGCGATTGACCGACAACAGATAAAGACAACTTTAAAACTGCACAAAGGCCTTTTAAAGCCCATTTGGGCAGACTAAGTGTGGTTACCAACAGACTGTAGCTGGATACAGCAATGAGAAAGGAAACTGGAGCGTATAATAAACAAATGATTTGTCAGTTTTCCCGATTTTATACAACCTCCTTTTCATTTAAGGGCTCTCTCAAATGCAAATTCCTAATCACAGCGCACTGCAAGAGGCTAGGCCGCAGCAGCGGAGAATTGAGCCACAGCTGGCGGTTTGAGCACCGAGAGCTGGATCGGAGCTGTAAGAGCTGTATCACTGGTGTCGATACTTCAAGACAAGACCTTCCTATTTTCAGAGAAAATTCCTTCACCAAAAACCTTAAAGTAGCCAGATTCTTCACCGTGGTGCTGATTTGAACTCTCAGACAACAACTTCCTGTGTGTGGTGGAGTACGACACTACTAAGTGGAGATCCACTGCCAAGAACTGTCCTCAAAAAAGAAAAATCACAGCCCTTGTGAAATTAAATCACACAGCGGCTCTTTGGACAATCCTGATCTGATGAAAATATATATCCAAACAGGGATGGAAAATAAAGGACTAAGCAAACAAATGTATTCAGTACTCTAAAGGAGATGTAGACACTGATTAAGGCAAGACGAACTGGTTTGAAAAACATGAATTGGGAATTACTGCCCTGACATTCACATGGCATTTGCTACTGTATATTGATAACACATTTCCACAAACATTAAAAAAAACACACAAAACAACTGCTGAATGTTGGAACTGGAATATTTAAAAGTTCAGAATCTGAAATCGAGAAACTGGGCCACGAATATAAATTTTGTATTTGTACAATTAAAATTTTAGAAAATTTTTAGAAGTACATTTTAAAATGTAATGTATTTAATACACTTTTTACAAGTATCCAGTCTAAAGAAGAAAGTGAAATGCTTGTATGATTCAAAGATTACTCTTTAAAGAATCATACACAGACACACACTGGTACAAAGCACTGTCATTCAAAATCAAGAGATGTGGTGGGGGCAGCGGGGGGAATTACTGTTGGCAAAGGGATTTATTTTCCAGGAAAAGTAAAAAAATTTATTCAAAGACAGTGTGTCAGTCCACTTTTCACTAACCCTTCCACCATCTAAGGCACAGCTAAGAGCAAATCCAATACCACCGATTCCCTATTCAAACAAATGCTAGCCAACGATGGGGAAAAGTGTGTTGTGGTTACAGCTCAATGGGGAATAAGAGTCAGAAAATAAGGAGAGCAGGTGGGGGAAAAAAAATAAGCAGTCTTACCTGAGTCCTGTTGAAAGCCACACGGGCGAACACTGCCTGGGAGATCCCGGCCCTCTTGAGCTCATCGCGCACCCACTGGTAGATTTCAGAAGACACCTCTGTGTTGGATGAGACCTGCTGTTCCAGGGGCTTGTTAAGAGAGCGGTTGACCGGCGGGTGATTTAGGTACTGCTGGCTGAGGGACTGCTGAGCTAAGAGTCTGTTCACTGCATACTGCTGGTTCAAGATCTGGGCCATCACGATCTGCTGGTTGACCAGCTGGGGGCTGATGGGAGTGGACACGAGACCAGGGTGCAGGCTGGGCAGCTGGGCCCGGACCGAGGGTTGGCCTCCGTGGGGAAGCTGTACCGGGGAAGGCGGCTGTTCGGCGGTGTTGCCGGGAATGGGCTGCTGGCTAAAATTCACATGGTTAGCGCCCGGCGGAGACAGGTCCGACAGGCTTTCCATTTCGGCTATGGAGAGGAGGGAAGGAAAAAAGAAAAGAAAAAGTTAACTGTAGATCATATAATATTTCTGGTAATAAAAGTGTGCTCTCCTGCGATGTTAGGAAAACATATAAAACTGCACACACACGCACACACACAAAGTACAATACAGAATAAATAAAAAAACATCACTGCTACAAAAAAAAAATCCTATTGTCTATAATAAAAAGAGAACAGATGTTTCCAATAATGCTACAGCTACGAGCCATCAAAGGTCTGTTTAAAGCTGTCATAAATACATTGTGCCGCTTTAATTCCTACAGTATTGGATGTGCTCAACATTCCCAGCTAAAATCTCCGACACCAACCTGTACCAAAACCAGGAACATTAGTTTTATAAGGGTTAATTTTAAATTAATGCATGTGGTCTTAAAAACCTCTAAAATGTGCATGCTCCCAAACACACTCGAACAGCATACTTTAGCTGAGCACATTTTAACTGCACACTCTCCTTATACATAATGGTGCATACTGTATGGACTCAATGACACATTACTTGGCAGATATGGAAATTGGTTTAAAATGTCCATAATAGCATCATGTGAGCAAAGGAATAGCTTGGCAAGATAACGATAGTGAAAAATTTAAGCTGCAGTGTTACTTAAAATACATCCATGGGATAGCTGATAAGCATGAATCGTTCTTTATGCACTTACATTTAAATCAAGGTACGTGACTGTGCAAATACAAAATTCAGGATGAACTAAATATAGGTTGTAGTAGAAAGTTAATCAAGTATCACTAACACCAGAGTGGCCAAACGCCTGATCTTCCCTTTATATAACTGGGACTAGATTCCTTTTTTTCTCCCCTCCCTTTTTTGCAATTTTAGCTCATACATGCATAGTTCAATCCTGATAATATGTTAATATGCATAATTTACTCTTATTTAATTGTTATGTCTGCTACTCTGTTTTATATAATTAAATATCCCAACTATACATTAGGCAACTTGCAGAAACTTGACATTTCTGCTAAGCCTAACGTGAGACACTACCATTAGCAATAATAAAAACAAAAAACTGTTCTAGTTGTGCAGTTATTTTCTGAAACAGAGTGTAAAAAATGTAAGAAAAAAACTGAACGGGAGGTTAAGACAATAAACCAAACAGTGGGAACCAATCTGAAGAACTGAATTGTTGTTCCTATTATCTACATTACAAGATGAAACATTAAAACTAAATGCAGAGAACTTTAATCTGTATAAAAAGAGAGAGACTGGAATCACTCAGATCGATATGTATAAAAACACTCCCCTCAATATGTTTACCATTGATAAAGGATCTTCTCCTCAAAATACAATAAAGAGAGGCTGAAGGGAAGTGGGTATTCTGCATCCTATTTTTTTCTGCATCGAGGAATCACAGCTAAAACTATTCTGGTTAAATGAGTCCAATGATAAAGATATCCACAAAACAGAAGTCTGGGTGAGAAATGTTCCAGTATAGAGAACCTCAGAAAATCCTTCACTATACAACCTACTGATGTACAAGCACCTGGGGTGGGAAAAAACACGAACCAGGAAAAAAAAAAAAAAAAAAAAAAAAAAAAAACACGAGGGGAAAAGATAAAATAAAAATAAGGAACAAACAGATTCTCAACCAGTCAATGCGCCTTCATTCTTTGGGGGCGAAACAATGCATTCAAAACTAGCACATCATTCAGATTATCTTTCCCTCGCACACAAACATTGACATTGTGGTTTGTCTTCACAGATCTCTGAACAGCTTGAAGGCAGACCTTCTTCATGCGGTTTTAAAAGGCGACCAAAAAATGAAAGGGCTGGAAAACCTGCCGAGAAGTCCTTGCTCCTAATTTCGTACAAAGGGCCTAGGCTGTACAGTGCAATAATAATGGGAGGGGGTTGTTACGAACGGTGAGGAGGAGAGAGAAAAAAAAAAAAGCCTACAATACTTTATTCATCCCATTAAGGAGCATAGCTGCCAATGCTTATAGCAGCAGGGAGTCCCTTTTCTCTTTGCAATAGCTGTGCAGAAAAGCCACTGCTCTTTACGGCTCACATGATGTCACAAGTAGCCACTGGTCTTGTTATCAGAGAGCTGCCTCTGATCTTGTTCATCCAAAAATAATAAAATTATATAAAGGGCCAGGATTTTTCGACCCGATTAGTACGCCCCTCAGATGACTACTTTCCTTAAAGATCAAAATCCTTCCCTTCGGCAAGTCCCCTTTAGCTTAAACATCTGTAAACCTGCTCTAAAAGACTTTAGATGCAGTCCAAACTTGAACAAGGTAACACCCTCTACAGAATGTCAACGCTGATGGAAAAAACTACCACGGAATTTTACCGTAACAAATTTAGTACGCCGAATTTGAAAGTAATCATGTTCTTCTGGTGAGGGTTTAAAACGTGGCGAAAATAGATGCTTCAATAGATGGGACACCACACAGGAAGGAACCAAATGACCTAGTAACAATTCTGGGTCCGAGTCTGCGGTCCGTAGGTAGTCTATACTTGTAACAATGAAAGGGCTTTACAACGTTTACAAACAGCAGTTTTGAAGAAAAAAAGCTGGGGCAGGTCAAGGCCATAGGCAAGTAGGACTGCCGGCTTTATAGTTTCTGGGATCCTCCCGTCTCACATACCTACTGCTGTGGCTCTCGGACTGTCGTGGAGAATGCATGATCCGAGGTATCCCTCCAGCTGGGAGGGCTGGCAAGCTACTGTGCAAATACACACGTACAAAAATACGGGGGGAAAAGAAATCATTAAGGCTGCTCATCATATAAAATACTACATGCCACTTAACAGTCCCAAGACACACACAATCTGGCAATGCGAAGGAAGTCCATATATTTGATGCCTGACTGCTGTTAGTAGAGAGATGAAGCACATTATATTCTTCTCTGTAACCAATTTGTATTTTTTCCTTTCTTTCTTTAACATGAAGAAACAGGAACCAGTGTGTTGCAAACTCTGGGGGGACAAAAAAAACGACATCAGCTACACTTATATAAAATCTCCTACAAGTCACTATGTTGAGCTTAACCAAAAAATATTGTCATTTGAAAAGGGGCTGGGAGGGGTAAGGTTGTATATGGCTGTGAAAAGGAGTGTAACACACTCTCAGTCCTTCTGGGAATGATACCTTAAATGGGAGTGAAGACATGGGGGAAAAAAAGACCAAAAAAAAGAAAACAGATTCTGTGCAGATTGAACACTAATGAAATTGTTGACGTGCAGATCTTGAGGATACAAGTTCGTTAACAAATATTAGGGTTTAACAAAGACAACAAGATGATCGTTGCATGGAGATGGAACTACAACGGCTAGAAAAACAAAGAAACTCGGCGACTCAAGGTATGATGGGATGATTACTTGCACAACATTTTTATTATTTTTCTTGCTTACCCATCATATCTTTTGTCTTCTTGAAATGTTTATACCACCGCCCGAATTCCTGACATTTTGCTGCTGAGACATTTGCATAGTAAGTGCTGTTCACAATGGAAGAAATCATACTCTGCAATAAAGAAAAGAGCGTTGGTACAAAAAGGCTGCCAGGTTCCACCGAAATGTAATATATTGAAATACTGTAAGGTTTCGTTAACATGCGCCCTACTTCTATTAGAGAAATTAAATCTGTTTGGTTTAGAAACTGCTAACACAAATATTTCAGTTTAAGAGCCATGTGCCTGTCTGGCGTCTTTTTTTCTTTTCTTTTTTGTTTTCTCTAAAAAAAAAATATCCCTTTACAGCAAATGCCACCAAGTCTGAGAGAGTATAAAGAAATTTTCAGTAGGGTTAGGTAAACTAAGTGTTATGTAACAGTACAGCTACCAAACATAGGCCTGGATAGATCTAGCTTAAATTTTGTTAATTTAACAAATCAGTTTCCCTATTTGTGTTTGGCCTGTGGAAACATCCATTAAAAACTGAGAAACTTTGATTTTCCACCTTGCTATAAAGTCCACAGTACAATCTGCTACATCCTGTTGTAAAAAAAAAACATTACCCAACAAAAGCACTTCAGCTATTCCCAATAACATGGTCCATACTACCTGCAGAATTATCAGAGCTTAGTTTTATGTATATGAATATAAATAAATATGGGGGAAAAAAACTGACATGTTGGAAGTATCTTGAAATTTTATTCAACTTTTTTTTTATATGCATTCTTCACAAACAAGAGAGATTTCTTTTTATTAAATTGAAGCAGTTTCTAACACCTTACAGGCCTGAGGGTGAATAGCATAGAGATTGTTTTGATTGTTATAAATATTCAAAAGACGAAACCATCTGTTTTCAAATTACAGGTATGCCATCTTTACTATTTCTAAAAAAATCTGAATATTTTAGGGCGTTATTAGCCCTCTAGCTTTTGATAAAAGTCACACACAATAACTGTTAACCAAAGAACAGAAAGCACAGGTGACTTCTTTCCCCCACAAATACTACAAAATAAAAAAAAACAATATACCTTTGTTACGTTTAGCAATCGGTCTTGAAAAGTAAATAAACATATGTTCACACAACATTGGGTGTCCTGTTTAACAGCAAGAAGCAAGTGAGATTCTAAGAACGCCTAGAAATAAATAAATAAAATATTTTTCTTCCACACATTGGCAGACTAAAAACAATACATGCCTGCACAATTGTCAACTTGACTCGCCTCAACACTACATTGTTCCTTAAATGGAACATTGGTATGCTTCAAATATGTAAATTCCATCAATAAAATCCATACATAAAGTGTAGTACGGTTGTTAAAGCGAGATTTATTTGGCATCGCCAGTTTGTCAGGAGAAAATATTCGATATTCAACATTAAAGTCATATTCCAATTCACTGAACACCACAGTCAAATGCCAGCAATGGACATGCTTGGTTCCCATGTGACCCAAGCATACAACCTCATCCACAAACTACACAAAATAAATACACTTAGCTCAGAATTACTGAATTTGTTATCAGTGTCTATGAAATCAAGCAGGATAGACGTCATTTTGACCTAGAATATCAGTGCACTTTTAAACATTTCCAGACCAAAGGGGAAAGTGTCAGTCCTTTGCATGCATTTATTGCCGAGATTACTGAGGCAATAACCAAATTTCTTTATTGTAATAAAATAGCTTTAAAGATTTTTCTTTGTGCTGTGGAACAAATCTGCATTCATCATTATCATTATTATCGTTAAAATATTGATGTAATGACTCTCAGCAGGTCTGCTGAAGACTCCAGAATACCAGTGTCTTGACACAGATGTTTTAATAAATGTAATTCATTAATCATGGATCTCTTGCAATGCATCAAAACTGCCTCCCGAGATCGGCTTGGTGTCATTGCAGCAACATCATCATCAACCCATACATAAACAAACAAACAAACAAATAAATAAAAAGGGTTACCATTACGTTAGCAGTTCTCAACAGGTACAAGATCGCACATGGCCCCTTTAAATCATCATTATCAACAACCTGATCAGAATGCCCAGGAAGTCACAGAAAGCATTATCAGACGAAACAATCTAATTTTACTTTCCGTCATGGGAGAAGCAAAGACTAGCAGATCTACAAACACGACTCTCCTCCTCTAAACTCTCCATTCAGTTTCGAAATAAACCTAACGTTTAATTCCTATTGTACTGGAAAATTGGTAACCCCCCCCCCCCCACCCTTAAAACATCTTAATCACAGCCTCTTTTGACACTGGTGGGGGCAAAAAAAAAAAAAAAAAGGAAAATCCATTACTTCAGATTCTGACAGCTCTAGAAAGCAGCCCACAAAGATGGCTTTTGATGGCTATTTGCTGCTATGCAACTAAACAGCTGCTCTTTCAGGGGCAAGGGGTGGGTGGGGAATTCTTTTGTTGCTGTAGTTTCAAAGAGGACAGGGGTTAAGCTTGATCGCTGCAAAATATATCTCTTGAAAGAGCGTTGATGAGTGAGTGAGCAAATTTAACTACAAGACAGGCATTGTAAAAACTGAATCTGACTTTAAAACGTCCCTTAGACGCTAAAGAGATACAAGAAAAAAATTAAAAAATAATAATACATTCACAGTATTACTGCTCGACATATATTTGCTTTCAATTTCCAAGCCTTTCCTGAACAAATAAAGTGAATGTCATAGGTAGTTTATTCCCATATAAGCAGCACTGCAATTCCAGGACTACTTAAGCACTGAAGAAGAAAAAAACAAAAAAAACACAATGTATAATATGACTACAGTAAAAAAGCAGTACCTAAGATTTACTTTTAAGATTTGATCAAATACAGGGTAATTCCGTCAATGAATTTCAGTTTGTTAACCTTTCTTCTGAGGATTCCTGTTCTGAATGTCAGGGAAACGTTAATCCTATAAAAGTTGTCAATCATTCCTTGCAAGCCAAACATGGTCTTTTTAATCCTTTCTAGTCACCCACAAAGAATAAAAACAGCTCACCTGCTGTTAAATGCATTTAATTCTGACATTATCAGAATCATTTTCAGTTACTGGTTTGGCCAGTAGTGTGAGATTGTATATTTGCATCCACCAGGGTGTGAACTCTGAAAGGCAGTCAAATCTACTTAAGGGAATTCTTGACATGCAAACATTAAACACACCACATTATATAGATCTGCCAAGGTTGGACCTCATTTCTGGCTTAATGACACTAAGGGACTATTTACAACATTGTGATTCTATATTCTTTTCAAACTCACAGTTGCCTGAAGCATAAATTATTATTGTTGTTCTGGGAAGGCAATTCTATACAGGAAATATGAACATAAATGTATTTCCACTGTAGATTGCTCCTATGCTAGATGCAATAAATATGCTGTTCTCCTTCAATGAAAGGAAAAAAAGGTTCCACGTTATAAATGTATATTTAATACAACAATACCAAATATTTTTTTTGTATTATGTAGTTATTGAGTTTGACATGATAAATATAGGAGGTTAAATTGTATATAAATATCGTTTTATTCTTAATCTAATCTTAAAATAAGTTCTAAATACTTCACCCTTTTTAAAATGTTAATGCTAGTGTACATTTTAAACATACAATCGCCTAAAAAAATCATATCTATTTCACAAGCTAGTATACTCAGTAATTTACACCTAACTGTAATGGTAATGTGCTTTTCTACAGTACAGAAAAGTGCTTTATACTCTATCAGGCATTTGGCATTTGAAAAGGGACACTGCAGTTGCTGTTACTGTATTTTGTTTGTTTAAAGCTTCAGCACCTGTGACAGGGGACATTCTTTAGCCAATGAGCTCTGGTTCATGTCTTTCAGTAACTCCTTGAGGGCATTTCTTACTGTGGAATGTGTCCACTGTTCAGGAGGCAAGTCTTCCAGTTTAGGGCAACTGCGTGGAGGGGATAGATTAAAGAGAGGATTAATACAAGGCTGCATCCTGCTGCAAGCATTCCTTTAAGACAGACAGATTTCATTTGGCGCATCAAGCAGATGCATCTGGAGATTGCTCTCAGTCTCCTGATTGTTCTGATTAGTTAATTACTTTATACAACACATCTGCTGTATTGATGCATGAATTATACATCAGCTGCATGTGGCGACTATTATTTCATGTTACTTCTACCTTCCTGCTCTGATGTGCTTGGTGAAACAATTTAAGGTGTTACTGCCTAGATTCAGATTTTGACTTAAAAAATACCATTTTATTTTTACAATCCTATCTGCATTTGACATCCTGCTTCATAGTGACTCGTAGCAGAATTAGGAAGCTTGTTATTGTCATTGTTCTAAGTAATTCGGGCAGCAAAATATTTTTTATGGATGCAACCAAAAACGATTCTCGCAAACCACGGATTTGCTCCGTGCCCGCACTGATCCGTCTCCGAAGAGACAACGAAAGCGAAGTGTGTGCATGCTTTTGTTGTCCGCAATGGACGTTGCTCCTGCTCTCTAAAATATTCTCAACACACACACACACACGCTTATCGAAAGACTAATACAACAGATTCTATCACAAACACATTTTGCAAGCTGTGAAAACTCAAGAGGAAACGTTTCTGGAGCACCTTAAAGTGGTGCGGAGACTGTGTGCGTGCACCGAGCCGAAGCCCCGCTCGACAGCCATTCATGCTTCTCGACTGGTGACTTGACTAACCTGTGTAACTGAATTTTCAGCGTGACCACATGATACACATCCTGCAGCATGTCAGCCACTGTGGCGTCCGGTGCGTCTGTCACATAGGAGAGGGGGACTGGATTCCACTTTCCAACCTGGATTAGGCCTGTCACAGCCAACGAGAGCGACACACAATTCAGTTATACCCATATGCTTTAACTAACAAAAAAACGAAACCCCATCATGTGAGGGGGACGAAACACCTGAAAACATTGTAAAGAGACACTTTGTATCCAACTATGTAAATATTTAGATACAGATGCATCCATACATTCTCCTTAATTTCAACAAATACAACAATATCTGAATGCATTGCAATGTATACACACACACAACGAGAGATGTGAAAATTAAGTAGAGGCTATTATAAATATCTGTGGTGCAAAATGACAAAGGAACAATAAAAAATGAGATTGCAGAAGCAGAACAGTTAAACTCCTTAAAATAGCTAGTGTTACCGGAGTATAATTACCATAAACTCATCAAAGCCAGCCCCCCTTCAGTCCCACCTGGAAAATGTATTATTAGAAGCAAGAAAACTGAAAATCTGTTCAGGGTTCACTGTGGAGCAACATGGATACACCTCGGTTTAAATGTGGTTCCTTCTTTTAATTAGATGTCACCTTGCTATATATTTGTGCAGTAAAGTAGATTTTCAATAAACACCCACAGCAACCTGTAATTATTATAAATTGTAATTAATGCCTACCTTTTGCCTGAGCTGCAGAACTGTGGGAATATCCGAGGGAAAGCAGAGCCATTTCAATTAGTTGGTTGAAGAGCATGTCCTTTCTCACCAACACAAACTCTGCATGCTCCTCTTTGCTATCGAATTCAATGGGACTTTCATAATGCTCAACCACACAAAACACTGGAAGCATGTTCCCTATGAAGAAAAAGACAATACTCAGCGCAAGCAGGAACAGCACAGATGTATAATTTGTCCTTGTCTTTAAAAACACTTTTCGGAGATCACAAAATAAGCATGGCAAACAATACAGACAATTCAGATTGGTCTAGATGCTTGAGTTCAGAGTTAAATTAAGAGAATAAATGTAGAACTTTGTATATGGTTATCTAAAAAGGATTTTTTCCAGCAGAGAAAAAAAAAACATCTTTGAATCACTTCCGCTTGTGCTGCCAATGTTTATACAGAAAACATCTACCTCCCAAAACAGGTACATCTTTAACCTATTAAAGACCGATCAAATAAAACACTAACAAAACTCGGAGATAATCAAACCAGTTTCCCTTCTGGGCTTGGCGTTGAATTTAAAAGGTTAAACCGCAAAGGTGTACATATTACATCCGACTATGTATCACCACCGATTCTCTGACAGCCTGTCACCAGCTTGTACCCACGAAAGGGGATAACCTTACACAGACTCTATCCCAGCTGGCTTTTCACCCTTGCCCAACACGCCATATAACCCTCTCCCTTGCACAGCAGTGAAGCAGTATAAAAGCAGGCAACGCTGCTGACCATTAAGAGCTAAAAATACAGTATGATTTAAACCTAAAGGCAGTGTTAAAGCTTTCGCATAAGGTTTATGAGTCTGTGTAAACAGCATGCTACCATAAGAAGTAGTCAAGTCTGTAGAATCCTTGTCTAAAACTGTCCTGGCATTAGAGTTTGCTGTGCAAATATCACATAATACCAGACAGCTGAAATCCTCTATTCAGGAATTTATGGAACTTATAACTTTGCAGGCGTCAGAGTCTTTTTTATATTGCCCCTGTGATTCGTGGCATAATATTAATGCACTCTGTTTGAGAAGCCATAGTAAATTATATTTTTAATGCTCCTACCCTGGCTTTCTTAAGATGCATACATTCCTGGCAAACAATCAATAAATAGGGTAATCATGAGCAGAGGCCAAAGAATTTGCTGAAGTGCCGCTTTTCCATTTTTAATAGATAAAGATCTAACAATAAGGACTGCTGTGTAGGTTCATTTCAGGATCAATATATGCTTTGTTTTCAGGGAACACAGGGAAAAAAAATGACTATGGTAAATGTTATTCAGCGAACAATAAATTCTGCTGCCTCCCAACAAATGCTTCCTAATGTTCACGATTTCTTAAAGGTTACATTTAAAAACAGCGCTAAGAACCAGACATCAGAGCAGAGGTTTCTTAACAAGGAAGAAGCAAAAAAAAAAAAAGAAAAAAAATCTCAGCTGGTGTTCAATAAACAGTTATAGCAGTCACAAAAAACAACAGCTCTTTAGAGAAAAGTCATGTTCAGCTCGGAAAAAATCATTCAAAGTTACATATATTAAAACCTACTGTAACAAAGCAACAGCCCTGCGCCTTCAGGATTAAAACAGTTTAAAACTGAGGAATTCAAAATAGGAATGTCCTTACGGAAAGACTGAACCCTATACTTGGGATTCCAATGTATGTCTACCTGAAAATGTTTCTACCAAGTCATCATCATCATCAAAAAAGGACGAGCGAACTGCTGGTCATTAAACACGAATACAAAACGCAACAAAAAAACAACAACAAACTAAATGACATCTGAGCAGATCTTATGTCTTTCATGGTGGAATTTCTGCAACCGCATCGCATACGGTCAGAGAAGAATGAGTTTTATATCCCCGGATTTACAAATCAGCAATTGACCTGAAGCTCAAGAGTTATGAACTTGGGAAGTTACCTCTCTTATGACACGTTTTCATTAAGTGCCCAGTAGGTTTCAGAGACACTCCAGCGAGTTTTGTCCCTGTGCTCCCCAAACGGCTCCTTCCTAGTGGACTCCCATTCTGCTCCAAGCGAGCGATCTTGGCTGGAGGTCCCTTGGGATCTCCAATACTGTTGGGCATCTCACAGTTCTCCTTCCCATGGCAGGAATCGCTGAGATGATCCATCATCTTCAGCACCACCTTTCAAAGTCACCTGTGAAGGGACAGGATTCGATTATGCAATGAACAGAAACACAAGCCCTCAAACTCACAGACACTGATGGTCATGTTTCGAGGAACTCCCAATTTAAACTCTGAAAAATAACAATGACTACACCGCCCCTTCTACACACAAACAAAAGGTCATATCAGATTGTTGAGAAAAACAAAACTGTAAAAAAAAATACAAAAAAAAATATATATACAAATAATCATTGTCAAAGCCCAGTAATGTCTACACATACTATAGAGACAGCATCTCATTTACATTAGAAGTGCATGCTTGCAAATAAATACAATGGTCAGTAAAAACAAGACCACTTAAGCACAAACCTTTTCCAAATGCCAGAGGAAAATCCTTTGTACTGTAACAATTTGATTAGACTTATTGTAAATATTGATATTTAATTGGACAGAAAACAAAAAACTAAACATTTCAACCTCAACGAGGGCCTTCAACTCTTTTATTTTTTTCAAATATCATGTATAAGTGGCGCATTATTAATGTAACTACAGCAAAGTCCTCTGTAAGAACTTTAATAGGATGAAGATTGGTACAAACAGACCCTTTCAAGTGACCTTTGATGAGGCCTTTCGTAAAGACTGTATGGGAAGTCATATTTATAAAATCATCATATCATTGCGAAGGGAAATACATAGTAAATATAAATGCAAAGGAATCTTGTCTTAAAAGAAAAATACCCCAATTTGCAGTTTATTTTGTATTTTGTTTTTGAATAATGTAATGAATTTAAAATGACTGAACACTGATGCGTGTAATTTTATATTCAGCATTCCTAAATAGACTCACTCCATAGACTTATAGCGGCATCTTTAGCTCAAGTGAAGGGTGAAGGTTATAATCAAGCTAAAAAGATAAATAAATGTTTTTTGTTTTGTTTTTAACTTTCCTTTTCCCCCTCCTACTTTTAAAGGGTGAAAGTGCTTTGGTAAATATGTTAACACCTATTAAAGCACGATCAGAATTTAAGAAGCTTAGATCAGAATCAGATAACTGTGCATTTAATTCCCATTTTATACATTAATAAAATCTGGGCATTTTTTGTCCTGGTATTCGCTGTATGTAGTTTTCATGCCATCACCACAAATTCATTTTTTAAAGATTATATATTATGTATGCTTGTCCCACTACGTATTCCCTTGTGGGAAGAAAACAAGCCAGTTTTATGCAAAAGCATTCATTTGCAAAAGATTCCAGTTCAATGATTACTGCATTAAACAGTCCACATACTTAAAAAAAAAAAAAAAAAACCTACAAGGTTTACATTATATATATATATATATATATATATATACACACACACACACACACATATGTGTGTGTGGACAGATGGATAAATAAAATTAGTACTAGATATGTCACTTCTGAAAGCTGATATAGCAAGTAGAATGCAAGAACTTAACATGACAGCGCCAATTCAACTCTCACTTCACCACAAACATTGTAACTTCTCTGTGGTGAAAGGGTTTGAGGAAAAAAAAAAAATCTTATTTAAAGCTTGGATTTCCATACACTTCATTGCAATGCATTTACAGCAATGTTTCATAATACACATCTACTGAAGCCTAACAGAGGGGAGAGGAAAAAAAAAACTGGGGCAGAGTTAAAAGGAAAAGGAAATAAAAGAAAGAAGCCCATTTGCTCTCTTATAAAATGTATTTTTCAAAGTCAAAAAGGTACAACACAGCATTACACAGAACAGCTGGCAACTAATACTGGAGGTTACAGGAGTAGAATAAACTCTGCAGGGAGGAAAGCTACCCCGAGGTCCAGTGAACAGAAAATCACTATTCCTGGTTCATCGCTGCATTTAAGCAGCAATCCTGTGATCTAGACCTTTACACTTTTCTTAATCAGCATATTAAAAATGAATGAATAACACTGTGAGATCTTGAACGTCTAAGGTCCTCCATAGAGCAGGTTGAATTGAAAAGGCACTCTAATTTTAAGACGACTGGAGGCTTCTTTTATTTGCGCTATTCAAGTGGTTATCTAAATTTCCTGCTTTGCAAATTATCCTCCACTTAAATAACATGCATGCTATTAAGTTGTACATTTCTAAAGTATTGCACTGATACAACCACTGCATATAGCAAACACTGTACAAATGATCACTTTTTTTGAATACAGTAATTTTATGAATGCCAAAGAAAATCAGAGTAAAAGAAAAACAACAAACCAAATATACATTACAGCAGGACATGCATAGCATTCAATACATACATTTTGAAATTAATATTTTATGGGTGCATAACAAATTACAGTATTCGATATTATTTTCATTACTAACAAATAAAACTTGTCCTTTTCTGCATCCAGTGCTACATAATTTCAAATACTGTACAACACAAACTGCAGTCCAGAATCCGGATTTGGTGAAGGTCCAGGTCAGGATTTGAAGATGACCTTTTAAAAAGACAAAGAAGCCAGAGTACTATCTAGAAACAGAAACAGTGCTGCCTGAACTAAGTCAAATGAGCAAAACCAACCTGAAACTCACCACTTCCAAACTTGAAAGCATATAAAGCCGGCTGGGTGAATAGCGCCTTCTCTCTCAAGTTCTTTCAAAGGAAAGTTTGATGCTTTCTAGGTCTGTGTGACAACAGACATCAAGACTCTTCTGCACACGGAATAGACACCCTCTCCCTGAAGGGCACAAAAAGGCGATTCTCCGACAACAGCAGACGAAATGTTTACAATTGAGAACTTGGCTAAAAAGCGATAACATGGAGAAGCAATGATCACAGACAGGGACCTCGTCAAATATTGCACACGTCTGATTACCGGTAGGATTAAGATTAATTCCCGTCACATTAGCTAGACATAGGTACACCTGAAATGCATGCCTGGAAAAGTAAAATACGTTACAAGTGCACAGGGTGCTGCTGCGGAGTTGCCACACTAAAGTATCCAGCTGCAAAATACGAAGCGTGCAGCGCAATTAGCACCGGCGGTAAACAAATACTTAATTGGCTTTCTAGAAAGCGGGTGGAAATTGTGAGATTTGCAAAAAAAAAAAAAAAAAAAAAAGGTCTCCCAACACAGTGCGTTAGTTGTGCCTCTACTGTCCAGGAGAAAACAAGGCGAACATGACCTGTCTTCTCATTTAAAAGCCGATGTACGATTTGCAAAACAGAAAACAGGTAGAAAAGTGCGTTTTAGTATCCAATCGACCGGACCGATTCAGACGGGCTACAAATGAATGACAGATCCCTGCGTTGTGATGTTTTCTGGTCGTTTCGTGTGCCCGGACGGAGCTTCTCTTTCTCTTTCTCTCTCTTTCTCTCTCTCTCTCTCCCTCTCTCTGTGTCCCCATTAAATTATTAGTTGTATTGACTCATCACTCCCCTTGCTGGTGCTGCTACTGCCTCTCTCTCCTCTTTCTCCTCATTTCAGTAGAAAAATAACGCCGAAATGCTCGGGTTTGCAAGAGCGAGCACAACCCCGCAAAACAGTCCCCGGTGACATCCGATGTCCTGGCGAGAGAAAAAGAGCCGAAAAATAAAGTAAAAAGTGGAAAGAAAACAGAGAGGAGGGTGCGATTTCCGGCTGTGCGCGCAGGAATTTTTAATCAGCTTGATTAGAGTGAGGAGGCTCTGCATTTATTACAGAATAACACACACACACTGGCACACACACACACACACACGTATGGGAACATGCAATACGAAGCAAGGGACACCGATCACAAATATTGAACTGGGAAGAAAGGTTTTCTGCAAAATACAACCCAACTATAGATGAGAACTAGATTCTAGTTGTGTGTGCTGCACGTCAGTCGCATCTCTGGACTGGTACTGGTGGACAGCTGATTATTATAATATAAAACAGAGCGGATAAGGTGGCTCATGATATAAAAGATACCCTGCAAAGACCCGCACATATAAAACCCTGCTCTCAAAATCCAGAAAAGCGCTGTGTGTCAAACGGGATTGCATCATTGTGCAGGAGAAAATGTAGTACGTGGTGATTTATTATAAAACAACTTTAGCATGGAAAAATAGCCTACATAGGACTTGCACTCCTGTGTACGAGGTGGGAAAAGTATTTCTAAAACGTCCAAATACATGATTGAATTTTATACAGCACAAAAGCAACCGCCATATGGCACAGAGCAGGGGAAGGACTGGGAGCAAAGGGATTATTAGCATCGCAGAATAGACTGAATATCTGAATTAATAACACATGCTGCACACAGGCAATATACAGCATTCACAGGTGAAAGAGTGCAGGAGGAGCCAGGGATAGGGAAATTATTAGCTGCACTGAATAGATCAAATTTCAGAACTAACAGAGCCTGACCACAACACAAATGACACTCACATAACCCATACACACACCAGCTGGGGTGGGGGGTGGGGGTGGTAGGAAAAAAAGAAAAAAAGAAACCTGACCAACACCTAGTAATTGTTTCAATTCATGAATTAGCATCTATCTCAGTCAAATCAGAAACTCTACATGGTATTGTCTGAAACTGTAGATTAAATCATTAAGGTCTCCAGTAGCCAGTTACTTGGTTGTATCACTGGCTCATACTACACATACAGTAGTACAAGGTGTTTATTTTATTCTTACTTGTGGTTTCTGAGTTGCTACACTTCCTCTAGTGAAAAAAAAAAAAAGATATACAAATGTGCTCATACGCCCTCTTTAAATCTGGAAGGCTAAACAATTATTTATTATAGAGAAGGGAGAATATGTTGCAATAGTGGGGTTATTAAACATATGCTTGCATAAACAAAGTGCCTAGAACATCAATTGTAGCACAGATTCAAACATTAAAGACATAAGTAACATACAGCATTTACAAATTCAGAGATAAAGGGTGGAAAATATGAGAAACAGAGCTTGTCAGAAGCAAAAAAACAACAAACGACAGAAAATATTTTTGGACTACAGACAAGACATGGAAGAACTCTACAGATATTAAGAAAATTAAACGTATAATCAACATAAAAACAAAACACTTGAAAACATCAAACAGGAACATCAAAACAGGAAATAGATCAAAAACAGGGGAAATAATACAGGTTATACGCAGACGCAATACGTGATTGATCACAGATCTGATTTTTAAAGATTTTACACTGTATTGATTAGTTCAAAAGTAGATACAGATGAAAGGTGAAAGTTAAATGTGTATGTGCAGAAATCATACTAAGAAAACTCAAAATTGCCATCGTGTAGAATGGTGCTTTTGAAAAAAAAAATATATATATTGAAAATAAGAATTATGTAATGTTTTTCTCACAGTTGATTTTTTTTCCTCACAGTTGAAAAATGTTTTTAACATTAATTCAGTGACAAACATTTGTTTAAATTAGGAGAAATGACATATAAAGTACACAGAAAAAAAAGCATATCACATTATGTTAATTATGTTAATAGCAGCACGGACACATCTAAATAAAATAAAGACTAGATCACACTTTAATTGTTTGATAACAAATTAATGAAAACAGGCTTTGCACCTTTTTGTTAAAATACATAATACAGTTATTTTGGCGTCACCAGCTTTACAATTTTCTCAGTCTATACAATACATATGAAAATGCCAGTAAAGAAATGCCGAGCCTGACAATTAATGCATATATTTTCTCTTTTGGGATATCCTCTAAGGCATGTCAAGAGAATTTATTGTAAAGTAATTGTTTTGGAAGACATGTGTATGCACTAGATAGGAAGATTAGACAGACAGACAGATAAGGCAGACAGATAGATATGCAAACATACAGACATATATTTCTGCTTTATAGTATCTCTCGATAAACCTCAAAACCAGAAAATAAAACTGGGTTCCACAGAAATATGGTAAGAAATGAAATGCCTGGTGTAGTTGGCGTATGCTGATGTGTACTTATGACTTTGAAGAGTCCTGCTTGAAGTGTAAAGCAGAAATCTAGGATTCCATCTGCCTTTGCAAAAGCAAACATACCTGTTTTTTCCATAATACCACAAACACATAGGCAGCATTCTTCATGTAGCTGAACATAAACCACATTCAGGTGATAGAATAATTGCCACACACAATGCCAAAGGAAATACTATCTTTTAATTACAGTACATCTAAATGACAGCCGTGGATTAGGAATCTCAAAGAGGTAAGAAGTGCTCCAATGCAGACCCGCAGAAGGCAGATACCTAGATGTTAAGAGCAGCTTTCAGTGAGTGGGAGTATCACTAAGGGTATCTTATTCACAAATGTGACAAGTTCCAAGAGGATATCGGTGCGAGAGCTACGGGCGTCTCACATTGTTCGACTGTTCTTGATCGGAATTGAAATGAAGAGTAACAGTGGATGGACAACTTTCCATTCTATGTCTGCATTCCATCAAGTGAAGTCAATCCAAAACTGTAGAGATCTCTTATATATACAATGTGTACATATATATATATATATATATATATATATATATATATATATTAAAGATTATAATAATAATAGTGCCGCAGAGAAATTAATTTAAACTGCAATATTATGTGACTGGATGTACAGGGACTAGACCTAACTTAACAGACACCAAAACGCGTAAAGAGTGCCTGCTTTTTACAGAAATATCAAAATGGTGTGAATGGTTTTAGTGCTTTGCGGTGCTGTCATTTGCATTGCAGTCTATTCCTGCAACACGATGTAACTAACTAGTCCCTTGAACCCTTGAAGTGTATAGACTAGACTGTCCAATGACTGGTCAGGCCAGGGTACAGTTGTGGACTCCCTTTGCTGTAGGATGAGATTTAAATAACTGCATGGGTTTCTGAGAGGACTTTTCCAAGCATCAATATTCTCTAAGGCAGATTTCTGTTTCTCAATGGTAATGGTCAGTATTTTTATGGGAAATGCAGTCCCAGTCTCCACACATGCATCACAAAGATGGTCAAGACAGAGATTACAACTGGGCCACTGCCTGCTTAAACATGGGACACAAACCCCATCTGCACAGCTATGCCTATGACACGATCCCAGTAAACCTATTTTTTGCACATACTTGGTGTCAGGAATGGGCACAATACATCAGATAATTTCTTCACTATGTAAAAGTACACCACAAAGTATTTTCCCCACACATGCTTTGCTGGTGATATCTATGGTTCACTTCCCCAAAAAAACAGGTGTTTGTTTTAAACCTGAGCATCTGTTTACTTAGGCCTGGTCTCTGACTACAAGATCTTTATGTGATTAGACATGTGGACATAATGTTTTTTGGGGTTTTTTCTCCACATTGAGGACTAATAATTATGAATTGAAATTAAACTTTCTAAAGGTTGCCAATTGTGGGTGAAGTGGATTTAGACAAGGAGATACATTTTGATAGATGTTTTTTTTAATTTAGAATTTATTAAAAAGGGTTACTCTGACCTAAAAGGTATTACTAGGACATTTATAATAACAATAACACAAATATGGGAAACTGTCATTAAATCACAATTTCTATTGCGCGGTCTGTCACAGACGTATTTCTTTGGTAGTCAAACACACACAACACAGCGTCTTGCATCATTATCTGAAATGTATTAGGTATCACATAGCTGAAGACTACAATGCCTCCTTATATTAAAATGAATATTTCATAATCCCGGACAATACGCTGATATTTGTAGAATGCGTATCTATGTAGGTGTTATAAAGAGTTCTTACAATGTCGCTTTCTTTGCCATTCACAATTGTAATGTGCATTAACAAGATTATTTGGATTGCTATTACCAATTGTTTCCATGCATTTAAACAGTTTGTGAATACAAACAGCATGGGGTAGAACCATCAATGTCGCCTTAGTTCCAAACAAGAATATTAGTAAGTTGTGTATTAATGTTTCTCAGGGCTAAAATGACAATGAGACACCGATTTTTACATTTGAAACACAATGTGGTGTGTTATTAATCACACCGTGTTTCACAAAATCAAGACAAAAGTCAAAGTAAGGTGTGGTATACAGTATGTCTGGTTTTTTTGTACATATATCTCAGCTACTCAATGTTCACAGCTTTCTGAACATCTTGAAAGGGATTGTGATAACAGTAATTGTAAGGTGGAGTGCAGGACACCAGAAAATGTCAACAATGTCAAGAAACAATACGTGCAAAAAACTGGAAAAACAAAACAAAAACGAAGGCGCTTTCTGTATTTATCTTGCACGATCTTTCGGTTTCTGAAAAAAAAAAAGTTGACTTCAAAAGGTGTAATACTCGTAACAGCAACGGATGGAATTTGACCGGAAAGACATTTGAGATGATCAAAGAAATAAGAAGGCAGCCAATCTGCTCCTTTCAAAGGGAGGCTCACACAGTCTTTAGTGTTGTGTATTATTTCCTGTTATGGTGGAGTACTTTTCTGCATTTTAATAAATGGCTTTCTCTACCTGACCTCCATTTCTTTACAAGAACATAAGCCACTAGATGGCAAAAGCTGTCACAGGCCTATATTGCTACTAAAGACCTAAATCATACTCCAAGATACATAAATATATTAAAATGTTTCCTTGTATGTTGTAAATAACTCCTCTACATAGGAGAAATGTAAGCACAGCTTTTAAAAAGCAGATGACTTGCTCCTTGATTATTGTTTTTGGGTGTGTGTGTAACCACTAAAGCATTTTGGAAATGTTCTTACCAATAAAGTACAAAAGTAAATAACACTTGAATTGTGTTTTATTTTCTTTTAAAAATATTGAAAATTAAAATGAATTAGCCCATTTACACCAGTAAGTTATTTATACTGTTATTATCCTAATAAATCACGAGAAAACATTTAAAAAACAACCATCAACAGCAACAAAAGCAAACACACTTTAAATAATTAGCTGGGACATTCTGTATTTTTTCATATAGTGCTGATGGTACAATCAGCAATAACAACCATTGTATTTCTTTCAAGCAATTGAGCTGATAGTGTTTGTGTTTAAATGGCTTTAAAAAAATGTCTCCTTTAGTCAATCAGATTTACTTAAAGAAGTAAATAACTCAAACTGTACCTAACAGCAGAGTATGAACCTGTAACCCTGTTAAAAACAAGATATATATGTTACACTGTTGATGAGTTAAATGTAATTTATTCCTTTCAGTATTAAAGGAAGAACATACATTAGAGGGTAAAGATTAATATATGTAATTTGCTAACTGCATGCCATGTCACTGTAGGATTGCAATACACAAAAGCAGCACAGTTTGCTTGAGGAGTTTGCAGTATGCAAGGCTACTTGTCAAATGGATTACCTGTGCACTGTAAACCAAACTAAGCAACCTATTTGCAAATATGCAGTAGGTCTCTACCCCAAGAGAGTACTTAATGAATAGATCTAGTTAAAAGAAAAACAACTAAAATGGCATCTAACCATATTTCTTTGTTCAGTTCATTGTCCTATATACTCAAGAGTCAAGAGAAAAGTAATATGCTATACTGTAAATGGCTTAAGAGCTAATTAAAATACATATAACAAATTCAAATTAATACATTGTGGTGATCTTACAACACAATAGGTGACAAATAGCATGCTGTCGTAGATGTTTAAACTGTATATAAATTAAGCAGTTCGATGTTAAATCTTTTCTTTTTACATAAAATTCTTTGTATTTTTTATTATTTTGCAGTTTCTCTCAGCCTCAAAATATTTCTGTCATTCTACTTGAATTTCACTCCCTAATGATTACTGATAATGCTGAGGCAAATACAATTATAAATTACACAGCATAGTTTTCTGTGAATCGACCATATGGCATTCTATTAAAACAATAAAAATTCCACTTTAAATTTAAAAATTAAAAATGTCATCATAATGCTAAGATGAAATTCACATCTCGCAATCTAACTGCCTTTATGAAGCACAATTAGTGAAAGTGTTTCCATTTCAAGGTGAAGACAGATCTTTTTAGATTTGATATTAAAATGAACGGATTTTAAAGCTAAAGAATTGTGCCGAAGAGTGTGCAGCAGGTTGAAGACTCAAAACCAGTTTGCCCAGCAGCAAGTCATTTCAAACACCTGGAAACCCATTTACATGTCTTTTAAAAGTTTTAATCCAAACAAATTGTGTTGCTTTGTACCACGATTGTGACACAAAAACAGAAACAAAGGGGGCGGTTTGCGGCTGCACGTCATTGTTGCTAATTCTTGTAAAGAGCAGAAATTGAGTACAACAGCGGCTATCAGGAGCTCAGTGTTTTGCACAGGACCATACTTCTGAGGTGCATTCAAGCCCGAACATTAAAGCAATTAATTTCTTCAAGCTAATCTGCCTTCCTTTTTCCTCTTTTACATTTTCCAGATTTTTGTCTCTGCCTCATACTTGATGAAATCTGTAAACCCTCGGTAAGATATTCCAATTAAAGGGTTAGCAGTGAGAAGCTCTGCATTCAATTTGAGCTAACCCTCAGTGTAAGTGCTGTATTAATGATTTAAAACCAATTATTTCATCACAGATGAGGTTTGTGTGTGTTGAGAACATTCTTTATCAGCTTGCCTGGTTGTTTATTCCTCCTGCTTTTATTAAATTATAAAATATATTAGTCATATAACAATCAACAAACATCTCAGTTTGAGTGCCTTGAAAATTACTTTTCTGTCACTGGTACAGAGGAGCATCACATGATTAAATAATTAGAGGTCTAATTTTTGCCTCGTGGATTGCAACATATCAACAATTAATAGAGTTAAACAAGGCATGTTAAAGAGACAGGGCTCTGTATTCCATTAGAACAGAACATCGCTTTAGCTGATATTTTTTTCTGTAAAAGAAGAAAAAAAAAGCGAAGAGAACTGTAAATATTGTATCACCACTCCGCTGATCACGGTGATGAAACACACTAGCAACCAATGACATTGCCAGTGGGAAAATATCCTCCTTAAGCATTATGCTAATGGGGGCCAAAGTGAATAATATCACCACTGTGGCATGTGTCCAACATGCTGGGATGATCAAACACAGTCAGCTTCAGGATACAAAAGTAAAACCAAACTTGTATACAGGCTACTTGGAAGGGCAGCCTACAAGACAATAAAATGTTAAGATGCATGAAATATTAGTAGACGTTAAACACTTTGAAAAGGGGTAATGAGTCAAATATATTTTATGATCTAGTTTGTTCCTTATTAAAGTCAACTAATTCAATAATACAGACAATAGTCTAAAATGTTAAGGCATAGGGCTAATTGAATGATTGATAGAGGCAATAGATGTAATGTATATATAATCATGAAAATACATTTTAATAATACATCTAATTAAGTATTGTAAAATGACTTCAATACGTTATACAGGTATGCATATTGTATTGTAACAGACGCCTTTACAAAAAGTCAAATGCTCTCTTTTCGTGTCATAGTATATAGAACATGTCACAAGCGGTGTGCTAAAATTCCCAGAATAAGATGTTCAAAAGCACTTGGCACTCTCCACCTGATACTGAATCTGCTGAACAATATCACCCTGGGGACATGGGGACGCGTGGAAATGAAATTCAGTTCTGCAGTGCACACCTTACATGCCGTTATACAAAATCGGCACAGATTGAGGAAACAGAAGGCATTTACAGGACAGGTAGCCCACAGTGAAATTAATTCTACAATAGTGCAAACATCGGAAATATGATGTGTGTTACAAATGTCTCTGTTATGAAACCTGCTCTGGACAGCTCTCGCCCCCCCACCCACACAAGCCTCCCTTAAAAAAGTAATAATAATAATGACTGGCACCCCCTTATTAATAGCTATGTAAGGGGGCTCATTTTAAGACAAGCGCTGTTGACATTACCAGGTATGTTACTCTAAACATACATGAACTGTATGTCACAATTGCTACTGAATTTCCTTTTTCAAATAATCCGTTCAAGATTCAGACACAAAAAAGGGGGTCTGAATTATTTATTGTACAATACCACCATAATAAAAGCCACACGTATGCATGTGTGTGTGTGTATGCATATTCAGTTTGTGTGTTTATTGTTGAGTGACCCCCTTCCTTTAGTTTACTGCACATTACTGGTAACACGTTATGACGGAAGTGTAGTATCACTGTCACACCATGCACAACAAAAGAAAATGCTGTATTTAAATCGTTTTATTGGGATCTGTGGGTGGGAATTACAACCTCTTCCTTACAAAGTAAAGCCCAGGATGTAGTGTCGCTCTTGGATTCATCCAAAGCACGGCATTTCAGATCTTTTGCATGTACGAGAACAAAGAATTTGGAAAAACCTACGCAGATCTGATACTGACAAGCATAACAAAATAAAGAACAATTGCATTTTTTCTAGAAACCAAAACATTTATCGTCTGACAAGAAGTGAATTAAATCATAAGAAGTTAAAGGATCAGTAAATAAAGTGAAACACTGGGACTTACTTATTATAAACCTCGTTTCTATACCATTACCCAAAATAAATGCTTCTCAAATGCCATACAACTGCCTTACTGATTAGTCATGGCAGAATTCAGATGACGTACTTTCATCATTCACATTTCTGACAACAAAATGCATAAATGCGCACAGACCAAAGCACAAAAAACAAGGATGAAAAGTGTTCCTAAAATACCATTGATAAACTTGATCAATATTCATTTTAGGGTAACAAATGCTGTTATCCCTATCCTTCAAATTGTCAAATACTCACATTATGAGGAAGGAAGTGCTGACAGAATTATTTTAAATGAAAAACATAAATGAGCTTTAATAAAACTGTCTGGGGTTGCCTATGAATATGTATATTCTTAGGTATGTGTGTAATTTTTAGTTGTCACGTTTTTGACTTGCAGCCCAGGAATGCTTAGACAATCCATATAAAGATACTGTCTCTTTAAAACTGGTTGTAGCTTGCCACAAAAGTCTGTGAATCATTGTTAAGTTTTTTTTAGGTTTTTTTGCCCTCCTCATTTGGAACCATAACAGAACTCTATCAAACAAGGAGGAGTCACAACACAGCTACATATTAAAAGAGAGACAGAGCCCTTATTTACTGGCGACAGGAAAATAAATACATGCACTGGCAGCTAAACAGGTATTTACTCTCCTGTTACCACAGGTATAATTTCCCTGTGTTTGCTGAGCTGTTATTTCACTACAATGTTAATTACTGGGGGCTGGTGGGAGGGGGGTGGGTAATCGTTTAAGGTGGGATATGGGATATCTGCCCTCATCCTTTAAGTGGGACAGATTACTGGAACCCACAATAGCCAATGTGGCAACACGCTGCCAGTCAATACACCAGGGTGGAGATGCCCTTTAGTGCAAACCCATCGTTACCCCTTAATAAGAACTATTACAACTTCAAATCTCTTGCCACAAAGTTGACTGACAGGTTTTTTTATGAGGCTAATAAATCGTTTTTTATTTTTATTAAAGAAAATAATTCAAATCAAATAAATAATACAATTGATGCTTATCATACTAAAGAGCCTCATTGCCATTTACATTTTTGTTTAATTACATATCGGTGCTGGATTTTTAATAAGCCTCTATATAAATTTTATGATCGGGCTCCGAGTCGCTGTCTTGAAAATAAAACGTTTGGACAGGTTCAGTGCAGAGGGAATCAAAAGATTCCCTTGGTTGCAGTTTAAGTGCACAGAATGGTGTTTTTTTTTTTTGTTGGGTTTGCACATATACTAGATGAGCTATAATCAACATTCGGGGATTAACATTATTGTCTTAAAATACTGAATGGAGTTGAAAATGACAAAACAAATGGTTTTAGCTTGATAACGGTCATCTGTTCAATATCTAGAGGGAAAGTCGGACAAGGTTGTATTACTACTACTGCTATAATCAGTGTGAGTATAACTCTCTTGCTCACTTCACCCATAAAAAAAAAAAAATATATATATATATATATATATATATATGTCAAAAATGATTTCTTGTGTCCGTCACCGGCAGTCATTTCACTTCACTGAGCTTTCCAACATGCAAATAATTGACAAATAGACTAATTGGTCTCAGAGGTTCAGTGTGTGTGAATGTTGTTTTCTTCTTTATAAATTTGATTTGTACATATACATTTTCAAACCACTTCTAATAAAGTCTCTTCAACCTTTGTAACTACTCTCCGGTCATATCTATAACAGTTATACTGCACCTAGTCCCTCTACCTGTGGAACGAAAGCTGCTAGTGCAAGATCAAATTCACAATTTGCTCTCCTTTAACTCCTCTGAGATAACACTGACAAATTAAGTGCCAGTTAGTACTGAATGCGATGTAAACATCAGGCCAAGTTGAATCTGGGCAGAGATCACTAGGGTTCATATCAGTGTAGAAGAAGAAAAAAAAACACAGTCTGACTTCCTGTCATTGCTGGTAATACACAATATAATAATACTTTCATTTTGGGACCTTTAAGAAAACAACCCACACCCTATGCATTTTTGCCAATGGGGACTCTTGAAAGAAGGAGGTGTCACTTAAATACTTCATTATTTCTTGTCCTTGAAACAATTATGGATAAATTATTCCATAATGTCTACTATAGCCATTAAATACTTTCTAACGGAGACTATTCTACATGGAGGATCATGCTGCGTTTACGTTATATTTTTGTGTTGTTTTGAAGCATTCATCAAAACACACGCTCAATGGAAACTTCATGCTTCATGATCACATTTTGTGCTAAAGTAGTTTTAATGAAAGAGTGGAATTAGTTTTCTATTGTTAAAGACAAACAAAATAGAAGAATAAATTGCATGTTCATTTATAAGGAAGCCCCGACGGTTGACAAACGGCAATTCCCAACAGCATTACTACAGTACTGAAAGAGTGTATGGTTTTACATGTGCATAAAAATCTATATCAGGTTACGGTCTAAGGATCTCTTAATTGGCACAATTTCTTGTCCCTCAGAACTTACAGTATTTAATGAAGTTATGTCATGCCAACAAGCAAGGTTAACACATTCGCATAAAGATCAGAGGAGTGCTCAACACTTGCACACCTGCTGAATGCATAATACATTTTTTAGTCATCTATGAAAGCACACAGTAAAACTGAGAGCACTGTTAATAACGTTCCCGATTTACAAATACAGCTTTAGAAATCTATGAGCACTTACAAGAATTGACATGATTTCTAACAACTCCAGCAGTACTCTTTAGCTTGCTTTTGCATCATGTTAAGGATGTAAACTTCTAATGTCTGCTCCTCTGCATAATATTATACTAGCAGCAAACAGATGATTTTAGAGAGATTCAGAAGTTTAATAAATATATAGGCTATATTTCCAATTTCTTAATACACTTTTCCTTTTAGAGAAAAAAACTAAATAAAACATTAAAATTATTATAATAATCATAATATTTCTCATCGTGATCATCATAAATTGATACAAAGTACACAAACGCACCTTCTTGGCTTTGCTATAGCAGCGGCACTTGTAATTGCACGCACCTAATGTGTCAATAACATTGCAAATAATGGCAAGGCACAGTCTTTATAACTAGTAGCTAATAATCTACTGAGGAGAAATTCTGAACCCTGAGAACATTGATTCATAACATATTTTATTAAAAAGGCCCAAAATCCATAAACAAAATGAAACTGGTATCTGGAAGAATAATATAAAGCTAGAAGGAGCTAAATTAAAATCCGTTTTAATAATCAATTCTTCAACAGTACTGGATAAATACATTATTAAGGACTTCTTTCTATTATACTGAAAAGAAAAATATATATATATATATATATATATATATATTCTGTTTCCATTTGCAGTACAAAGTATTACTTCGTAGAAATATCTCTGCTACATTGATATCTACTCTCCCAGCTCCTTAAGATTATCACCTAAAACAATGTCAATTCTGTCCACCTGCAGTTCAACCACTTTTTTTAATCCAAGTGTTTGTGCAGCACTTGATTACAGAGATTGTTAATGGTTGGCCAACGTTAATGGTGTTGGAACACACATAACAACTTACATTCAAACAAAAGTCTAAAGGATATAAAGTTCAAGGTGTAACAATAGACTATAAATCTAAATATATATATATACAATGGAGCTAATTTGCAGACACCCACATACTGCCTAAATGATACAGTACAACTTCCCATTAGTGATCTCACACGTATTTACCATTCTTACTCAAAAAGCACTTGGCTTACGTAAAAAAAATATACAATGTATCAATAACAAAACCAGACAAAAAAAGACCCTTCATGTATTCCAATTCACACATTCAGACTCTGCAATGCCTGCTGGAAGGGGTGCTGAGGTTTTCAATCATTTAGAGCAGTTTTTCTATGAAATATGCTACTTTTCACTTCCTGCTGAAAGTGTTATTTATTTATTACTTTTAGAAGCAGCAAACACTTGCAATATTTGAAAATTCAGACAATCACCTTTATGCCCCAATTAACCAAGCCCATCTGGAAACTCAATTAGACTCTGAAGGAACTAAACTGTTCATTTTAATATTGATACAGTTCAGACCAAAAAGCTCGGCCTCCAATTAAAACTGAGCTTGAATAAAGGATGCACAACAATAAGGGTAATTAATGGATTATTATACCTAAAGGAGCTGAATGAAACACTCAGGTCATCCTGTTGACTCCCTGTTAGACATACGCAGTGTTTAGTGAACATGATGTAGAACACAGTGTAAATGAGAAGCAGACGGAAGTACAGAAAACTTCCAAGACAGCTTTCAATATGCCATCAAAAAATCCATGGTATGAAAAGAAATTCCATCGAAAGAGTTCAGGGGGCTTCTGGTGATTCACTCTAGCAGACTTATATGTTAATATTATTTTTAACAGTGGTATTTATAGTTTCTTGTTCACAATTAAGTATTTTTTATAGAGTGAGTTTTGCAACAATCAATAACCTAATAACCCTAAGCCAGTTGGCAGTTCATCAGCTGGTATTTGCAGAAAACTGCTTGTTAAGATTACATATGTAACTTGCTATATATGTATTTGTATACATATACACCTGTATGTTACTATATTTACTGTAAATAAATTAAACTTCAGATGCTGGTGTATATTTCACCAGTCCATTACAATGCAAAAGTCATAAGTGCCAAAGGAACTACTTTGCAAGACTGAAGAAACTGACAAACATTGCATCATTATCAGAGCTGGAAATCCAAAGTAAACCATATCATTGTAGATAGCATTTTAGATGTGCATTATAAGCATTTGCATTACATCTTTCCTGGCCATGGTGAGAGTGGTTCATTCAAAATTGCAAAAACACATATTTAAATTAAATTAAAACAGAAAGTAATACGTATAATAAAATCTTCCTTACGTCTTGTGAACCTATATCTCGTCATTTATATTGTTAATTTCCCCCTTACAAATATTACTAAATATTAATTAAGACAAGGTAGACAGACAGAACTTAAGCCTAAATATATCTATATCTGTATCTATATATGTTTATCTATATACCGTATTTGTACATCTCAATAATGTTATAAGCATTCTAAGAAACTGACGTTTTAAAACCAACATTTACAAACATGTTTTCTTGTTTTGTTTTACATTTATTTGCATGACTGTTACCCATTTATTATCATGCATTTGTTTTGAAAGACTCAGGAAGACGTTGGTGGAAAGTATTTTCTGTGGAAGATGCAAACCCCATTCTGTTCAATTGAATTTGGTCACTAACACACACACACACACACACACACACACACACACACACACACACATCGCATTCAATTGCACCATGGAATAAAGTCCTATCACATTGTGGCCACAATAACAGCAACAGACACTTTCACTGGCTTGCAATTAAGTCTCAACTCATGTTATCAGATCATAATATGAATGTAAAACAAAACATGAAAAAGCAAGAATCACTCCTGAAACAACTTCTTGTAGAAGCCAATCTTCCAATACGGGATGGTAAATGAAACGCCCTTATGATTGTGAAATCGTGCATTTTTGTAAATAATAAAAATTAAAACAGTATGCATAATAATACATGTATTTATATATGTGTTGATTATTGTGCAGTACTTGCTATGCATATGTGATGCTTACTTTACTGATAAGCTATCCTGGGCTTTTCTACAAATACTTTTCATTTTAACTTCTAAGTTCTGCAGATCTGTAGTGTACATCTATTATCACCACTTAACTGCGCCATATAATCAGATGTCAGCATATGCATCCTTACAGAGAAAACTGTATCTCTAGTACAGTTTGACTGGTCACACAGGTGCTCGTACAGTCTGCATCCAGGACAAACCGACCATGAACACACATGCGAGACTTTCTGGTAATGACAGTAATACAATAACCCACAAAGTACTAGGTGTAGCAGTAGAGCAAAGGGGGAACTCACAGTTTAAAAGCAGTTGTGCATCTGAGTTCTCAGAAACTGTACATGCGACTACATTCAAAGGTGATGAGTGGGGTGTAGAGGGGGGGGAACAAAAGTGAACAATACCTCTGCTAAGACGCCAAAGTTAGCAAACGCCGTCCAGCCTCTTATTTCCCATCAAAAGTTACACCGGCAGTTCAGTTGTGGCCCCACCTTGAGAGATCCAGAGAATAAAAGTCCTGTGCTGGGGCTGCTGGCTGCGCAGCGGCTGATGCTGCAGGTTGGAGTCCGGCGCCTGAATGCCAGCGAGCGCGGCGGCGGCGGGGATGGGGTAGAGGCAGGGGAGGAGGCAGCGCCGAGGCAGGGGAGGAGGCTGTGCCGACAGGAAGGCAGGTAACCGGGCCGCCCCCTCCCAGCCTCTGATGCTCAGATCGATGATTTGCCAGCTGTGGCGGAGCCCTTTCTGGAGCCCAAAGAGCTGTTTTATTATAGCGGCTCACAACGCCTGCTCCCTGGGGGGACGGGGATCGCAGTCACCGCGGAGAAGAGCCTGCCGGTGCCAGGAGGGTTTTTTTTTTTTTGGGGGGGGGGGGTTGTTTTTGTTTTTTTCTCCCCTCTTGCACTCATTCGTTTTCATGTTTGCACACCGCATTGCTCACCTGTCAGGGAATGGGGTTTGGATCAAATTAAGCAGGATAAGTGTGTACATTAAAAATAGACTCACTGAGACAAAAAAAAAAATACAAATACAAATACACATTAGCTGTACTTTCATGACTGGAAATGTGTTTTATTGTGCATTGAAAGGTGACTACAGGAAGATGCATGTGGCAGCTAAAAGTAAAATGTGACTTACACAACTCAAACTTACACAAGCGCATCTTTTACTCCCTGTGTGTGTTTGTGGCGCCTTCCTCTAAGCTTCACATCTAGAGATAGAGTGGCATTGTTTCTTGGTTCACCAGAAATACATCATTATCAGTCATTCAATTTCACCACAAAATACCAAGTTTTCAGCCACTCTTCTAATCAAACTATCTGGCTTTTAAGACTTTCCCACCAAAACGCAGAAACTAAGCAGACAATAAGTGTTACTCATGTGTCTATTTATTATTATTATTATTATTATTATTATTATTATTATTATTATTATTATTATTTGCAGAATTGGGAAGTATGGACATAAATATAAATTTCATGATTGTATGATTTGGGCTATACAACTTGAATCATGAGTAATATTATTAATAATTATAACAATTATTATTATTATTATTATTATTATTATTATTATTATTATTATTAAGAAGAAGAAGACGACATTGTGAAATACGTGTCTCACAGTTAACAGGTAGTTTTACTAAAACAAGTACAAGTTTTATTTTCCAGGTGTCATGGCAAGTATTGCTCAATGTTTTTAAAATGTCAGGCAAAGCGTGTTTGTAAAAAAGATGTTCAGTTTGGTATCTTACGCAACTTTAAGATGCTGCACGTAATATTGTAAACTTTACATCAGTGTCCGGTTGTTATTCTACTGTGGGTAGCTTTGATATATTCGAGGTTGCTTGTAAAATTAGGTAAATGGCTATAACATATTTTGATGAATTGGAAACCCTTTGGATTTTGTAATAGTAATGCTGTATCCCCGTTTTATTTTTAAAATAAAGCACGAATACGCTTCTTTGGTTTATACTGCACGTTATGATAGGACTTCACATTCCGCTATTTTCACTTATGAAATAGAGGCTATACATTTAAAAAAACGGATAGTGTTTTCAAAAGACAAAGTACTATATATTTAATCATAGTATTTCATTTTAACATGCAATGTAATCTTTTTTAGACTTAAAATGATTTAAAAAACACGCTTACATAATTCATGTATACTATATATGACGTGCATTTATATATAACAGATAGAGAAATTCATATTTTTTAAACAATACATTGTGGAATATTTAAGTAAGTTCAGTAATACAAACATACACATATGAAAATATATGAATATATATATATATATATATATATATATATATATAAGTCAAATTAATATAACGTGGTTGATGTCGTCTCCTTTTTCTTTTTAAATTTTGTATAACACCAGATATGTGTTAAGGAATTACGGTACTTTTTTCTTCTATACCTGTAACTCACAATCTCTCTCTCTCTCTCTCTCTCTCTCTCTCTCTCTCTCTCTCTCTCACACACACACACACACACACACACACACACACCTGTACACACATAGACACGTTCACACGAACAGATATGTTGAATAATAAATTAAACAATTAAGGGATACTATATCTCTTTTTGCTTTGCTTCTCCCTAACACAAGACAATAGTCTTTATGAAAACGTGAAGTTTATGCATGTGATGCGTTTATCACAATCACCTTCTCCTCAGCAGAATATATATGTATATACTACTACTACTACTACTACTACTACTACTACTACTACTACTACTACTACTATTAATATTGTGGTTGTGGTATTTAAATTTCGCCTTTCAAAACCTCTATTTAATGTAGCCTACTAAATACAGCTTAGTTACTTTCAGAATATCACGTTCTCCTTTTATACCTTGTACATTCGTTTTTCAGGCAAATTGTGAAATGTGTACTGAGATCGTAAGAGATAAATTACCTTTCAAGTCATGCAAACTTACAGTATGATTTGTATTGGTCTGCGTTTGTTTACTCAATATCATACATCACATATACTGTAGCCTGCGTTACCCACAAACCTGCAAAATAAAAAAAATAAAATGCTGTGTCGTTAGTAAATGGATTACATGATATTGGCAGAGCTGTACAGAAGTCCCATTTGATCGAGTAATAAATGGAGTTAAGGCACAATGAGAAAGGCAGTAGCCTGTTTTAATACGACATGAGGTTACCAATGTGTGTAATTGATCTCATCCTGGTGTAATATGAAGGGACACTGGTGCAGTTATGCATTTTACTTTATAACCTGCCCAGTGCTTACAGACACACATATTTATATGTGCAGAAGATATATTATATACATGTAGATGGCAGCAAACACTTCTGTCTTACAATGTTGTGCTGAAGTTGGTTCAGTGGCATATGGCGTATGGCATAAAACCACACAGTTAACCAGAGCATAGTATACATACTACACAAAACACAATGTCAAAATAAAATGAAAACCTAATATAGTTTGTTGTTGTTCTAAATTGCTCTAATTCCTATGTTTATTTCAAGTTCAATACAAAAGTTTATTTTAATTGAGCGAATTAGAATAAAACTGCAATGCATGTTTATTTATTTATTTACATATTTATTTGTGTATGTTTGTATCTCCAACAATAAAACATATGCTGCATTGAATTGCCTCCTTTAAGAATAATGTCTGTTATTTTAGGAAATTTGTGATAGCTATTTATAGCACAAAGAAAAGCCTTTGAAAATTCCACCTGCAGTATATAATAATGTTACAGTTTAAACATGTGGCAGGGTAGTTGAGAAACAGATCTGCTAGACCTTGCTGCAGGGTTGTGGATGAGAGAAGAAGGATCGAGGCTCCTCCCAATTAGCGCCCTTCTGAAGCATAGCAGATGTGAGGGCCAGGACTATTAGATGCAGGCTGCACAAGATATTCATGGACAAGCAACAAGGCAAAGCCACTTACCAGTACACATGGACAGTTAGCGCAGTAGTAAACCAAATGTACTGCAAGATACCTTCAAAATAGTCTAAACATACTGTACGCTGGTTAATAATATACATCTCTCTCCCTCTCTCTCTCTATAAATATTAACTATATATATGTCTGAAGACTGGATTAAATACAAATGTATTTAACCAACCCAGTAATTACTACAAATATTTCAAGCTTAGAACTGATCTACCAGAAGAACGAAGGCCCTGGCCAACCAAAAAGCCCCAACAGAGCACTAGCTTTGTAATTTCAGATTGACAGTTGGCTCAAAGTTTTGATTTAATCCAGACCTCTGTCTTTCAGTGCTGCACAATTTGGTTTCAACTGCACTCTACTATGTTTCATTTTGGGCTATAGCAGCAACTATATTATAAGTGTCACCAATAAGTGTAGTCCATTTGGCAATCATTTTTAGGATTTACAACTGTGCAAATTATTCATTTATTAAAAATATATAGACCATTATAAGCATGTGTGTTTTTTTCCATAAGGAACTGTTTCATGCTAATACCTGGTTCAAATTAAATAACAAAATATTAAGTTAAATAAAAACTAAAAATTCAAGTTCTCAAGTCCACTCAATTTAAAACACAAATTCCCAATTGTGAAAAAATAAAGCTGACGTACTGCTTAATTATATTTATCATCATTGTCTATTTTGTATTTTCTATATTTATGATATGGACAAATTAGATGCCGGTTTGTTGACATCACACTTCAAATTGCTTCTAGTTACTATGGTTTCTATTGTAAACATGTATGACTTTCTGTGCCCAGTGAAAGTGGGCGTAGAAAACTTCCTTCACATCAAAGATCCACAACAGAAGGACATTAAAAGGTAAATATTTTAAGGTAGAAAAACTCAAATACATATACAAACAATATTTCTAATCATTTTTGGTCATAGTTGGTCAAGTTCTCATAAGCAAATGTGCATCCAGAAATACTCTATTGAGTGTATAATCACTAGACACAAACAAAAACATACATACAGCAAGACTCACAAGCCTAAAGGTTTAGCTCAGAGCGAGCTAGTTTTTAATGTTTCACAGTTCCCTTTTGTGTTAAATATAATTGGCGGCAAACAGCAAGACTGTGTACATTTCAAGTGGTAAAATAGTTAACCATAGCTAATGGTTTATGACACATTTAATGGAGGTGTATTGCAAGTCATTCCCATAGTTCATGCAGTGCTGACTTTGCACCTCTATTGCCTTTTTCAAACTGAAACCGAGGTTAACAAAAAACAGGCTTCGATATAGTTCAACTGACATTTGCACTTTCTAAAATCTGTCCTGCGTTTCCCACAAAGAAACATTTTTCCTATTGACAATCAGTGTTGATGCTTGTTGTTAAGTGAGAGAATGCGTTCTCTAAAATATTCTAGATGGTTCATTTTCCATGCATCCCACTCAGAGCTTGAATATTTGAGGTTCAGAAATGTCAACTCTTGATGAGTCTTTATTTGTTGATCGTACATAACCACTTTTTCCCTTTATTGCCCAATATGAAATCCTTTCACAGCTTTGAATTTTTTTTTTGTAAAGGTTAAAAATGAAAATGTATATACTTGTGTACATATGAATTAGAATTCAAATGGATATTTTAATCTTCTTTAAGTGCATACTACAAAACCATGATATTCTTTCCTTTGGTTCTCTCCTGCTTCATCTCAGCAACTCTTAACAGAATCTTTTCAAACCCTCAGTAATGCAACCAGGCTTGGGTCAGTCAAATGCCAGCAAACACTTCCCAAATGCCTGGATACATGCAATCTGTTTCCTTTGCTGGGCACTGGTCTCCCCAGAATAATTTCCCATTCACTCATTCACTCCTGTTCTTGGGCCTCGGGTTAGTAACATCTCTATGGCTATGTAATGTCACCTGACAACGTGGTTCCGCTATTACACCATTACTCTCTGGTTCAGCAATGTCAGCTACTGCCAGCTTCAGAAAACTAGGAGCCCCCTGGACCAGTTGCTTTCTCATTGACTTGCATGTCTCTTCCTTCTTCTGCCACATCCAAAACAAAACCTCCAAAAACTAAATCCCAACTCTCCCTTCCAGGTACCCAGGTTTTGCTTTCTTGTCACCTGGATGACTGTGCTCTATTTACTGGAATTAAAATTCTGAACCCCAAACCCATCCACAGGTTAAGAACCCCAATCTTAACTCTCTAATAACCACCCACCACATTGGTCAAGAACCCAAATCAGAACCCATGATTCAGACCTGTTTACAGGTATTCGTATTCCCGAGAGAACTGCACTAAGGGGCTTTCCTTTACCTATGTCATATTCTCACCTTGAGGATGTGCTGTTTGTGTGTTATAGAGGCCACCACACTCTCCTTGTTCAAATCTAAACTAGACACACATCAGTTGTCTTTGGATTTCCCTTAACCCACTAGCTTTCTTGTAACAGCTTTGCTATTTGTTTCACATAACTGCCTCCTTCTGACCAGTGTTGATTTCTCTACTTCAGAAGCCCTCTGTAACCTTCCATAAAAACGTGCTGCTTCCTGTAAATTTAAAGGCTTCCTGTAAATGCGTAACCTTCAAAACAGATTTGTATTGAATACGTTTTGTTAGATTTTGTCATTCAATGTCAATGTCCTGGTTGTACTTTAGTCTTTTTTAAACATATCTTGTAGTTCACCTGTTGCACTTTGACGTTGCTATATTGTAATATGACTTGTCCTAAAGCACTTTGAAATGATTGAGCTAGTTTTCTAACAGTGTTTTAGTTTTCAACATATAGTGTGACAGGGTGAATTCTGCCCCTTCAGATGTCTGAGAGTCTTAATTGACTGATTGGACAGCAGGAGAATGCAGTGCCTTGCTGCCTCATGTATGGTTGGCCAATCAGTCCATTATCTGACTACCCCTGGGCCAGCAGCACACACTTTTGAGAGGGACTGTTGTTTCAGGACCATGGTATAGTGTATTGTTTGGTGTTTATTTAAGTAGAAATATTTTTAATTTGATTTCTGCCTCCTTGATGCCAGCTTACTATATATAATGAGAAGCTTACATATACAATTGACTTCCCCCCACCTGGAAAAAGTTAATTTACTGATAGAAGGATATAATAATAATAATAATAATAATAATAATAATAATAATAATAATAATAATGTTGTTGTTGTTTTAAAATATCACATCTGCTATCTTCCCTCAGATGTTAGTTCTATCTCCCCTACAATTGATTTAGCTATCGTGGAGCTCAAGTTAAAGGGCAGTCAGAAGAACAAATTATAGGATAAGCAGCCTTCTGGGTCTTTTTAAAGATCTGTATGAATTAGTTCATGTATGCAGATTTATACAGCAATAGGAAGAGCTAAGAAATTCGTTTTGTGCATGGCCTCTGCCTCAAGAGTACATTTTTGTAATTGCCAGTTAATCTATTTTTCCCCGAAAAGTTGAGATTTATTGTGGTTGTGGGACTCCACACAAAGATCTCTTAGTTTCATATTTAGTCACATTCTTACCATGCAATACTTATTTTTCTGAATAGTTTGGTCTCTGAATTATTTGCATATGCTATCACGGGGAAGAGACTAAAAAACAGTGGTAAAGGCACTTTATATGGCAAAGAAGTGGAGATGGTTAATTTTGGCTTCGATTTGCATAAGACCTGACCATGTTTTTGGCGTACTGAATGAAGTGGTGATGGTATTCTTTGATTGACGATACTATGAATGCAGACACTGGAAGGTGTTAACTATACAGTTGTGGAAAAAGTATGCATACCCTTTGAAATAGTTCTAGTATCAATTGTGCACAATGAGTCATTTTTCTCAGACCCACACTTATTTATTCACCCTGTATCTTAAATATACGTTTTTGTTTAATTTACCTTACAATAAAATCCATGAACTTGAAAGACAAGTGTTACTGTTCTTCGGTCATGCACAAAATACAATAGATATGGGAGATCTCAACCTTATGTGCTGATATGAGGCTTAAAACATTAAGCTATTCCACATGTGTGCAGTGGAATTTCCTGAGACTAACAGAACATACAGGACAAGAGTAATGCATGTCATTCCAGTGGATACCACAAGATGGCTTTCTGGTTTAATGACCTGCAAACATCACTGCAAACACAAAGCTGCAATCCCAAGAGGTAAAAGTAAAACCGCATTGAATTTAACCCCACTAGCTTTGTTAAAAAACAAAACAAAACAAAAAAACACTATTGATCAATGAAAATAACATTGGAATATAATGGTACAGTGTAAGCCTTATGCATTTGCCCTACTGAAATACATAAGATGATTTATTTACTTTTTTCTTTTGCTGCATTTTACTGACACTACATTTAAAACAATTGTTTCTACTATTACTACTACTTACTACATAATGTGCAGCTTAACAAAGTTTAAAATATATATTTTGTGCTATAAAACCAGAATATTTTTAAAATTAATTTGACTACTGTGCTCTAAACTATCTAGTTAAAACACAATGCATTTAACTGAAAAAATGCTAAATTGAGCATACTTGCAATATATACATACACTCACCTAAAGGATTATTAGGAACACCATACTAATACTGTGTTTGACCCCCTTTCGCCTTCAGAACTGCCTTAATTCTACGTGGCATTGATTCAACAAGGTGCTGAAAGCATTCTTTAGAAATGTTGGCCCATATTGATAGGATAGCATCTTGCAGTTGATGGAGATTTGTGGGATGCACATCCAGGGCACGAAGCTCCCGTTCCACCACATCCCAAAGATGCTCTATTGGGTTGAGATCTGGTGACTGTGGGGGCCAGTTTAGTACAGTGAACTCATTGTCATGTTCAAGAAACCAATTTGAAATGATTCGACCTTTGTGACATGGTGCATTATCCTGCTGGAAGTAGCCATCAGAGGATGGGTACATGGTGGTCATAAAGGGATGGACATGGTCAGAAACAATGCTCAGGTAGGCCGTGGCATTTAAACGATGCCCAATTGGCACTAAGGGGCCTAAAGTGTGCCAAGAAAACATCCCCCACACCATTACACCACCACCACCAGCCTGCACAGTGGTAACAAGGCATGATGGATCCATGTTCTCATTCTGTTTACGCCAAATTCTGACTCTACCATCTGAATGTCTCAACAGAAACCGAGACTCATCAGACCAGGCAACATTTTTCCAGTCTTCAACTGTCCAATTTTGGTGAGCTTGTGCAAATTGTAGCCTCTTTTTCCTATTTGTAGTGGAGATGAGTGGTACCCGGTGGGGTCTTCTGCTGTTGTAGCCCATCCGCCTCAAGGTTGTACGTGTTGTGGCTTCACAAATGCTTTGCTGCATACTTTGCTTTGCTGTTGTAACGAGTGGTTATTTCAGTCAAAGTTGCTCTTCTATCAGCTTGAATCAGTCGGCCCATTCTCCTCTGACCTCTAGCATCAACAAGGCATTTTCGCCCCCACAGGACTGCCGCACACTGGATGTTTTTCCCTTTTCACACCATTCTTTGTAAACCCTAGAAATGGTTGTGTGTGAAAATCCCAGTAACTGAGCAGATTGTGAAATACTCAGACCGGCCCGTCTGGCACCAACAACCATGCCACGCTCAAAATTGCTTAAATCACCTTTCTTTCCCATTCAGACATTCAGTTTGGAGTTCAGGAGATTGTCTTGACCAGGACCACACCCCTAAATGCATTGAAGCAACTGCCATGTGATTGGTTGGTTAGATAATTGCATTAATGAGAAATTGAACAGGTGTTCCTAATAATCCTTTAGGTGAGTGTATATATATATATATATATCGCAGCAGTGGAGAGCTATTGCGAAGGAAAGCCTTGACCAGGCTCCTTCATAAGGGCAGGTGGGGACACTAAATAATGTATCCGCCCCAAAACATAGTTCTTCCTCATAAATCACTTTGTAATACATATTACCAAGTTTCTGTACAATCAATTAATCAAATTAGACAGCAAAAGTCGATATTTAAAGTTAAAATCACAATTTCAGCGATTCTGTCTCAATCCAGCTATTGCGCACTATTGTGGCAGGGGAGTTCAGCACCCCACTCCAGCAGGTAGGTTTATTATGGTGCCTTGTGGTCAAATATGGGAACTACAGGAAGCGCTAATAGAGGCTCATAGGCCGAGCGTCTGCCCCTCACACCGCACAACTCTGAGCCCTCCACCGGTCCCTCCACCAGTCCCTTGTGTCAGACCACATGGTTAGGCACTTTTAAAGATGGCGATCAATGCAGCTGTGCTAATGTGTGTAACTGTAGAGTTTCTTAAAACAAAAAAAACATTTGAACAACTACAATTACAAAAAAACTTAGTAATTAAGCAACTTGGCCCCAACAGACCAGACATTAACATTACTCAACAAATAAAGGACAAACAACAGGACAATTTCACGTGAAAATATGATGAGAAAATGGCTCTGTGTTTGCTCTACATGGAGTACAGTATGCTGTTTTCCCTGCATTTTGTTCCAATCATCATTACAGGAGATATATGGACTAACACAGGGGTAAGAGATTTGAAACATAAGACTATGAAACACAAGAATAAACTGAAAAGAGGATGCAACCTGAAGGCTGATCCTATTTCTTTTCAATTTAAAAACGAACATATCCATCTCATTGTTGTGAAAATATGTTTAAATTGGAGTAGGCTATTTTTAGAATTTAGTTTATCCTCGTGCCTTTTTTGTTGGGGACACTTGTGTTATAGGATGAAGGAAATCCATGTTTTAATGTGCAATTGCAGCATTTTGTATGCTGCTAGCGGCAATGGTCTCAAGTTTACTGTCTATTCTCTTACAGCCTAAAATTCAGTCACACGTGACTCTCTGCTTGCATGAATTCCATGTAAGTTTCACGTCATTATTTAAATAACGATTTTGAAAGTGGGTGTGGTTAGCGATTCAGGGACCGCCCCATCAGTATGAGCCACTACTGGCCTTGACAAAGACTTTGCAAAGAAAATAACTCGTAGTCCAGGTTAGAGTGCTCCCTGAGACCAAGAGTGCTGCCCTAACTACTCTCGGGCCACTAGTCGCTTTCCCAATCACAGAGCTCTGGCATGGGTGTAGTGGGTTCTCATAGTCGTAATTGGGAAGCATAGGTCAGAAGCCTTAATCAAGTTCGTAATCCAGTCACACTCCTCTCTCACTCTCGCTCTAACGCTCACTCTCACTCTCGCCAATCACCTGCCTTGCTTCTCCTTTCAGGAACTGTGCCATCTCTAGATCGAGGTGGATTGTTAAATAGTTTTATTGTTGTTGTTGTTTTATATATGGATGCATTTCTGGAGGAAATGGTTTAAGTAGTTAATCATACATAATAATAATAATAACAATATTAATAATCATTATCATTATAACATTAAGAAAAAGAAGGCAAGCAACAACAATTTTGACTAAGTTGCTATAACATGGTGTTTTTAATAAAGTTCTAAGCTTTTTCAAACAGAAACAATCACTATTCAAACCTATGCAGTATAACACAATACCAAAACCTTGCTGTTTTAGATAACGCCACCTGGATTTGTATTTTGGATTTGTATTATAGGAAAAGGTTGAAAATTAACCTAATCTCCTGTCTAGATTTTACCATCTATGTTCTGTTTGCATGTCATCCAGTGTTTAATTAATGTAGACGTGGAATGACATGGCCAAGGGCTTTCCAGATGATTGGACCCACGTACATTTCTTGTGAGATTCTTGACTGGTGTCCTGCATCTTAACTCAGTGAGGGAAATTATACATCTCACTCGTGCAGTCGAGAATCATTAAGCCGATCATGGAAATTTGGAATGTGAATTCATAGATTCTTACATTTTTATTTTCACTTTGCTTCATGCAGTTATATTTTTGCCTGAATTACTTTTCCATCACTTCTCTTCCTGGAGGACAGGGAGACAATAAAAGAGCTGTAGTTTCCACAGGATACATTAGTGCCGCCCAAGAGAGCCTCCTTCCTCTTGTCTATTGATTTTGTCATGGCCTGGGCAGTTATTAACTATGAGTATGTGTGAAGTGTCATAATTGACTGCTACAAAATCCTCCAGATAAACCCATCTGGAGACTACCCTAATTGATACATGTTGTGTACCAGACATGGGTTACAGTAAAACACAATTACTTGATGTATTACTAACTTGCTGCTTAGCAGAAGGCAAAAGGGCAGCACAGGTATTAATCATACTCACAATGCATCCTAAATGTGTTTGGAGAAAAAAAGCAAGCATGGTTTTAAATCAGTGCCAATTGTAAAGGGCTCTGTATCACCGCTTTGATTATGTATTAGCTATAATGTTTTTTGCCATTGTTACAATTCTTATAAAAGCTTCTTAAAACTTACCTGTTAACAAAACTATTTATTTTGTCACGTTCAGTGTACTGCAAAATAATGCAAAATGATCTCATATTAACGCAGTAAATATTGTGAAATAATGCTTTATCTCATATTAATGCAATAATATATTTTTTCTGTGTCGACGAAATAACGCAATATTATTTCGTATTAACGCAATCAGTATTGCAAAATAATGCAATATTATCTCGTATTAATACAATAATTATTGCGAAATGATGCAATATTATCTCAATATAACCGGATCATAATTTTTTTCTCTGTGGAACTAATAAGCTTCTGTACTTACAATTTACAGTTTACATTGCAAACATTAAAAATCATTACAAAGTGCAGTACTACAAAATATAATCAGCATACATCTTGGTACAATGAGCTAATAAGTGCTGACAAAATATAGTTAAATATGTGCTAAAGGGAGTGGTGGGCATAGGAGAAGATTCGGTAAAATGAAAGTGCTAACAATACCTCAGTAAGCAGGAGCATAAGGAAGAATAGTTTAATAAGAAAGTACCAGGGGGTCTGGCTGCTGTATTACAGGTACAGTCTGCACAGATGTGTCTTGATTAATGGTGGTCAGGGACTGTGTGGTCCTGACCTCTGTTGGAAGGTTATTCCACCACATAGGGGTGAGAGTGGAAAAGGAGTGGAGGGGAGTGAAGGGGAGCAGAGAGGGGATTCAGAGAGTCTCCTGGTGCAGGAAAACTAGAGTGGTCTGGCGGGAGTGTACGGAGAGATGAGAATCTGTAGGTAGCATGTGTGTAAGGAGAGATGAGCAGCATTCTGTAAGCAGCATGTGCAAATCGACGCAGAGAGAACACCAGACGAGCAGCCAAGTTCTGGATGAGCTGCAGCGGGCGGGTAGCAGATGCAGGCAGGCCAGCCAGGAGGGAGCTGCAGTAATCCAGGCGGGAGATAACCAGGGTCTGGACGAGCAGCTGAGGCGAATAGTTGGTGAGGAAAGGACAGATTCGGGGTATGTTGCACAAAAAAGGATTTGCAGTTGACTTGAGATATTCTGGGAGTTGAACAGAATGTGGTCAGGGGTGACACCAAGGGTCTTAGCAGAAGAAGAGGGGGTGAGTGTGTTAGATTCCACTAGAATTGAAATGGAGAGATCAGAAGAAGGTAAGGAGGAGGAGGGAAAGAAGTTCAGATTTGTACAGGCTAAGCTGGAGATGATGCGAATGCATCCAGGAGGAGATAGCAGAGAGACTGGAGGAGATGTGAGAGGGGACGAGGGAAAAGAGGAAGACCTGGGCATCATCTGCATAGAAATTGAAATGTACAAATTCCACAGCACGTTCTACTGATCTTGAATAGTCAAGATACAGAAAAGTCTTGCAGCACAAGAAAACAGCTGACCACAGACCACCAAGCTGAGAAATCATTGATGCACAATAATACACTTTAAAGTAATTTGATTGTATTTTTTAAAACACTTGAGACAAAACCATAATTTGTATTAATAGTCCATCCTCCCACCAATAAATGAAAGTCTGTTTAGCTTAACTCTGCTCTCACTGTTTTCGCTGACAAAGAGTTGTGTTCAAATAATTTAAAAGACCTTCAGTTCTTTACCAGTTTGAAATCTCATCCATAGCAAGTATTACAAGTGGTATGAATAGGAGTCAAGAAGTCTAATTTTGCTCATGTGAGACTTTCACTTTCATTTTGATGTTAACTGAACATAATCTCATCTATCACTCCTAACGGTGGTTTGGGGAAAAAAAAACATAATGAAGCTCCAAATTAACCAGAAATTACCTCCAGAACACTCCTCAGCACTTCTTAACATGTCCTAACAGTTTGGCATTTTGATATAATTACAATGAGCATTCTGCATTTGGAATTTGACAGAGGTCAAGTATCCTTTAGCTACAACAATGGGACTGATTAGTAGTGGCATTAGAAATAGACAAAAGGACCACAGCTCCCCTTTCCCGGTATGTTTCATAAGTGCTTCATAAATGTTAACATGTTTGGGGCTATGAGGCGATATTTTGAATTTTAACAAGATGTGTCATGGCATATTAAACAACTGCTTACTACAGTTAAATCACTGTTAATCTCCATTAATCATTTCATGTGTGATGTTTCACCATGTCAGAAGAGATTAGAAATACATTCCAAATAGCTGATTCTAAAGATGAAAATAAAATATAACAATAAATTGACCCTGTCTTATAAACTTCACTGTGATTGATCATTCCAGAAAGTGAGGTTGTCACTAAAACTAATGACAAACCAATCAGGTGGATTGAATTTACCATATATATATGGTTTACATTTTAGCAATTACTTAATATATTTAAATATTAACTCCATATTTGTGTGAGCCAATTGTATGAAACAAAACACTGGATTATAGAGTCTAACAAATTACATTAAATAACATCTACCCTACTGTACCCTGGACATCTTACGTACAGTGGCTATAGGAGTTTTTGATTTACACAACCTACTCAACATTTTCAATGTAACAAGGGGGGGTTGAAACCCCCCCCTAAAAAACAAAGTGTTAATTCGAGAAGTATTCACCCACTTTGCTATGCCACTCTTAAAGCACTGATGCAACCAAGTGCCTTCAGAATTCACACAATAAGTTGAATGGAGTCCATCTGTGTGCAATAAAAGTGATTCACATGATTACAGATTAAATACACCTGCCTCTGTAAAGTCCCACAGTTGGGTAGTGCATTCAAAGCAAAGCCACAACCATAAAGTTGTGGAAAGGCACAGATCAGGGGAAGGGTATAAAAAGATTTCATTGCAAGTGAATGTCCTACAGCAGCCCAGTCAAAGTCCGGACTGATTGAAAATCTGTGACAAGACTTGAAGTTTGCTGAACACCAGTAATCCCCATCCAACAGAGTTTGAACAATTTCCTCAAGAAGAATGGACAAATATTGCACAATCCAGGTGTGCAAACATGGTAGAGATGTACCCCAAAAGGCTCACAGTTGCAATTGCTGCAATTTATTCTTCATTAACTGTTATTTCACTATAAATATACTCTTGTCTCTTCCATGTGTTTAATAGGTTGTAGAGGGAAAAAAAAACATTTAAATGCATCACAGTGTCAGGTTGTAACACAACAATATGAAAAAGTAGGGTGTGTGAATACTTCCTATAGCCACTGTATCAGAGTTATGCCTTTGAAATTAGTGGATGTGTAAATTTAATGAATATTTTAAAGCATATGAATCTGTATAACAGAAGACATAATCACACAGGGAAAGATCCGTGACAACCAACGCACACAGATTAGTTGAATTTGAACAGAAGAATTTATTAAGCAGTTTTTCTCTTACCTTTTTTTCTAATGACAAATATTTTGCTGAAAAAAAAACCTTATACATGACAGCTATGATTTTTAAATCCTACTTTACGATTATGATGCGTCCTTTTTCTTTCAATCTGCTTGTCCTTATGAACATTGGATTAGCCATAAAAAATGCACAACAAGCATAAAAGTGCCATGAATTAAGAATTTACTAACTTGCCTTTCCCCTATTTAACTCCAGACAGTAATAAAGCCCTCAAATCTACTCTGCACAGAAATTGTCTTTGTGCTGTATGAAAATATAAATCTGCTTAGTAATTACTAGTTACCCCTCAGTTATTGACATGTATCTCAACAATCCTATCTAGTCACAGCAAGCTATCACATCTTTCATAGGGGTCTATTACCCCTGCCTAATTAGACAAATAGGATTATTCATCTCAAAATGCATGCGACTAGATCTCCATTATAAAACCAGCCCAAAGCAAAGCATGTCTCGCTTGACTAGTCATTATTAAAGGTAACTATTAAGAAGAGACATGCTACTTGAAGAGCTAGACATTTGATGTGTTAATAATACGTCTATTTATGAATTAAATGAATGTGACATATTAAAACCTGACAAAATTGTTAACCATTAATCCTCTGTTTTTGCATAAAAGCGGGAAAGTAAGCCTCGCTGTAATCCGTGCAGCTCAAGAAATCTTAATTACTATGAAATATGAATTTAAAAATGTGAAAAATGTATTGTTGTAAGGCATTCCCCTTTGAGGCTTTCCTGTGGTACTGGATAAAGTTACATTCAAACAACATGATTTCATGTATTTCCACACAAAGAAGGTTACCATGTCTTGTTAGGAATCTTTTACAATATAGGTATATAGGAGAAGAAGAAAAGAAGCTGCTAGACTTAACTATTGAATAATGATGACAGAAAATAGTATTGACCAATAATATAAATGTTTTGAATTGAAACTAAGGTGCATATGCAGACACATTGTAGGAGACTTCAAACAACATTAATTATTGAATTATTTCATTAATGTTATAACATGCAGGGTCAAGGTCAATAGTCAATAGTGCAGACTAAGGACCACCCTGTCACCTGGGGGGATTCTGCATTGTAAATTATCAATTTGCTGGTGGCAATTAAAAGGTTGGTAAATACTTACTGAGTTGGTAACTAGAGAGTTCGGCAATTAGTTTGCATTGGTTTGATGTGGGTTATGATAAGAGATTTCTTGCCAAGTGGGCGGGTCAAAGGAATGATTTCAGGCGCATATTTGGGATGGGCCAGGCAGAGTTTATCTAGATGGAAACTAAAGGGACTAGTTGTCCAGATCGTACAGAAGTTAAGATAAATTAAACACTGTTGTTTGGGATGTATCACCATGGCATTAACATTGGTGGTAATAGTGGGATGACTGTTTCCTGGATGGATTCCCCATTAATTGTCTGTCATGGTCCCCTAGCACTCCCCTTCTATCCCCACTAGAGGCCGCCAATTCCCTGCCTTCTCCCTGCTTTCTTCACTCTGTCAATTAACATTCCGGTCACCCATGTGCACTCCGGTTCCATCCCTCTGTTCCCATTCACCCTGCACCTCCCAAGCCTGGTTCCTGCTCCCCCTTATAAACCCCTCAATTCCCTCAGTTGGGGCGAAGTTTCGTCAGCTCTGCCTGCGAATCCAAGCCCTTGTTCCTCCGAGCCCTTGTTCCTCCGAGCCCTTGTTCCTCCGACCATCGCCCGTGACCACGACCACATCTCTGTCCAGCCCTTGTTTGCCCTGATCCGCTGGTACCCGACCCACGCCTGTCCGACCATCCTGCGATCCAGCAATGCATTTGGGTCCCCTGTTCCCAAGCCCCCGAGGCAAACATGACATTGTCACTGCTCTGGGCTCATTGCTCCCTGGCAAATCTGACTAGACCTCCCCCCCTCTTAAATGTGCTCCATACATTTTCTGTGTTGGTGACACGCTTTGACGAAGGATGTCTTGGTTTGCCATGTTATCTCTGTCTCTAGAACACAAAGCACAGTTCTACATTTCTAGAATATAGATCTTGGCATGTTTAAAGTGCTGCAGGATCACCTCCCATATGTATTTTTTAAACATGCTTGTCTGTACTGGACATTGCACAATACAATTTAAACATTTCTCATTTGATAAGTTTAATGTGTGGCAACAGAACCTGGGTGTTATCCTGTAAGTGTCCTTGTCCTGTCCTACCCTTATCTATAAACAAAAAATTACCAAGGCATGTCAAAACCTGCCAAACCTCTAGACTCATTCCTGTCTATCTTGGACCTTTTAAAAATATGGAACTATGGAAAAATAGCCTTGATTAATTCAGCATTTGATGGAAATCACAGATGTATAAGGATAGGCAAGGATCCCAGATTCTCTTTGGAAATGCAACTGATGACCTGCTGAGATTAAAACACAACACAGGAGCATAGCAACAGAAAAATAAACATAGTATTAGACTTTAATAGTTCATTTGGAGGTGTTATTAAATTACATAATATACTTCAATTTGATTTATTTCAAAACAAAGAAGCAATCAAACAAACAAAAAACAATGCTTATTTGTATAGGTTTTAGAAACCATACTTCAAAAACATAAGCACATTCAATGGTGTTAATTAAATTATTTAAAAAATACACCAGTAATGAAAGGTTAACTGTTTCTCGCCTCTTGGTGGCCTCTCTGATCTGTCTCTTTGCTCGGTCATCCAGTCTGGAGGGACGGCCTGATCTAGACAAGGTCTTAGTGGTGCCATATACCTTTCATGTAAGAATTGTCTTTATCATGCTCCAAGGGATATTCAAGACCCTTGGTGCTCATGGTGAGTCTTTGCTTTGAAATTCACTACGCAGCAGAGGGAACCTACAGGAACTGCTGAATGTATCCCGACATCACAGGAATCGTTACAGTTTAACACAGGTGGAAGCCACTTAACTTGATTTTGAAAGGAATTGCTTAGGATTGGCATTACATGGGGGGTGGATACTTATCCAACCAAGCTACTTCTGTTTTGATTTTTTATTACTATTTCTTTATTTCATTATTTTTACAGATGTATGGAATGTATTTTTCACTTGAAAGCTATGGTGTAGGATGTTTAGACTTTTAAATTAATGCATTTAAATTTGAATTACATTTTTTAATTCCAGGCTGAGGCAACAAAATGTGAACATTTGAAAGGCGGTGTAGACAATCTATAGGCACTGCATATATATATCCAGAAACACAAATAGCTGTACCATTACTTGTTAACCTCTTCAAAAAAGTTACTCTAATTTTTATCCAGGTGCTGCGTGTCGTTGAGGATGACTTTCCACCATGCTGCTACCATGGCAACTGCTTTTCACTGTCACTTTGCCCCGACGGAAATGGCTAATCAATAGTCTGGAAAAAAATAAGTTTTAAGGCAGCTAGTCACAAGTCTTTGTTCAGCAAAACTGTTTGTCTTGTCAAATGTACCAACACACGTTCAATTCAATTAACATTCAGTTAAGAGAAAAGGATGTTTGTAACAATGTGAATGCATGTAAAAAAAACAACATTTAAAAATATGCAGCAGCAACACTTCCTGAAACTGATAAATATGAGGTCAAGACTATAGCAAAGCAGCATGTCACTGCTGTTTCACTGAAGTCTGAACTTGCATGCCTAATACTTGAAATCCAAATATACTCATATTTACATTTCACGATTTTGTTATATACATATGTTTCTCAATGACAAAGCAAACCTCTCAACGCTTTCAAACAATAAGTCAATAAGTGAAATGAAAGAATGTCAATGACAACAATAGAGAATATTAAAAGTAACTTGCCCTTAACCTAAAACCTTTACATAACAGCCTATGCATGTTATTTCTCATTGTTTATACTTGTACCAATTATTGTAACATTCTATAAATGTCTATCTATGTTTGTGTCTATCTATGTATATATGCATCTCTGTAAACAATCAAACATAATTCCATAATAAATGTAACCAACAAATATGAGCATTATCTCTCTCTCTCTCTCTCTCAATCATATATATGTATTTAAATATATATATATAGTGCAAATAAACTAATATTTACAAAAATATGATTAAATGGCAGTCTATGGACAGAGGAAAGATAGAAAGCTAATCAGGATGAATCAGGTGCTTGAGAGAGGGTTCTCCTGTACCAGGGCTGCCCTGTAGTAATGGTGGTAAGAGCAGAACCCGTAATTGCTGCTGCTTTTATCAGACAGCTTCATTAAGATCAACGTTTTCTCTTCAGCCAAATTAGAGGAGATCTGAAAAGAGCTCCAGAGCCATTATTAGTCGAGGTTCAGATGTGCAGGCTGGATCAGATACCACTGCAAGCTCTGCTATAGCTGGGAGTTACACAATATCTATATCATTTTTCACAGTGTTGTCATTAGCTGGTAATGATTTGATTATTTTGCAGATGAATCACAGTATAAATCTCTTTCACAAACACTACCTCCCAGTATTAATCAAAACCATTAAGGCAAAGCAGTCAGTGCAAATTAAAAAATTTGCATGTCTAAATTAAAAATTACAGTAATACATCATAAATACAATTTTTTAACCCTTCATGAATGGAAAGAACACCACTGAATTTGTCAGAAGAGGTTGTGCATGTACTGATTCTCATAAAATTTGAAATACACTGTAAAGTGAAATGATTTTTCTACATGTGCACTTCTAAATAGATTCATTAAAACATATTACAGTTCGTAACCAACCATGAGTTAAATTTACTTAATTTATATATTATTTTTAAATCCAGAATAAGAGATCATATTCCATGAAATGGAAATTATCTTGATGACAGAATTAAACTTTCTCACTGTTGGCAGAATGATAACCATCTACATTTCAGGTGTAAGATTCTGTAAGTCAGAATCTGCCTAAATTTTAAGCTCAGGTCTTGTTTATTTCTAAGACAGTCTGTCTGCCGGCTGCAAAGACTGACAGAATTAGACAAATATATGGAAATACTGAGAGCAATTATCAGCTCTTGAGGAATGGAAAATATATTAACATTATTGATATAAGATAATATGAGCTTAGTAACAGAAAGACAGATTTTGGGATCTTCTCTGTTTTGATAGATTACAGATGTCACTAAATCACTGCTGTTTTGGAGGGTTTTCAAGTTATTAAGTTATGCACGCTCAACAGCATGATATTGCATGAGAAGACTTAAAATTGTGCTTATTGACAATCCCCACAATGTCCCTTAAAAGCATTTGGTCTCTTATTAATGCTGGTCAGCATGTTCACTTTGTATATATATATATATATATATATATATATATATATATATATATATATATATATATTCAGATATAATATTGACAAATCTGAAATCTGTATAGCAGTTTCTTCACCTGGAGACTGTATTGCTGTATTGTTAAACAAGAATGATTAATATTAAGGAAGAACCTAATAAAGTTATAATTCAAAAAGCTTTAAGGTAACATAATAACCCTATCTGTTGTTCAAGTCATTGGCAGTGATGACTCTTTAAAGTGCTGTAACGATGGAATTGTGCTGATTGATTGCAGCATACAGAGATTAATTACCATGCTATGTTTAAATAATAAATCTTGCAGTGTTTTTTTTTTTTTAATTTGAAATCATCTTAGAAATTCAAATAACCTGGCAAGTCTGATGTATCTTGTGCTTTCCACATTACAGTCACTTTGATTCAAAATATATTTAAAAATGTAGGTGTACATAGTATGAAAACTAGAATTATGTACAGTAAATATTCAATTAACTTATTGAACAAAAAGGTGTATTGTAAGCTTATATTTTATTTAACATTTGTAATTGTAAAATGTATATACTGCATATATATACACACACACATATGTGTGTGTGTGTGGTATAAATTGTGTACATATTGAACATATATATATATACAGTTCTGGAAAAAATTAACTACTTAACATTGATTTCTGAACTTGGAGTGGTCTCTTAATGTTTTGCAGAGCTGTATATATTGCAATGTGGCTTTTCCACCCTTAATTATGATTGTTTTTAGAAACCTATATTTTATTCATTTCAAAACAACTGATGATTTATTTTAAAAAGTGTCCTGATTTATGATTTTATAATTTTGTCTTTCTTTTTCTCTGTTTGAATTTCATATAGGGACCTTTCTGTATGGGTATTAAAAATATGATTAAATGTCTTCTGATTCTTGACTCTAATTCTGTTGATGTGATCAATAAACAGTGCACCCATGATACAAATTGTATCTTCAAATGCATATAATATTCTCTCTTAGAATTCAAATTGTAATATAGAATTACACAGGTCTTATGCTGTGCTCTTATTATGTCTTTCTTCTCTATTGAAGTTGATATGAGCTGTTACATTGAATCATGGGGTCATTGTACCTTATATCATTATAGAACTTTAAAAACAGAGTAAGAAAATGTTCTTGTTACACACGGGAGGACACATAGCTCAGAGACCTGAGCTGGCATTAATCTATTGAGACACCTGAAATGAATGCATTCATTCTCCTTATAATTTAGCATGACAAAAATAGCCTTTGGTGAATGCGTATCATATGCATCCACTGCTCTGGGATCCACTGCCGAAGGACTCTGCCAAATATTCCAGTTGGCTGGACTCCCTCTGGGACTGGCTTCAAGTCACCACAGTTGGTGTGTTTGCAGGCCCAGCAGCTTTAGGTAATTCAGCTAATTGTTTGCATTTTGGCAGTTCGTGAGCCTTTTGCCTTAGGTCTGTCACAGTTATAGACTCATAATATCACTGTGATATGGTGCAAGTAACCCTGAAATCTTGGGAGTGCATGTCTTTTTGTTCATCTGGATAGACGTCGATAAGAATGTGAGTCCATCTCCCTGTATCAGTTCCTTGCATAGATGTTTCAAAGGCAATCACCATAATGTGTGTTTCAGCAGTGTGCACTACAGTACTCCCAATGCATTGCAGCAGAGCCAGTACTGGATACACTTTTTTCTGAAAAATTCCTATGATGCACCACAGCTGCCAAAATGAATGTGACAATTGTTCTCCTGTTAGTTAAAAATAACAGAAAACAATGGTGGTGTGTTATATAGCATTTAATGTTTAAATATAAAACAGAATCCAATAGCCGCATGAAGCACCACAACTCCAACAATTCTATTATGAATGTTATAATTAGACTCAGTGAGGGCACATTTACACTGGATGTTTGACCAGTGATTGAGGATTGCATGAGGAAATGACTCCACCTCTTCTGAGGAGAGGTCAGACTAACCCAGGCAAATTAATTTAAAAATCACTGAAGGATATTCTGTATTGTAGCAATGTTTCCTATTTTGTGGATTGTGGATTGAAAATTAATTAGAATTTCACTTAGAACAGCTGCAATAGTGTACAATTACAGTTTCATGTAAATACGTTAAATTCTGCATCTAACAATTGTCTATTTAGACATTTATATATGTATATATCATCAACAGATACTCAAAGAAGTCAAAAGTTATATCTACCTTGGAAAACAAATCAGCGCAGATTAAGATATTATGGAAGAAATCAAGAGAAAAGTGCATATGGGTTGGAGTGCATTTGGAAGAAACAGTACGCTGTTGAAAGGAAATCTACCCCTTTGCCAGATGAGAAATGTATTTGATCAATGCATACTGCCAGTTCTTACTTATGGCTATGAAACACTTAATGCACAAATGTTACAGAAACTGTGGATGACACAATGAAGCATAGACAGATGTATGCCTGGAATAACAAGAAGAGACAGAAAATAAGACAAACGAAAATATGTGACATCATTGAAAGAGTGAAAATGTTAAAATAGTTATGGACTGGACACATTGCAAGAGGAATTGATCAAAGATGGACAAAGGAAGCTACTGAATGCATCCAAAGAGATTAAAAAAGACCTAGAAGACAACCATATAAAACTATATGGATAAACTATACAGTATAATAAACTTTCAAGGAGTGACATGGAAAAGAAGATGTAGATCGAGGCAGATCCAAATATCTTGGGAGGCCTTCATCCAGCAAGGGACTGATATAGGGAGATGGTGATGGCGATGATAATGTTTATATATTTATTATTGGTATTAATTGTAAAGTCAATCACATAATAAATCCCTGGAAAGCCCATAGACATGCCCACCAGCATATATCAGATCATATTTTGGGAAGTGATAGAGTTAAGATAAGGTACAGAAAATGAAATATAATTGAGCATTGAATTGAATATTTGGTGAAAATGTAGTAGTCTGTAGTCTATCTGTAGTAGTAGTAGTAGTAGTAGTAGTAGTAGTAAAAGTAGCAGTCATCCATGCATTCCAGATCTTATGATTTTAACTACACATTCCATAGACATGAGTCGTAAGTCAATAATTTTAGACACAGAGGAAAATCAGTGGAAGGGCCATGACTAACAATTCAGTTTCACCTTTTGCACTTTTTAGATTCTGATTACATAACACAGTTGCTGATCTGAAAATAGCTGTGTTTTAAATTGAAAGTCGAACTGCCAGTTTGGTGCAAATCTTCCTGCATGACAAATATTTTCAACAGCCAAAAGTGTTAAACACAGGGGAACTTTCTGAGATACAAATTCTAAGATCAGAACTTTTAGTTATGCTTTAATGTGTTATGTGCTATAAATACCCCCAATGCTCTTGTTAAAAATGTTTATATCAGTACTTTTGCAAATAGTTTTTTCATTACAGAGATTTTCTTTGAATTCAATCTGAAGATGAATCTGGCCTGTGTGGTTACATACTTGTGACCAGGGCAGTTAATGGAAGAGTGTAATGTTGTCTACTGTAGAAAGAGACTCATGAAACTGTGATTATACCACACCAATGTTCCTCTAGTCGATTATTATGCAGTTGAAAAGGCAGAACCTTAGTTTCAGCTGGCACGTGCATGTTTTTGTAGACCTTGTCTTTCTTTTTGTAGAAGCTCACACAGATGCTAGCCTTGGGACCACAGGCACGTGCAATGTATCCCAAGGTTCAACACTCAATGCGAAAAATCATGAGGCAGCTACAGCTTGTCAAACTATGAACTTAAAGCCAACCTTAATAAGCAATATTTGGGAATCATTATTTTAGTCTTTCTGAATCCCGGTTAAAACAAACTGACTTAGATTCATACCACAAATCTACACTATCCACCTGCTTACATGCCTGAGATGAGAGGTTTTGCTCTCATGCCTCATTGTCTATGAGGTTTATCCCTGGGATCAAAACGAATGAAAACATTTACAGCAGTGAAGCTGTTCATACACTGCATTAATCATTACAATGTCAGCTAGAGTAATGGATTGAAAGATCTATAATTACTATCCTGATAATCCTATATCAGGATAAAAACCACAAACATGTGGAATCCTACATTTGCAACCTGAGAAAATTGTTCATAGTAGTTGGTTAACTATAAAATAAAACAAAAACAAAAAACTATCAAAAAAGTGATGAGTCCTATCGTTTAACAATAGGTGAATTACAATTTAGAATTACAGGGTGTAATTTTCCACATTGTTGTAGAAAACACAGAATGCAACAGGGTTGTTTTTATTTAATTTTTCCTTTATACAGAAACATGTTTTGGAAGAGTCCAAAACAAAACCCCAACAACAAAAAAGATTGATAACAGTGTGAGAGTATTACTAATTTGAGAAATTAAAGAGGAAGAAAATAGCAGGGGTCATTGTGTACATGAGCCTCTCATGGTGACATCACTTCCTGTAGATACCAGTGTTTCAGGTCATTTTGTTTGTTGCTGTGTGAATCAAAACCTCAGAGATGTGCCTCAGACAGCAGTTCAAGTCCATGTGGGCTCTGGCTGTACATGTTATACTTGGAAGAGCTACAGAAAAACAATTACAGTCCTTAAATACATACGTACAGTATGTTCCATGTTATAACTTAATTATTATCACACCAGATTCACGGTTATAATTGATGTCATTAGAGTGAGACCATGACATTTACACTTCATGGTCTGAAGCACCTACATCCGTAATCTAAACTAAACTGAATATCAGGGGGTATTAAGCAGTGATTATTTGCTACCCTTTCACCGGCTCACGCAAACCAAGGTGATGACACAAAATGATTTTTCCACAGTCAAACAAACCAGATGTAACAAGGTAATTACCCATATTAACACCTATATCTGTCTCAGTGGTATATCAAGTCTTCCTTTTACACTGTTTAATTATTACTGATAACACCCTTTAAGCAAATATGCAAATAGTCCAACCAGTGCTTGAGAATATGATGGCTGCTGTTCATTTTTGCTACCAAGTTGGCTGTTAAAAATAACATTAAAAAATCACATCCCACAACATCTGGTATTGAATTTAAATCATATATTGGGTGACTAATAAGATTACCAGTCATTTGCAATCAATGTTATGGTCATTAATTGATCTGGCTCTGAGATATACACATATATTATTAATTATTGCTAAATCAAAACTTTAAATATTGGGTTAAAACTGAAACTTTTCACATCTCTATATGATCAGCATTCATTCAGCAGTAATCTAAACCAAATGCACTTAATGCATGTATAGTTATATAGTCGTATAATCTCTATCATACCTTTCCATTAGGTGTACTTTATATATCCTAACATCTGGAAATGTTTCAGGAATATGGTACATAGTGGTATTTGATGTCAGTCTTAGAGGGCCTGCAAGCACAGGAAAATGAAATCACCGATTCACGTAAACCACCCGCAGATTTAAAACTACAAACCTCTACTCAGTGGCAGCTATATTTACTGTTAGATGTTCCTTTCTTCTAATTATAAATATAACCAAGTTCAGGTCTGTGGTTTGGTATTAGCGGGTAGGTAAATATTTGTATATATGTCTGTGTGGTCCCTTGTGGCCAGGAGTGGTGCTGTGCTGTTCAGAGCTTTGACTCCGCATCAACCTTTTGAGTTAGCAGTATGCCAATATATTTTATTTAATCTGGCCCTTAATCTGAATTATCGAACCTGTTATACACCTTCTCTCTCTCTCTCTCTCTCTCTCTCTCTCTCTCTCTCTCTCTCTCTCTCAGGGCATCTTTCAAAGCATCCCCAACAAACATCGCTCCAGTTTCTGCAACTGCTAATAAACACCGATTGCCAGACCTGTGTAAAAGTGGATAACATTTTCATAAAATAGGATAGAATATAATTGTATTCCTCATCTGTGTTCTCTCTTCCTGAACATGCACCTTTAACCTTTACCATTATTTTCAGAAAATTGAGATTTTCTTTAAAGCAACATGCTTAGAACATCAGCCTGTTCATATAAAAGTTAAGATGACTTTAAATTTGCATTTTTCATCTACAGTAATTACTATACTGTAGCAAATTCCTGGAAAAACAGGACAATACACATCATGCAGCTATTGTGATGGGAACTTTTTCTCTGAGTGTTAGCAGTGGGTGGCTGCGAACACAGGGAGGAGTATCTACAATGCTTCTCTGAAGGGTCTGTTACAGGGGTCTGTCTGTGTGAAATGGTAAGCCTGTTTTATGTATTCTTCTGTTTAATGCCCTCATTCCACAGTAGTTAGTACTTAGAGGAATTACATACAGACAAGTACATTTATAGTGAAGCAACACAGGCCTGTTTAATAAGTTAATACAGCACAGAGGGGGTCTTTTATTCTATAAACATAAAGAATGTTTTCTTGGGAACCTTAGGACATTTAAACGCACAGAAATAAATGATTGTTATTCTGCCACTCTGTTAACTCGGAGGAATGGAAATAGGAAGTAATTGAATTCATGACTACTAGAATATTTCTGGAAAGCAGAGTTGATGACTTTTGAACCTGACATGTACATTGACTGTATTAAATCATTCATGAATAATGCAAAACAAATAGTTTTTCTTCTCAAAGTTATTAATGACCTACTTATTTTAAATTAGGTTTTAATTAATGCTTAATGGGTGTCTAGTTGTAGATCTATAAAGGAAAGTGTTACTAGTGTTTCTCTGATATTGCCCTAGGGTTTAAGGTGAAACCTTTCCAAAGTTTAAATTGGTCGAATTTTCACATACCAGAACTAAAAGAGGAAAATTAGACTACACAAATAGCTCATGTATGTTTATGTCAAGGCTGCATAGACTTTCAATTTATACATGTGAATGTCTTTATTGCTGTGTATTTGCAGAGAAAAGCTATGCAAATTATCAATTTACATGTTTAAAAGTGTGAATATGCATTAGTAGGGGATGTCCAAAACCATGTCCGCTAGTCCCCCTTTATAAAAGTACGTTTATTTTGGGTACTATTTTGGTCATTTATTTTCCATGTGGGGGAAATTTCTTTGTTTTTGTTTACCTGTACCCACCGTTTTTTTGTGTCTTTTTTTTCCTGCTGGTAAGTGAACATCAGTGATAACAAATCGATGACACTTTGTTTTCCAACAGACAAGGAGAGGAAGAAAGAGACAGAATCATCCAAAATAAGTAATACACTTTCCTGTGATGAAGCAATGTGATATCTACAATCAGAAACAAAAATCTTGTACATCAGATTGAATAACATTTTTTTTTATTTTGATGGAGAAACAGAATGAAAGACAAATAACTGATTATGATGTATATATGTGTGTTCCTTACGGTAACATAGAGGAAAAGCATCTCTTCAATTGATATGATGCTGTAACACAAGATTGGTCTATATTCTTTTCAAAGCATGTACTGTATCAGGACTTCAGTATATGTGTATGTGGAATTATAATATGATAAACTATGATGGTATCACTGCTATTTAGATTTTACAATTACAAATAATGAAAAGGGTACATGTAATGTCAAAGTATGAAGACACATTACTATACCAATTATGATATTGCTTTTTTAACTATATAATGTCAGAAACCTACCTTGGTGTCACAGAGATAACGAAAGTATTAGTTTGGAATTTGATTATAATCCCTAATCTGATACAATCTGATTTTAAGGTCTTGCTAATAAAATGAATAGGTCAGAAAAAACATTTGAACAGGCAGAATAGCAAAGTTCTAATCAGGCATCCTTGTTAAAACCACACTCTGATGTCAGTTCTGCTCAGCCTGTTATTTTTTGATGCCGATGTTCTAATAACCAACTTCCTTTTGCGTGTCATTCGCTCACATACAGTGGAAAGACTCAAAATGATTAACTTCAGGTAGGTGGTAGGAGTAAAGAAAAAAAACAACTTTCCCACAACAAAAAGAACAGATTTCTAAGTAATACTGAAAAGGTGACTTGAGAGTCATTTAATCAATGGGAATCTACTTATCAAGTCATTCACAGTGTGGTGGTCATTGACATTTACGTAGAGAATATTAATTTAATGACAGCACATTAATTTCTGTACTTCTCTAGAAAGGCAAATTATCTCTGTATCTGAAGCTGAAGTTCTGTGGAAACACTTGGAGTGGTACTTAACAATATGTCTCTAATTGTAAAATAATAAATCCAATACGAGCTTAATTAAATGTAAAATACAAATATTTCCACACTATTTATCTAACTTGAAAATCTTTTTATAGCACACAAAAAGAAAAAAGTATATCTTATTGCTTAGGACCTATATAAATAAAGAAAATGATTTAGCTTCAGAATGAAATGATTTAGTTGGTCCTTGTTTAACATTGGCCCAGTTAATTTAATGTATTAATTTATTTCAAGAGATTGTTTCATATATTAAAGACTTTATTACATAGGCCAGGTAAGGCATACATTTGTTGAAACCACAGTGGTTATAGATATGAAGGTTATATATTAATAGACTGGCCAACATTGATAGGATAGGATAGAAAGGCAGAAAGATTTATTGTTTTTTCGGGTTTGAAAATAACATTTATTAATCAATTATTTTAAAACATGACAACAACAACAAAGTGACACTTCCCAGGTGCCAACTTTCCCCACAACATTGAAAAAAACCTCCCCCTCCCACATTACTGACACCCTCAAAACATTTCAGTAAAAACATGTGAACTAAGTTTAGTTTATATAAGTACAAACACACAGACACAGAAGTAGATAGGTGGAGTTTTTTTTTTTATAACAACTTTTATTGATCAATTAATAAAAAATAATAAAAAAAAACAATATAAAAGAGCACAGTAAACACTCCACAGGCTCCAGCTTTACCCACAACAGAGAAAGCACCCCACCCCCACCCCCATCGATCCAAACAGCTGGAAACACATATTAACATATTACTTCAAATAGTAAAACAAATTAAAATGGCACAGACAAAAATATTGGGACCCTTAACCTAATATTTCATTGCCTTAGTGACTCAGGAATAAGCAAGAATTCAGTTCTTTTCACAGTTTTATTGCTTTGTTCCACTGCAAAACAAAGACATGCATGTATGGATGACAAAAGATCTTTTAATTCCAAACACTTTTCAGGGCGAATGGTGCATTATTTGAATAAAATGCAAGGGTACCAATACTTTCGGCCACGTCTGTATTGTGTTTCACGTGTTCAACACATTTGTCTAATCATCGTTAATATAATAAAAGCAAGTCAACACTAAAGGATTACTTAGTGACATGTTAATAAGTGTGCTTCCCCCGAGGCTTTTGAGAAGGCAGAATGGATTAGTGTCGTTAGTCCTGACAAAGGTGATACACGTTGAGACAGATCATTGACCACACTCAACACTGTCCTCAGGGCACCATGGCAACGTATCTCTGCGGTAAGCTCTGATGAGACATCTCAGCAGTCGAGAGGGATGTACTGCACACGGTGATTCCCTCATCATTTACATGTCATATTTCCTGCATTTCATCAAAGTTTAGAATACTGATTAGACAGAACCATTACCGTACTGATTAGAACCACAGTGTTAAATAAAATAAATAAAACACTGATTTGAACATCTGAGGTTATTATTCAATAAGGAAATGTAATAATAATAATAATAATAATAATAATAATAATAATAATAATAATATTACATTTTATTTGATGGACGCCTTTCAAAACAATCAAGGACATCTTACATAAAAAGTTGACCTATATAAAATAAATTAATACACTGGATTCAGTTAAGTCAGTAGTAAAGCAATATTAACCATAATGAAAGCTTTGGTTTGCTGTGGACTCTTACCCAGACCAAGCAGTAACCCTAATTTGATCGCCAAGTTTACATTTCTCAAAACATTTGCTCTCTAAGCAATCTAAATGTAACTGTATGACGATTCTGACTTTAATGTGTAACTCTAGTTAATATTTAGCTTGGTCAAATGTTCTAATTTCATTTTTTTCGTCTTTTCCTTTAATTGTGAAATATGTATTTAATATCAAAATCTATCATACAGATATGGAAATTACTTTGGCTAAACACCTAAATACTGTTCATAATATATATGGTGAACATATATACTGTACTGGATTGTAGAAATTAAAGACTTATTATATTCCTCTGTATTACATCTGAAGATGACCTGCCCCAACCCCAACCCCAGCCTTCAAGATAGCCCCTACAAATCTACACCCGATTCAGTTAAGTGAGTAGAATATAACCTTTACTGGACACTCTAACACTAACTCTAACCCAAACCAAAACATCATCCTGTTTTGATTGTCAAGTTTAATTTTGGCTATATAATGTTAAATTATGGCTAGGTGCAGGGCCAATACCAAGACCACACCATATAACCAACACACATATAACACCGCACAGATTTCTGCAAGTGGGGCACCTTGAAAAAGGGCCCACAACATGGCTACACCTCAAGTTGAGTGGGCCACCAGGTGTTCAGGCACCGGGGCTCAAGCCGAGTCGTAGGCAGTGGTAATGGTGTCCACAATCCAGTCCAAGAGCGCAGACAACAAACTCCTCCAAGCAGGGTTGGGGAGCAGTCTGCAATGGACAGGGAGTGCCTAGCCATTTGAAAGTGCCTGGCCCCGCATAGGACACAAACAATTGGTCTGATCTCCGAATGTCCTTAGTGTGCTCCAAATAGCACCTGAGAGCCCGTACCTACTCTCCTCCTCCGAAGAGAAAGGAGGAGGATGGAAAGCCATCAACTCAATAGGTCTGTTGATATGGAAAGGAGACAGCACTTTCGGGAGGAACGCAGCATTAGGCCGAAGCGTAACCATGAAACCATCTCCCGCAAAATGGACACACAAAGGGTGAACGGACGGGGCGTGTAACTCGCTCACGCATTTTGCAGACGTGATTGCCAACAAAAACGGCGTCTTCAGTGACACTAATCTGAGGTCAACTGATTGCAAAGGCTCAAACGGGGCCATGAAAAGCGTTTCTAGCACTACATCAAGGCGCCATGCGGGCAGGGAAGGGGCGCTGGTAGGCCGTAGCCTGCGTGCACCTTTCAGAAACTGCGCCACCAAAAAATGAGAGCCCGGAGGCTCGCCATCAATCCTGACATGACATGAGGAGAAGGCGGACAAAAAAACCTTGAGGGATGGGGACTTGCCCTTGCCCTTGTCCAACAGCTCCTTCAGGAATTGCATAATGACACCTATATGGCATTTAACTGGGTCATGAGACTTCTGCTGACACCAAGTTTGAAAAGTCCACCAGCAGTACCGTGACCTCGTACAGGGAGCTCTCGCAGACTGAATAGTAGTTACTACCGCATCCAACAGACCCCAAGCCAACAGGCGATCCCACTCAGGGGCCAGGCCCAGAGCTGGAGCAGGACCGGGTTGGGATGCCATAGTGTGCCCTGCACCTGAAACAGCAAGTCCACCCGCAGGGGAATCTGCCAAGGCTCTCCGACCAAGAGGGAGACCAGGTCCGCAAACAGTCTGCAGGGCCAACGAGGCGCTACCAGCAGAACCATCACTTGTTCCTGCCTGATCTTTTCCAGAACCACTGAAAGAAGAGGGAATGGTGGGAACACGTAGAGGAGATAGCACGGCCATGTGTAGGCTAGCAGGTCTCTGACTGGTCCTGGACGGAGAACCATAGTGGACATTGTGTGGACTCTGCTAAAGCGAAGAGGTCTACCTCTGCCCTGCCATAGCAGCTCCAAAGCTGCTGAATCACCAGCATGTGGAGGTGCCATTCCGACACCGGGGGGCCTCCCTGAGATAGAAGGTCCGCCATTGTGTTGGAGATGCCCAGGAGGTGGGCAGCTCTGATGGAGCGCAGCTGAAGCTGCGTCCATAGAAGCAGACAATGCACTAGACAATATAATGTGTGCGACCGGAGACCTCCCTGCCTGTTGATGTAGGCAACCACCACTGTGTTGTCTGTCCTCACTAAAACATGACTGCCCCGAAGGGACAGCATAAAGTGACGGAGACTGAGGAGCACAGCTCGTAATTCCAGTGTGTTGATATGGAGGGTCCTGACGGGTGCTGTCCAACTGCCCTGGACTCCCTGTCCATTGCAGACAGCTCCCCAACCCTACTTGGAGGAGTCTGATGTCAAAACTACTTGGTGGCAGATTGGACCCAAGGGCACACTGAAGGTTAAAATTGAAGGGCTCCGCCACCAACAGAGCGCCTTCCAGCACGCCTGAGTGACTGTAACTCAACATGCTTTGTTGCAGCAAGGATGCATCCCATGGGACCCGAACCACCACTGCAGAGGCCTTAGATGAAGAAGACCGAGGGGGAGGGTTTGGGACACAGCCACTAGAAGGCCCAGCAGCCTCTGGCAAAGGGACACCCTGACGCGGCTCTCAACTGGAAAAGGGAGAGACAAGTGTTTATGGAGGTAACTCTCTCTCGCACCAGTGTGGACAGCATAGCGATGGAACTGCGCCTGCTGAGTTGGCAAAAGACAGCTCTTCTCTCTGTTGACCCGAAGACCCAACTCGGAGAGCCGGTCGAGTATCAGTCTCGTGTGGCTCTGAACCTGCTCCCTGGAGTTCGAACAGACCAGCCAGTCGTCTAGATAATTGAGGACGTGGACCCCCTGGGACCCCCCGTGGACCCCCCTGCGTCCATGCACTTGGAGAAAGTGGGAGGAGCTAGAGACAGGCCGAATGGGAGAACAGCAAACTCATATGCTAGGCCTTTGAAGGTGAAGCAGAGAAACTTCCTGTGCACCTGCGCAGTGGGGATGTGAAAGTAAGATCTGCCTGGGGGCTGGCCATCTAGACCCTGCAGGTTGTCTGCGGCCAGACCCATGGTCAACAATCCAGGAGGGATGGGACACAAAGTCCACACCCTCCACATAGTTACAGGTTTAAACCCTCCTTTAAAACTGCCTTAAATACCTGGGCAGGCTCAGAGGGACCGCTACACAGATCGGCCTGGGTAAGTAGAACTGCGCACTGCCAGTTGAACTTCTAATGTATGTCCCTTGGCTCTCCTTTCTCCCAGCCTGTCTCCCTCCCACAGGCTTGATGTCCCGGGCCCAGTCTCGCCACCAGCACTGCTCCGCGGAACCGTCCCTTCTCCACCGACCCTTTAAGATAAGACACAGATAGCGGCAGTCTACAGAAGCCACTCAATGCGTTTCTAATAAGTTTGAGATCAGTTCGAATACTCAACTTATATGCACTCCATCCATACCAGTCCAACCCTGCGGATCGCTTCAGTCACACCGCTGATCCTACACTCTCGGGCTATGCTGCCAGGTCCTGTCTTCCTGCTTGCTCTATTCCTGGTACTGCTTTGAAAATGCAGACTGGCTGCTTTTAAAGCCAAGTTCATGGTCTGGAGCAGGGAGGTGATTGGTTGAAGGGTGTTTGGAGGTTATGGTCCAATGAGGAGAGGTGTTTTGGAATGTGCGAACACAACAGTGTGGGATGTGCACAGTGAATACAAACATGCTCAATAAAAGTAGAAGAAAATAACATACAAAAAATATGAAGTTAAAATCATAGTGAAAACAACACGTAACAAATGTATTCTTAAAAGGAAATGCTAGCATTTTATTTCTAGCCATATCCATTTTTTTTCCCTGAAATCACACCATTTTGTCCATCATTTTATATAACTACAAACCAATTATACAATTTTAAAAAGAAAATAAGACAAAATATGAAAAAACAACAACTAGAACTGAGGAATTATTTAGAGCCATTTTTTTATTATTATTGTTAATTGTTTGATTGGACATGGTCTGTGAAAGAAGCCTAGGGTCCCTGAGGGAGAACTGAACAAGATGCTGGTGATAGCGAGAGGAGCTGTTTCTCATCCTGACCGTAACCAGGGCTCTCTTTAATAAAACAATGCCTCACCAGGGGTTTCATTGCGCTCTGCCTGATGTCTCTGGTCTGAATTACTGATCCCCCCGCTGGCCGTGATTACCCCCACTGCTCGTTACAATATGTTAAGTAAATTGTTTTTCTCCCATATCCAGTGAAACACTTTGACTAGCCGACTATGAATTGAAAAACTGCTTTCTATCAGAGCTGGTCCCGGCGGACAGCAGAATTCACTGTTGTTCTGTAGGTGCCTGTTTCTCACAAAGTAGCCACCGGGGAGGCACAATTAGCCGTTCCCATGGAGAACTTTGTTGTTGTAATAAGTAGTGCAGGTAGACAAAGAATCAATTAAAATAATTTTGACCTTCTAAGTGATCTTGAGAAGATATGTATTAAATGAGATCCTGATAAACCTGTTCGTGGCACACACACTCATTACACATTTTCTTCACACCTATTTTGCAAATACCAATTAATTGCTCCCATATCAAAAAACACTGTTATAATATAGTTGTTTCATTGAAAGCAAAATATAGTGGACTTGATATATTTTTGAACGTCAGTATTCTCTAATCAGTACCCACACTGTAAATGGGTAAGTTGTTAAAACTGTTTAAGGTCATAAACAAAAAAGTATAGATTCAGGTGATATATAGTTCTGGATACATTATGTATTTATGTCTATATTATATTCATTTATTTATCCATGTATTTATTGTATTCATCTTTTAAATCATACAAGCTGTAGGAACATGAAAAATGTCAGGTCTTGTATCTTAACGGAAAAACAATTTGATCAAGAAAATACACTTTAGCAAATTATGTTAACAATTAGGGGATTTTTATATCTCTTTACTGAATGTGACAGACTGGCAACATTTAGTTGGAAATTATATGTGTTTCAAGTAAAATAAATAAATAACAGCTATATTTAAGGTTAGAACAAATTTGCTGTAATACAATTACTATGAATCAAGACATCTAGTGCATGTATATTAAATGCACATGACAGCAAATTTACCTTAATTAGGTGTTAGCATTGCATTAATATTTCAATTATATTTTCTTTCTGAAGATCAAAAGTAAGTTTAAATTTCAAGACTAATATGTTATCCTGTCAGAACATAATACACTCAATGGATGATACAATTATGTTTAGAACATATTTATTTTAATTAATTCTGCAGGATGAAGATGTAAAGTTGATTATAAAATATTAGAGAAAGTTTTTTCTTTTTTCTTTTTATAAAATATAACAGATACTGCAGAATTCAGAAAATAATATAGAAAGTGGAATCTGCAGGAAAATGAAACTGAATATTTGCCCTTAATTTTACTAAAGCACAAAGACAGATGCAAAATAGAAAGAATATGCAAACATGATATAAATAACTTTAGTTAATCATCTGTAGACTGATATTTATGTTGTTCATTAATGGAAATGGAAAATACAAAAAATGGAAATATAAAAATTGGAAAAGTCAGAGAGTTTTTCAAATAACTGAAATACATAACATAATTATATTTTAATTAGTCCCTTTAAGAAGCTATTAAAACTTATCAGCGTTTTACACACCAGAAACAGTCATATTTATTAGCAAATTAATTGTATTTTGATACTTCAAACTGGTAAAGTAAGTTAAAATACTCTGACATTACAACTTATTTATTTGAAATAACCAGGAGGTGTGTGTGTGTGTGTGTTATAATAATGCAGTTTGTTGGCTGTTGTCAGATTTTGTAAAAAAAAGTCATACAAAATATGTTTAAGAAGATCAACTTTGCTCAACTTTTTCTGAAGGAATTAAGAACAGATGCAGTGAATAAACAAGAAAACAGAAAAACCACTGGCATGACCAGTAATCTGAACTATACCTCTGCCATCTTTCATGGGCCATCCATTCTAGATCAGCCACCGCAAAGCCCTGCATCTAATTGTGAATTAGACATCACAGTGGAAGAAGTCAAGCCAGCAATTTAGAAAGCTTAAAACTGGCAGGTGACCAAGAGCAGCTTTGCATACCAACCGAGCACCTGAAGCATGGTGGGTATTGTTTGGTGAAAAGCATGCATTCTGTTGGCAAAAGGATGCAAAGCTCTAGCAAAGCAACACACATATGAAAGGCCCGAGATAAGGTCAACGTGCTCAGTCAGTAAATTCCATTGTAAAAAAATGATTTAAAAACAGATCGACAACAGATTATGCTGTCGGTATAGATGTACAGATAGTTTTTGGCCTGCCTGGTGGGTTGTGGGGGTTTGGTCGGCTTGTGAGGGGAGGGGAGTTTGAGGTGTCAGAAATGTCTGAACTACGTGTACATTTTTACCGACATTTAAGTTTTAAATTTAAAGTGAAGAAGGTAAAGGGTGTAAACATAAACATTGCATGTTCTGGTGTGGAGGTCAGAGGGTGCATAAAAGGTCCTGCAGACAGCATTTAAGTAAACACAAAGGAAATATCAATTGCAATAGACCGCATATGAACCATATTTCCATGTTATGCAGGAGGGACGATTCTTTGCTGGTGTGGTTGGTAGTCAGCAGTAGTGAGATTATATTTAGCTGTTACGTAAGGCAATGTTTTCTTTGGTTGCTGCTATTGTTGGTGTGGTTAAGACATGCTCCAGTTTTGAACACGCAATTTTGAACACACAGTTTTGACCCCCTTGTGTTTCATATTTGTCATGTGAGTAAAACAACGTAGACGGATTCTATAGAGGAAGCACAAATTCCCCCTTGATGCAGATGCTGCATTCTGGATGTTTACCTTTCATTTATATTTGCAAAAACTGTTCAGAAACAGTCAACAAAGCTTTAAAGATCACAAAGAATGTAAAATACACACACCTCTTGAGAACAAAAGATAATGAAAAGTTGTAGATTGTGTGCGTGTAGTCCTCTGTTTAAAAGAATTTATACATGAAATTAAATTCTGTGCACAGTTCTCTTAATTTCTCTTTAATTAAACAATACTCTATAAATGGTGCATTCAGTGACCAAATGTTCATACACAGCAAAATGGTGGGTCCCCAGCCATTAAGAATGAAATAAAGTTAGTCCCTAGGGACGCCACTAGAATCTGATCTACCTAAATGACAACTGATGGTTTCAAAAAGATAATTAACTTTCCAATTAAAAGCTGCATCTGACATTGCTGTTGTTTCTTCCAGCAAAACTAAATTGCTATTTAAAGAAAAAAAAGGAATGTTTTAAAATTAAAATCTATACTGCACATACTTTACATACAGCAGCATGTATCTCATGTGCAATTCAATGCAATTGAAAAAAAAATATAATTAAGGATTCCGTAATTTGCACATATACATCTATATATATATTTACTTTCCATCCTCTGAATATATCTACTGTGAGCAAATACCATCACACACTTACAGTTAGGTCCATAAATATTTGGACAGTGACACAATTGTCATAATTTTGGCTCTGTACACCACCACAATGGATTTGAAAGGAAACAAATATGTGCTTTAAGTGTAAACATGTATCTTTAATTTGAGGATAGTTACATCCAAATTGGGTGAACGGTGTAGGAATTACACCCATTTTTATATATGGTAACCCCAATTTTGGATGAACTAACATAATCATGAATTAAATTGTGAGTTTCAATACTTGGTTGCAAATCCTTTGCAGTCAATGACTGCCTGAAGTCTAGAACCCATAGACATCACCAGATGCTGGGTTTCTTCCCTGGTGATGCTCTGCCAGGCCTGCACTGCAGCTGTCTTTAGTTCCTGCTTGTTCTTGGGGCGTTTTGCCTTCAGTTTTGCCTTCAGCAAGTGAAATGCTGCTCAGTTGGATTCAGGTCAGGTGATTGACTTGGCCATTGCAGAACATTCCACTTCTTCACCTTAAAAAACTCTTGGGTTGCTTTCGCAGTATGCTTCGGTTCATTGTCCATCTGCACTGTGAAGCGCCGTCCAATGGGTTTTAAAGCATTTGGCTGAATCTGAGCAGATAATATAGCCCTAAACACTTCAGAATTCATCCTGCTGCTTTTGTCAGTTCCAGTTCCCTTGGCAGCTATACATGCCCATAACATGCTTCACAGATGAGGTGGTTTGCTTCGGATCAAGAGCAGTTCCTTCCCTTCTCCATACTCTTCTCTTCCCATCATTCTGGGATTCCCATCATCTTTGTCTCATCTGTCCATAGGATGTTGTTTCAGAACTGTACAGGTTCTTTAGTTTTTTGGCAAACTAATCTGGTCTTCCTGTTTCCTGTTTAAATCTTGTGGTAAACCCTCTGTATTTACTCTGGTGAAGTCTTCTCTTGATTGTTGACTTTGACACAGATACGCCTACCTCCTGGAGGGTGGTCTTGATCTGGCCAACTGTTTCTTCACCAGGGAAGGAATTCTTCTGTCATTCACCACAGTTGTTTTCCGTGGCCTTTTGGTGTTCCTGAGCTCACCAGTGTGTTCTTTATTTTTAAGAATGTACCAAATAGTTGATTTGGCCAAACCTAATGTTTTTGCTATCTCTCTGATTGGTTTGTTTTGATTTCTATGGAAAACTGAAGGCAAAACGCCCCAAGAACAAGCGGGAACTAAAGACAGCTGCAGTGCAGGCCTGGCAGAGCATCACCAGGGAAGAAACCCAGCATCTGGTGATGTCTATGGGTTCCAGACTTCAGGCAGTCATTGATTGTAAAGGATTTGCAACCAAGTATTGAAACTCACAATTTAATTCATGATTATGTTAGTTTGTCCAAATACGTTTGAGCCCCTAAAATTGGGGGGACCACATATATAAATGGATGTAATTCCTACACCGTTCACCCAATTTGGATGTAACTACCCTCAAACTAAAGATGAAAGTCTACACTTAAAACACACCTTAATTGTTTCCTTTCAAATCCATTATGGTGGCATACAGAAATGTGCCAAAATGTGTCATTGTCCAAATATTTATGGACCTAACTGTATGTTTTATAGACATAATGTGACAAGAGACAACCAGTGCCTTTCTCACAAAGGCCAAAACCACCAATTAGCTTAATATTTTCTGTATCTTTTCAAAGATGTATATTGTGACATACTCTAATAATTTATATGAAGGAGAGTAATAACGTAGAAAAAAGGTCAAATTCCAGACCAGCTTTGACAATCTCAGCTCCTTTTGGATTTACTAGGCCTAAACTGCCCATCTCACTCATTTACTTTGGAGTTTGCTTTCTGTGGAAAGTACAGAGCATTATATTGGTTTCTTGTTATTTGAAACAAGTTAAATTTGAGGCAGAAAAAACACATTTTTATTTTTATTTTTTCCTATTTCTTCATTGCTTCCGTACTTCTTAAAGCTTTAATTAATTATTATTATTAATATTAATAATATCATCATCATTTCAGTTTCGTTGAATGCCCAAAACATCAAAGAGAGCAACATAATCTCAAAATGATTTACAGTTTTCAAATGCGACTCTCTGCAGTTGAGATGGAGACACAAAATTGCCTCTGCACAATAACACAGTTCTTTATACTATGTGTTTTTAAAGTCAAATGATTTATTACTTCATAAAGCAGACAATTATATACTTAATATAGAAGCCTGAGGCCTGTTTTTTTTTTTTTTTACATTGACACCCCACCCTTGCATTACAGTGTTAGTTGTAATGGTTCTGCCTTTGCCATCAGACGTTACTGTTTATTATTATAGACGTGATGAATGCCAAGGCACAGAAGAGAGAAAGGAGAAATGTATTCCACCCATTTAAGAATGCACTTTCACACTCATATACATATTAACTAGCTTTTATCATGTATATGTTTCCCAGTTTTATTGGAGGAAGTGTTGATCCCATGTTATATATTTGGTGCAGCAGGGACTGGTGATTTGAAGACTCCAATGTAAGTGCATTTCTGGAAATGGAAAGTATGTTGCAAAGGTTTTGGTGAAAGGGAGGCTGAACATCGAGGATACCCCTTCATAGAAACAAGGGAATTTCAGGTGCAGCCCTTAAAGGGGAAATGGGGAAGTTTCACTATCAGCATGATGTCACACTGGGATTGGATTGAAAACTCAAAAGGAACTAGGAATCAGAGGCACAGAATGTTTTTTAGTTTTTTTTGTAATAATAAAACACTAAAAAGAGCTGCTTTCCTAAGAAAGCCTCACTTTGTCCTGCTCGGGGCCCTAAGCAAATGCCTAGCACCGACTCTGATGAATTTGCTTGTTCTGTTGCACTTCAGAGAAGGCCATGCTTTTCAAGTTTTAGCATCATACACTGCTGTTCCTATCCTCTCTATCAATTAATGACCGAGGGTGAGTTTAATTTAACCAGAATTGCAAGGACAGTCTTTTGAGGAGGAATAGGTAGTGTAATTAAATATGTCTATTAGGCATAAGGAGAGTTTATGTGTTTATTGAGAAGAGTAAAAGCCAGCAGTGTGTAGTGTGGAAAAGGCTGACACTCACGGACGTTTGTTTATATTCATTAAAGCATTAAACTGTGTATGTTAATGCATAGAGGCTCTGAAGACTACTATCACTTCTATCTGCCCGATAGAGTCAGATATCGTTATTTATAAATGCAATAGTCTTGTTTTTTTATTGTGGAATTTTAACAAACTCTAAAACATTTAAAATGTCTTATATTTTACTTTGTATAATGTCTACTTTTTCAGGACACATTTGTATTTACATTATTATCAATACTTAAGTATTAGCTGTATTACAACAAGACTACAACATTTTGAAACTTTATAAGAAAACTTACAAATACATTTGTATTGCTTTATAATAAATAATGGTGTAGTGAATATTCAATTAACCCCAAAACTGGATCTCTATACAATTTAAAAGATCAATAGATATGCAAAGGAACTATTACAGCCCCCCAGGTGACAAATAAAAGGAAAAACCAACATAAAGTGTCTCAGTAAGATGTTGGGCCTCCACAAGCTGCCAGAACAGCATCAATGCTCTTGGCACAGATTCTACGAGCCTCTGAACTCTAATGGAGGGATGAATACCATTCTTCCAGGAGATATTCCCTCATTTGGTGTTTTGATGATGGTGGTGGAGAGCGCTGTCTAACACGTCGATCTACAATCTCCCATAGGTGTTCAATTGGGTTGAGATCTGGTGACTGCAAAGGCCATAGCATATGATTCACATCATTTTCATACTCATCAAACCATTCAGTGATCCCTCGTGCCCTGTGGATGGGGGCATTGTCATCCTGGAAGAGCCCACTCCCATCAGGATAGAAATGTGTCACCATAGGATAAAGGTGATCACTCAGAATAACTCTAATGATTTGCAGTGACCCTTACCTCTAAGGGAACAAGTGGACACAAACCATGCCAGGAAAATGCCCCCCACAGCGTAACAGAGCCTCCGGACCCCCTCACTGTAGGTCTCTTGGTGTGCACTCGCCCACTTGTCGAGAATATGGTGACGGATGACTCATCTGACCAGATCACTTTCTTCTCTGTAGACCAGTGCCATCTTGATCCAAAATAAAGGTCAACTGGGCCTGCTTAGCATTTGTATACATGCCCCAGAGCATGATAGGATATTAATTGCTTAATTGTATCATGCAGTACACCTGTTTGGAGACATCTGCATTCGATATGTTCCTCCACTCATTTATTCAGGTTTTTCCTTTAATTTGTCACCCGTCTGTACATAAATGCAAATAATATAGAAATAAATATCAGACATTTTTAAATTTGAAATAATACAATAATTATCTTAAAATATATATATTTTTTAAGAAATAAACTCATGTGCATATCAGAGCCTTCAGAGTTGTATTATTAAATATAATAAGATAATAGTAACTAGAGAGCAAGAGCTACTTTTTAATTGTTTTAACAAAGGGAAACATGATAAACTTTGAATATCAGCTGTTGGAAAATGTAATTACAAGATATATCTGGATTAATGTAACATTGCTCATTATTACAGCCCAGGTCATGTTCACAGAGCTTAGGAGGCTATTAAACAGACATTAACATGCCAGTGTCTAAGTATGACAGCAATGTGAAGGCTTTTTCCACCAGTTGTGTGCTCTTTTTGTGTTGTTTAGTAATAGAACAGGATCTTCTCATGAAGAATATTTTTATATATAAATTATGTATTATTAAATTTATTTAACACATTTTATATTTAATTGCAGTCATGCGCACATTTCCAAGCGACATTAAGAAATGAGGAGCACCAACAAGCTCATTATGCTGACGTAATTGTACACCTGGGGTTCATTGAAACCCGGGGCCACGGGTCAAAGAAATTTGTACGATAATTATTGACAAGCAGATGTTATAAAATCATTTATGATAATGCAATCATAATAAATGACTTTGTGTTTGATGTGAAGATTTGTATGAAACGTGCAAGATTGTGTGGAAATAACAGGGCTGCCGATCTCGTTTGGAAAATGCACAGAGCTCTTCCTGTGACCGCAAAGGTGTCATTGCAATCAATACAAACAATAAGTAGAAAGGGTAATTTTTTAACACCACCACAGCCAAGGATGCTGTTGTTGTTTTTTTCAGATGGAGTTTGATCATTTTGCTTGATAAAACCACAATAAAGAACTTCAAATGATTTATGAATAAGCAAGTCGATATGAAAACCTTGAAGATTGATAAGAAGTGTAATCCAAGAAATATGCAAATTGTCTGCTTTCATTTAATATAATGTTCTTTTTTAAAACAACGCATTCCCTCTGGATTGACTCTCTTAAGTATGAAAATAGAAAGTGCACTGACAATTCAAACAACTAATTTTGTCATAGTGAAATATTCAAAGAGTACAAGACTCAGACAGAAATAAATATTTAACCCTGTATTCATTATTTATATTTTTACTTCAAAGTTGAAAATAACGGTAATATGTATCGACAGCACTGTTCGAGATGACAGTATATATCTACTTCTACAATACATATCTTATGGGGCCACCTGGATATCTTTCTGAACCCCTATGAAATCTTGTAAAGCTGTAAAGCACAATTTCATTTCATTTTACTGTTATTTCCCCTCAGTTTACTCACATGACACCATTACCCCTTAAAGGAGTTACCATGGCTTCAAGGAAGGAGAAACAATTAGTGATCATGTATCCATAGTTACCTTCCACAAGAAACCAATGAAAAGTTGTTGCAAGAAAAATGACCACTCCTCCTGGATGTATCAAAAGTTCCAGTTGCTATCCTATCTATCTATCACTTTTTTAATGTCTTGCTTTCTACTTATATTCTCTACTATTGTCTCTTCATTGTCAACCTCTGTCCTTTCTTGTCTGTAGTCTCCAGAACTGCATTTTTATATTCTCTGTTACACTTTAGGTCCACTGAAGTCACCAAACACATGACATAATTCTTATTTCTGCGCCATTATTTACTTACAACTAAAGTTCACCTATTCATTCAATGACGGAAATTTCTGAAAAACACAAAAACAATGTATACCTGAAAGAAGGACGGATCTGTTTTAGATTATGTGATATTTGTGTATTACATGCCTTTCACAGTGAGGAGATAATATTTTACAAGATAAGCCTGCTACAGGGGCACCACTTCTAATCAACATCTTTCAAAACCCAAATTATGGGCAGGCCTGCTCTTGTGCTTAAACTTGCATTCCTGAATAATCTTTGCTCGTCTTATCAGCCCTTGTACCTATAGTCTCCAGCAAATTACACTTTGTAGTGCAACAAAAGCGATCAAGATAAACTGTTAACATACATATGTTGACAAAACCAACACATTTGCAATACACTCCCAACCAATACATTTTTGTTTTGTTTTATTTTCTAATCTTGTTGTATTCTTTGTGTAATGCAAATAGTTTAGGCGCTGTTGACAGAAAAAAGAAAGGGAAAAAAGAAAACGGTGACTAAGCACAAGGAGTTCCGTGAAAGATAGCTGAGACCAGGGACATCACATACATTGCTCAAGGGCTGCAGTGCATTCTGGGTTAAGTTCCAGCCCAGCTCTCTCCTACTTAACTGTTCTAATTATATGATACATTTTAAACATCTAGACTTAAAACGATTCGTGGGTGCCATATCTTCAGTCAACAGCATTTGTACAAATAAAATGGGATTATCTTCAATATACCTATCTGAGAATAAATAAATACATTAGCAACTGAGCACTCCAACTGAACAGGACATTGCAGACACCCAGACCAAGATTATCAGCAGCAGCATCTGATCTCGTTGCTGCATTTTTAGGAGTCAGTGCGAGCACTTGTCAGCGACTTCACATTGGCAGATGAACTAACCACGTATATCTGCAGAATATGAACTTGTGTATGACATCAACACATACATTGCATTTCGGGACGGTATCGTAATGATCCATATCTCAACAAGACACGTGGGAAAGACCCCAGCTCTATATGTAAGGAATCAGACCTTTGAACCGTACACCTTTAACTGTGTAATGCAACTAATTGGAATTACAGAATGTGGATGTTACCATTCCAAACACACACCTCGAACCCTCTCCTAAGGTGCAATAGGTATTTCAGTCTAAACAAATATCATCACAAAACAACAAACACTGTCTGAAACACAGCAACCTGGCAACAAGATTATAACAACCCTGCATGGAAAAAAAAAGAAGCATTCATGTTATCATGTTCATGCATGTGTACTGTGTGAAGATTAAGCTGTTTTCATCCCTGGCTGCATTTTGATCTGCCTCAGACCATCCCAGATATGGCATCGATTCAGCCAAGAAGCAGGAGGAAACGAGATTTTAAAGCAATCTGACGGCATCGCTGGGAAATCAGTGCAACCTTTTTATGTCCGATACAAGATGTCATTGAACCACAAGAGAAATAGGTGTGCGTTTTAGTGCGCCACTGGCAATTCCTATCGATGGTGAGGCTGCAATTATGTATCTTTATACTAATTGAAAAGAAATGGACCTACTTCAGGGATATGGGATCATAGCCATGGATCTGGATAGAGTTGGACTAAATTTGGTTACAATAACATGTTGCTGATGAATACATATTTGTGTATTATTATATTAACTACTACTACTACTATTACTAATAGTACTAATACTAATAATATTAATCTTAACATTAGTACCCATATTTACATATAGCCATTTCAGACTTTTGCTTGGCACTCTCATCAACCAAATAATAACTGTTACTGATAACTCTAGAAATGTGGATTTGGCTGATTTTACCACTGGGAGGAGGCACCACTTATGTTGAAGGCAATACTTCTGATATGATTTGGTCTTAATGAGCTAAACATAATGTTATCTTGCAATTACACATCACTCTAAATTCTAAAACTGTAATATATAAATATGACCATCACCATCAGCCTATATCGATCCACTGCTGCATGAAGGCCTCCCCAAGATGTTTCCACTTGCTTCGATCTACAGCTTATCTTTTCCATGTCATGCCTCGAAAGTTTATTATTTAATCTTCCCATCTTCTATGTGGTCGTCCTCTAGGTCTTTTTTCATCTCTTGGGATCCATTCAATATCTTCCTTTGTCCATCTTTGATCTGTTTTTGCAATGTGTCCGGCCCATTGCCATTTTAACATTTTCACTCTTTCAATGAAGACACAGATTTTGTTTTGTTCTGGCATCCATTCATTTTTCTTCTTGGTATTCCAAGCATATATCTTTCCAATGCTCCTTTGTGTCGTCCGCAGTTTCTGTATCATTTTTGCATTAAGTGACCAGATTTCACATCCATAAATGAGCACTGGAATTATGCATTGATCAAATACTTTTATCTTGTGGCAAACGTGTAGATTTCCTGTTAACGGCGTGTTGTTTCTTATTGCACTCCATCCCATTCTTACTCTTCTTTCAATTTCTTCCATACTATCTCCACCTGCACTGATTTGTTGTTCAAAGTAGACAACTCTTCGAGTATCCGTTGCTCTAATTCAATTTTCTTAGATTTAACAAGCTGGTAAACATGACTTTTGTTTTACTAATTTTAAGTCCAGTTCATCTGAGAGTTCTTGAAATTGAAGCTGCAAGTCTTCAGGTGTTTTTGCAAATATGACAATATCATCGGCAAATCTTAAGTTGTTCAAATAACCTCTGTTTAACTTGGTTCCTTTCTCTTCCCATTCCAAATTCTTGAACACTTCTGCAAGAGTTGCTGGGAAGAGTTTTGGAGAGATTGTGTCTCCTTGACATACTCCTTGACAAATCTTGATCTGCTCATTGTCGTGGTGGATTGTTGATGTAGCATTGTTGCAGATGTATTAAATAAGAGTTATATAGGTTTCCTCAGAGTATTAGTTTCTTAGAGCTCCGATGACTGAGTTTGTATATATATTGAATTAAATTATTTCTTGAAGTCAACAAAGCACAGGTATATATATAACAATTTAAAAAGGCTGTTGTCTGTTTTAACTAAGCTATATGTATTGTGGTTTTTTGAATTAAATCATCATTAAAACATAAATGAGATTCAAAGATACAAGATGATATGAATACGAATTAAGAAATGCATATTATGATATAATCTCATATCATGAATTGTCTTATATGAAAAATATAAACAAATACATACACTGAAACCACCCAAACAAACGTAATCGCACTGTGTAAATATATTGGACAGAAATTAGATATTACTCTCAATTCTGTTTACCATTTTTGATTCACTAAAGGCTTTTCCTTAATGTTATCTCTTAAATAATCATAAAAAATGTTAGTAAATTAATGTTCTCACCATCAGTGTTTAAGAAGGTACTTCAAGGTCAGTTGGTGGGTTACTTCATTGCATATTATATTGAAACATAATTTAATTAAGGTGTCTAAAAATTACCAGGCAACACCAGGTGTTCCACATGAAGGCATATAAACAGGAGCTGTAGAGGTGAACTTCACTCACTCCACAACACAGGGAAGAGGAAGGAATGAGTGGAATGAGACGAAGGGGTTCTGCTTCTCCCATGGCTGGAAAACGATCACTAGATCCTAAAGAAGCATAACTGACTGGGATTGACAATGGACTGGGTTAATCTGCCCCATACACACACCTTGAAATGTTCATGAAAAAAAGGCTCAGCAGTGGAGAAGATTAAATTGTTTAGTTCCTGCTTTAAAATAGAAAGGGTGGCCAGTTCCAAACTTATCTCAAATTCTTTCCTTCTTTGTTTTTTGAGGTTATAAAAGGAAGAGAACCATTTATATTTCCAGTCCAAAAAGGGTTTCGAAAGGATCTATGGCTGCATTTCCAAATGAAATATTAGCAATGTTTCCAAAAAGTGGCTTTACCAAGATTAGTTTGGGAGGTTAGATGGTATTTCTTCTGGGTATTAATGGGCAAGTGGGCTACAATGAACGAAAACTCGGAGGTTAGGTGAGGACATGTGCACCTAGGCTGCCAAAAAGGTCGATTGAACCTAGGGTAGAGTTTCAATATTGTGGGTGGTGAATCACTGTTTAAAGCTTTCAAGTATAACCAGGCAAATATCCAAAGCACCCCCTCCAACGTACACATGAACAGTTTACCAGGCAGTGGGCTCTGAAGCGCCAGTCTGAAATCAGGACAACTCCACCCAGCAGACTGACGCTGCGACAGTACACAAGCAGAGCACCCTTGGGAGTAAGTCTTATTGCAGTGGGTGGGGATGGAAAGAAAAGGTAATTGTTAAATTATCTTGAGTCTCTCTTTAATCTAACAAGCCCAAAGTGGAAAATTACACATTTTCCTTAATTCTATACATTGCTGATCCTTTTAAAACTTAATACAACCCCTTTGTGTTCAGCCATGGAATTTACTTTAATTTCAGGATAACTTTAAGAGTCAACGAGTAATTTTATTCAATTCACTTTTCGTTTCTTTTTTCTTTCATTCTTGTGTCCTCCAATCTACGTCTCTTTACGGGGTTTATTGTGTCTCTGTGTCTTTTTTCCATCTTCTTTTCTTCTTGGCAATAATGCCCAGCTGTGGGAACCTGCATAAGTAGTCTTTAGAAGCCCTTAGTATTATATTGTTATCAACATGAAATCAATAAAAGCTTCCTTTAAATTATGTTGATATCATTATTGTCTGATGCCACTGAAAAGCTTAAGATCTAGAATGGATTGCATAAGACTCTAATAGCCCTACTTTGAATAGTGTATAGAGCCCTTCACGCCAATTTAGATCTTTATTCTGGCAGTGGCCTTAGTGTATGTGATCCATCACAATATGCCACTTTCATTTTACTGCTGACCAACTTCACTTCTCCCCTCCTATGCAGGTACGTGTCAGAAAACATAGACTAAACCAGAATGGAAGGCTCTTGTTTATGAATACTTTCTTTCATTTCATCATTACAAGTAATACAAGTGATTTAAACAAGGAAGTTATTAATATGAAAGTCCTTCGATTTCATTTAGGCTCTACGTTCTAATGTGTACAAATCTTGGCCTTTGTGTTTTTAAGACGAATTTTGAATTCTATAATTCTGCTTGTAATAAATTAAGCTGTGTGGTTGTTATGTTGCTTCAACTATTTTCTTTAGAGGTAAAAACTGATATTAGAGACGCTTTAAGTCGTAACACATGGTTATCCAGGCATGAACGAAGCAATAACCCATATGTATTGTCAAGGTGAAGCACAGTCGTTTATTAGTGGTTTGTGTTGTTTTTGCCAAGTACATGCTTCAGTAAACATGGATTAGAGCTATTATGCTGGTACGGTGATTCAAGAGTGTTTTCACTGTGTCAGTAATTTTTATTTTTTTAAAATCACTGGTGCAGTATATTAGCTATAATTTATGTTTATCATCTCTTGTACCCAAGTAGACTTCAACAAACCGTTTAACACTTAAACTTGGGCATATGGCCTCCTTAATAGCTATTCTGCTTGAAGGAGCACTTTACACATTTAAAATCATTTCTTTGGGCAAACATTAATGAATTATGTCACTAGTGCTGCAATTCAAAAGTGCTTGCAAACCAGTGGTAATTATCAAAAGATAGCAACCAGTTTGGGAACCTGGAGAGCACCTCATATTAAGTGTACTTAATGAGATCCTAAAAAGAAATGTGATGATTGCGTGGGAAGCACATATAGCATGGAATGAGAAATTAACATTGATGTCTTTACAGAAAGGCAAACACTTACACATTGGTTGGAGGAAAAGTGCTTTGTTTTTTCCCATTCATGTAACTATAATAGACCCGTTTCTGAAAAGCCAGGTGAGGAAAAACAAGCAAAGACAATGGCAACTCCTTCCACACACCCCTCAAAAAACACAAACAAGAAAAACTATTTGCAGCCATAACTCCATTGCTATAAACAGCCACCTGTATTGCCAGATATATGTATATATTAAATTATCCTTGTCTCCCTCTCTCTCTCTCTATATATATATATATATATATATATATATATATGTGTATGTGTGTGTGTGTATTCAGAGCTAGCAGAATGTGCAAAAAAGCATAACATCGACATAATGAATTAGAACACTGAGAAAGAATGAGAATCACACAACAATAGTTCCAGATTTCTGTATGAAAACATTTGGATATTTTGGCAGAAATACTACAGTGTACATTTTGTCTTTTCAATATCAATACATCCCATGCTTGAAATATAACACATACAGTATATGTTCAATCTTGATTAGACTATATAAATGAAGTGCAACTCACTTAAATGGATATTTAACATAGGTTGAAAATATGAAGAACCTTAGACTAGATTACATTTATTAAAATTGATAAACAGTACCAATTGTGGCCAATTATAACATTCAGTTTTTTTCAGGTTACTCATGCTGTCTCTCTCCAAACAATAGTGTAAAGATATAAGTTATTTTTAAGGGATTTCTTCCATTTGAAAACAAAACAAAACACTTTTCCTTTAAAACTGTGTCTGTTTGAGTATTTATTGGCATAGCCTTTAGCTGCATCCGTGTGAAGAATTACCAGGATATCATGTGTATTTCTGGGGTATTACAGAGTAACACTTTAGAGCTCTGTGACAGGCAATGGCTAATTTGCAAACACTACACTGTAAACCACATTTATACAGTCAATTACACTCAAGTGCATGGCCTATTTGCTTTATAATTTCATAAACTTGCCAGCAATTTAAATAAAAAAGTTCCATTAAATTATCATATCATGTGGTAAAGCAATATTTCTGTGTATATTAAACTATGCATGTTCAGCCAGAATTAATTAAATATTATTACATTTTTCTTATTAACACTTTGGTCCTAACCTTGCTGCTTGCTGCTTGAAATAGAAGCCTATTTGTTGAACAAGTAAACTTAAGGCGCAAAGTTTAAACACTTCCCTGCAGGTAGTCATTAAATGTACCTCTTCTCATTTTTTTCCAACCTTTCAAAAAATATTTTTTGGGATCAATTTTGTTTGAGCGGGAAGCTTACGCCATTATATGTCTGTATTCACATTAGAAGTGATCCAATTTATGCTATTACACAGAGGTTCTTGTTAGTGTAACCATCCAGTATAATTGATGAGACTGTGTCCTATTAAAACAGAATTTTAATTTTCTGTCTTCCCTTTTTCTCCTTCTTTTTTATCCTCATTACAGTACTTCATATTATAAGTAAGTGAATTAGATCCAGTCAACCCTGGCATACCCCTACATTAGTGTTGTGAAATGTATACCTCCAGGGCCAGAGCCCGACTGGCTTTACAGGTCTCTTTAAATCATCACCTGCATTACACCTATGTTCACTTGGTTCATTTAAGTGAATATTTAGTTCATTTAGTCAAGTAAGAGTGGAATGAAAACCAGAAGCACTTTGGCCCTTGAAGACTGCATTCATAAAACACTGCAGAGTAAAATATATAATTTTATGTGTTACCTTTCTGCCACTGGAAAATATCAAATTGCCTATAAATGTATTATTAATATTATTATTATTATTATTATTATTATTATTATTATTATTATTATTATTATTATTATTATTAATAATAATAATAATAATAATAATAATAATAATACATTTCAAAATCTATACATCATGAATATCACAAATATAACCTATATACAATTTGCATTTAAGGACAACTCAGCATGGTAACTTTATTACAGACCTTTTTTCCAATGCAATAGATGATTGTACAGGGATAATTTGTGCTTTAAAATCATAACTACATGTGCAATCTTAGCAGATAGTGCACTGTTATTACCACGTAGAATCTGAAGGTGGAATGAATGTAATTAGAGTTTTAGGAAATATATCAAGGCAACAAGCAAACAAACAAAATTGACCGCAAGGTTGGCAAAATAATGTGTAGGAATTTCTATAATATTTCAGCATAAAATATTCGAACCCTTTGTTTGCTTTAAGGTTGCTTCTAACTTCTGTTGAGGATGTTTTTCTCATTTAAATGGAATTGTTTTATAAAAGACAGCAGTTTAAATATTCACTGTAATGATTTCTTCATGTTGACTGTGGAGGCTTCTATAAACCTGTACAGAAGAACAAATGATGATAAATTCAGAAGAATAACTAAAACACAAGATTATGTGCACCCACTAGTTTACTGTTTTTAACAAAACCTGGCAATACAAAATACATATTCTGAAATGCTGTGCCAAAATGTAGAGTTTATGCAACATATTTAATAAAAAAAATGTTTTAAATGTTTCAAAACATGAAAAAAGATGGATCTGCGATGTGGGTATCTCTATAGGCCATTTTTTTATTAATAGGTAAATTAAATAAAAAGCACCTAGATAGAAAATATACATGAATGTTTTGTTTTAAGCTGTAGTAAGTGCGTCATATGGCAGGAGTGGTGGCACAGTTCCTTTCCTATGTGACATGCAGAATGTGGCCTACTTTTTTTTTTACAACTGTATGTGCCTTAGATATAATCTGATGAGAGGCTGAAAACTGTTCTCATCCTGTGCTTTAATCATGTGGCATGATAAGAGAACTCGGTGCGCACTGCCTTGTAGAGGGAATGGCACAGGCGCGTGCTGTAGACCACACTGAACCCCGAATGTACTGAGCATTAAAACCTTACGATTAAATCAAGCATGTAACCTGTTCACACCCACACACCTTGCACAAACCTACGCAGAGTATACAAGCCTCTGAGTCTGTAGACAGCTTTCGGAACTAACAATACGACGACGGAAGTTTTTCTTGGACCTAAGCAACCGCATTGCAACACGATGCCTCCGAGTGACATACCTGTTCTCCTCCAGGCACCCATATCAGTCTCGCACATGTGCACTAACAATAACCCAAAGCACAGACCACCTACACACACCAACGCAACCAGCAGTGACCTATATAACCTGCAAGTGGTACATGCAGCACCGACAGTTTTAATCTCATACAGGTGGTTCATTGTTTAAGTTTCACATGTTCATTGTGCAGTTATCAAGGCTTCCCATACATCCTGGCTTTAATCATCCTCCAAAGTAGAACATTTTAGTCAAGTAAGATACGTCAAACTTTTATCTGTAGTGCAAGTGTTTTCATTTTTTTTCCATGTTATGTCACAGCCTTTTCAAGAAACATAAATATGACTACTTCCACCACCACTACTATTATTAAAACCCCTATGACTAATACTAAGATCATTATATATATCAGAAGATACTATTATTATGCCAGAAAGACATTTTTACAACATCAGACATGTACCTGACAAGATAGGAGCACTTGTGTAGATAGATTGCTATTAATGCAACTGCATTTTCCAAAAACTAAGCGGGTCTTTGCTGCATTGACGTCTATTGTCCGCACACTCAATTTACTTCATGCTGATTCCAGAACTTTTCAGTCCAGGCTGCTACCACTGATAGAGACCTCGTCTCTTTCCCATCCTGCATGCTATTCCAGGACCAGCAGACTAAATGCCACTCCTCCACCCCCGAGGGATAAGGAATCTTCCCTACCATGCCATAGCCTGTGGCAACGCCAGCTGCACTGGAGTCTCGGGGACTTTGTAAGAGTGTAAGTGCTATTAACTATCAAGAAAATAAATACAGAGAGACAGAGAGAGTGGAAGAATAAGATAGGTTTCATTATCGTAGCTAAAAGAATATGGTTTTTCTTTTGTTTCCAATAAATAAATAAAGAATCCCACTTTGAAATTGAAAAGCTGTCTCTGCCTGAAAGGGTTTGCCTGTTTCTCTCCCTCTTCTGTTTCATCTGTCCTTCATGTTGACTGATTCCTGAATGTGCAATGCTGTGGAAACACCAACAGGGAGCGCTAAAGAGTGGGCATCGGGGGATGAACACTGATTTGTGCTATGGGGCATCTTCCACGTTTGGAGGAGCTGCGGTTGGGGATTGTGGGAAGCACTCTTTGTACTCGGTGGCAGTGTTTTATAGGATTCTGGTTAAGTTTCCTTTGTGTGCAGGTTTTGTTGCAGGATTATATCCTTTGAGTGAGTTGTGCAGGCACGCAGGGTGGGGGTGTGAGGGGGGGGTTAATACCAACTGGAAGGGGTGTTTAAATGTCTTTGTTCGCTGCAACTGTTACGGACAAGATAGATAGCAGAAAGGGAGCTTCTCTAAGTGGATGCAGGCAAGCTAGATCTCAGGCACTATTGAGGCCTCCAACTATCAGCCATGTACCAATTTAAAATCAATTTGCTGCCCGTGTGGGAGTTGTTCTCTGAGGGGACCTTTTTAAAGTGAGATTCAAAACTCTGAAAAAATATGTAAATAGAAGATCTTCTGTTCTTTAGTCTTTTCAATATTGAGTGTCAGTTAGAAGTGAAACACGACTGATAGAGTCCTAATCCAGAGAATTGTTTTCTTGTTGTTTTTTTGTATTCGTTGTTATATTTCGGTGGCATATTTAGCTGCCACTGATGATACATCATTTGCAATCTGTTGAGAGAGAGTGAGCTGTCTAATCCAATGTCAGGACATGCTGACGTAAAGGTTCCCAAGGATTAACTCTTCAACTATGAATGTTGAACTTACAGTAACATCCACGTCACACTTAATATGTAAATTAATTCTATATATATATAAAAAAAAAATCTTCAGTGAGTCTTACTTTGTTTTATTAGTCCTGCCTTTTTCCTGAAACTATAGTTCTTATTTATTTATTAAATGTATTTATTTATTTATTTAAATAAAACAGTTTTAGATGTCCCCAAAGTGTTAAAGCACCACATGGTACATTTGCATAGGATAACCAACATATACCTCATCATTTGCACGTCTGCAAGTACACTTGAGTAACTGTAATTACACGTGACACCAATTACTCTGTTACTTTGTATTAAATTATAATGGAAAATTCCACTAGAGAATTGGAGCCTAATTGCATCTTAATTTGCATAATTTTGCATATTAATTACATCTCAGATGAATAATAAATTTCAGCAGATTTTTTAATTTATGCATAGATACAAAAACAAGTTGAAAAATAATTTGCAGAAAAAAAATCAGAAACTATTACTTAGAGCATTTTCACTAATTTTACTCATTATACTGCAACAAAGTTAAAGCGAAGCATCTTTACTTAGGATCAGATAATCAAGCACTTTGTTAGCCCTGTAAGAAATGAAATTTCAAGTCCTCTAAAAAAAAAGAGAAAGAAAGAAAGTAGAATTTCATATAGGTACTTACATTTTATCCTAAATGCTCATTTCATTACTTCAGTTCTCTCAATGCAATATTAGAAGTATTCACTTTGGCTTTTGTTATAAAAATGACTTCATGGAACATCAGAACGTAACTGTGATACACTAAGCCAGGTGGCTGTGAAGTAAATAAATAAATAAATCATTTGACACAGATAAAAAAAGGCAATTAAAGATATAAAGCCATGGTTCTGAATTTCAACTCAGAAACAAATTGTTTGTATACCTTCTTAATACTCCTTGCATTACCGCCCATACACACTTCATCACAAAACTTTCAAACCACCTTTTATTTAAAGGAAATTGGCATAACTTGTTCTCTTTTAATTTATATCTTGTTCTCATGTATTGGGTTTTACCATTCACAGAAGATATATTAATGTTAATTCTAACTTAATGCAATCATTTTTTAATTCACTTTTTTCCCACAGTGGGTGACACCTGGGTTTTAAAGGAGATTATATGAAAAACTGCATGGAGAAAATATATTACAATTGAATGTTTAAAAACATTTTAACAATGTACTTAGACTGAAAAAGGGATAACAATCTTAGTAAACTGAACAGAATGTGGAGTTCACGTCCATCTGAGGTGTTTGCTGTGTGCTAATATGTGATGAGAGATCATATTTATTCTTCTGTCCTTCCAAGTAGATTAATACTAGCAGAAGAGATCCCAGCTTTTCATCCCTCAGTGCAGGAGTTAACCTCTCTTTAGTTTTGCTGAGCAATTCATGAAAACACAATTTAGTATTTACTATTTATGTAACAAGAAACATTTTGTATTTTTTGTCAAAATGATGAGGATTGTCCATTCTTCATAATAGACTACTGCTATCACTACTTCTACCACTAATTATAATAGTCACTTATAAATTATGAGAATTAATAATGTGATTACTAAACATTGTTTATTTAAAACGTATTTTTTTTTTGTCTTTTAATAAGAAATCCAGGTAAATAAAAAAAAAAGTTAAAAAAATTTAACCCCTTCATTCCAAGTAACCAATAACTACTATAGAATAATCTACTAAAATCATGTACTGCTTCATAGACTGATTCATAACTATATTTGAAGAAACAAATAAGGACAAAACAAGAGGAAACTAATGTTTTAGACTTTAACACACATATAAATATATCATGTGCACACTTTGTGCTATTAAAAAATGAATGTACCACTTTCTTTCGGGTTTTAAGTTAATATATTTCTAGTAGACCGTGAAACAAAATAAAAAACTACTTTGTAAAAAGATAGTCTCATCACCTGGGTGCTGGGTGCAAACTGGAGAGGAATTGAACTAGACCAGTGCCCAGTGGCTTGTGTTCACACAACACCGCAGATATTGTAGACAACAGCCCCATTTAGTGGCAAGAAGCAGAAATGTATGACTGTATTGAAATGTTTATTTCAATTGATGGCTGTAAAGAGAATGTAAAAAATATACTCTTTCGGTGGAAAACAGAGTCGTGATGATCTTGAAATATAGCTAACAGTACTTCTAATGTCAAACTCAATGTATTATTATTATTATTATTATTATTATTATTATTATTATTATTATTGTTATTATTATTATTATTATTATTATTATTATTTAGTAGTAGTAGTAGTGGTAGTGGTAGTGGTAGTAGTAGTAGTAGTAGTAGTAGGAATGGTATTTCCCTTCAAACATTGAGTGGGGAATTATTAATGTTTAATGCACAATATAGACTACTGTAACTAATATGATTCAAATACACCAACAACTCTTCTTCTTCTATTTCAACTAAATGACTAACAAGCCAGATCTGCCAGGCTGGTATTGATGCCCCTTGCAGATACCAAGAGCCAGACTGATCAGTTGTGCCTGGGGCTCAGAAAAGACTCAACACACCTTTGAAAAACATATAATTACATTGATTATTCTCCTTTACACCTGTTCTAATTATTATTTTGTTTTTATGGATTCAATACTTTAAGCATCTTGAAATTAGTACTTTGCAATACATCTCTTCATGACAATGTTAAGTGAGGTTAGCCGTGCTGAGTTTGATTTCTCAATATAATTGGCAAATAGGTCAATTATGTATATATATTTTTTTAGGAATATAGCCTACTTGATTTGTACTTTGTGTAAATTTAGTTTTAATCAACTTCATATAGGCTGATAGGTTTTGAATGTAATGCACATCCAATGCCTAGTGTAATATATATTCTTAATGGATGGTGTTTGTTGTTTTTAGTTAATGTTTCAAGTTATGAAAGCCCAGTGTCTTTATTGATATAATTTGTCTTTTAAGACAATTTGTTTCAAAATACCGCCGTGTAGAAAACAACGAGAGGAAGATTTGTGTTTAAATCAGCATAGAGACCCCCCATTAAGATGTTGCCTTTTACATATATTTAGAAGCTAACACCCCTTTCAGCGAGAGCATCTAAATGACAACCGCTATGGAATTAGTGCAGCAATAGATTTTCTTTTTATGCTTCATTCATTCTCTGCAGATGTAAATGTGTTTAAAACTGACAGAAGTAATTACTATAATACATCTTAAAAAGGTTTCCATATCTGAAAGCAATTTCAATAATCAAGTGCAGTGGTAGCAATTATTTATCAATAAAATTAGTTACTGAACTTGGAGTGGGAGGGGATTAGTGCAGGTGTCTCTCATCATTGTTTGTTATGCATGCAAAGTATATCCGAAACAGGAATAAATTATCATTATTATTCCGATGACTACTAAAAGATAATAAAAAATTTCAAGCAAAACAAAAATGCTTTTGACCTGTAATCACTGATAACAGCGTGAATTTAATAGTGTTTTGGTCTAGTGATCAAATTTATGCTTTTGAAACAATGATTTTGCACCTGTGCTGTAAATTCAAGAGAACTCTTTCAAACACAAACCCATTTGAAAGCACTGTGCATCTAAAATGGGAGGGAATGGATGTCCTACTTAGTTTCATGATTTGAGAAGTTTATTCATCCGTTTAATTTGCTGTTTACAGACAAAAAAAGTTAGTGTACCATATATATTTTTATTAAAGTGGCTGAAGAGTGAGCAAAACTTTTCCAGTCTTTGAAATACATAATAAAATATATTAGAATTAGTCATGCTATAACGCAATTCATTTACATTTACAGTGTAACAATATTATTCTTACAAACCACATAAAGCAGTGTGAACTACAACTTAAAAGATGAAGAATCTAGGTTTTATTTTATTTTTAATTTGCATATCCATTTACACCATATACCAATTGTTTATCTCTTCAATTAATATAAAATGCAATGTGTGTGTAAAAGATATATGTAACCTTTATTTAGAAACAAACCAAACCAAACTAAACGTATGTCTTGAAGGTCAGAAATACAGACAGAATATAATAAGGCACCTAAAATGCTGCTCGTACGTTGCATTATGTGCGGTAATTAAGTACTTATATCCTTTTAATTGGTTTCCAGTAATTCAAAAATGTGTAAAAAGATGTCTTCTTCTCGTCCATGATCTCGGAATCAGTATATAAGTGCATACAGTGGTTAAACAATTAATTATAGCACCGAAAATGTGTTGAAAACTATGAAACGTACAACAATAAAAATAGTATCATTGATAAGAACTAAGAAAATGGGTTTCAGAGGAAAACAAAGATAGCAGAAAAGATGGGACACAAGATGGCAGTAGCATCGGGGTATCCAGGAGGACATCTGATGAGTTTTCATATGGATAGATGAACAATTCTTAGGGAAAAATCGACATGCAGTAGATATTTCCTAACGCTGACACCATATTTGTATACATCTAAACTATAGCAATAATGCTGGTGCTATAATACACTCCATGTTTTCTTTAAAAAACGAATAGAGGCATAGCATGAAAGTAATGACTTATTTACAAAAAAGTAAAAAACAAATACTTATTTAAAGAAAGAAACATTTTAAACCTGTCTATCAATCTGTTTATTGGCCTTCCACAGCTACCAGACACGACATAAATGACAGAAATATAGATGTTATTGGTGTTTGTGTGCTTTGTTTCCCTCTAGCGGCCATTGGTGTCTTTACAGCTCATGAGTCCTCTCGGAGGAGCAGTGGGTTCCTCAGTCGTTCACACCAGCGCAGTGCATGTGCATGGAGTTTGTATTTTTAATGTAATGGTGGTCATCGGATACGTGGGTTAACTAAACGTATGCTTTCAAGTCCTCAGGAGAAAAAAAACTAATGGTTAAAGGGATAGCCAGGCGTCCTATCTGAAATCATATATTTTGTCTCTGCAAACAAGCTCTTTGTCCCATGTCACTTGCTAGGAAGATGAAATGTGTTTTTAAAAAAATGAAGACTATATAGTCAGGGAAACAAGCCTAAAAATGCTGCTCTCTAGGGTGTCCTCGTTTGTAGGTATCGTGTTTTGTTGATAAAATAAAGACATCAAAACTATTTTGTTTCTCATTCGTGTTTATTGTCGCGTCTCGTCTTTGGAGTTTCACATTGGAGCAAATAGGTATTGGAGGATTTAAAAAACATCTCCATATTTATCTATTTGTAATCATTTACAGTCACATAAATACGTTATATAAGGCATTCTATTATGATGATGATGATGATTATGCTAATTAATACATTTTACCATTGTAAAATACTGTACCTAAACTATACTGATCAGATTTAAATCTAATCTTTGCAGAAAATGTATTATTACATCTCTGTTCTAGGCATTTAGTACAGGTCCCTGCTTTGCTGACCCAGGGGCTGTTTGAAGAACTGGAGGGAATGGTGTCTCAGGCAATTCTAGTAACTGGTGCAGGTTTAAGGATAGTCACAAGGGTCTTATACATGTATTTCTCCTTAAACCAAGTTCGCTCTGCTCTTTTTGAACCATTAATAAGAGTACATACACCATATCAGTGCTGTCAGGAAAGAAACATGCTTCCCCAAGAGTCAGGGCAGATCAATTAGAATCTCTTTATCAAAAATGTATATAGTGTCCCCTCTTTATACTGCCAAACCTATACAACACCATCCTTGCACAGTGGCTTTCATTCGTGAACGGCTTTGCACAGATGTGTAGGGGTTTTAACCAGCATGGTTTGTAAATCAGCACACGCAACTCCACTAGCTACCAAAAAACAGGTTGTGCAGTTTTAAAATCCTGAGAGTATTCAACAATGTTTCGTTAACACAACCTAGATCATAAATAAATCAAGTTGTACAAACCAAAAACTATCTACAATGAAGGAAACAACAACAAAAAGTATTTAATAGTGCACAGCATCATCAAACTAGTCAAATGCTACAACTTCCAATTATATTATTCTGTGTGAAACAAAATGTATAAGACAGTAGACTCTGTACCCCCAACAGAGTCGGAAAAGTTCAGACAAGTAGTAAATCATGTAAAAGTAATTTTAAAAAGAATAATAATTGAAGATAATGGGTTGTGTGCCTTCTGTGATAATTGTTTTGCTATAAAAATGTTAATTATATAGTAATAGATTAAGACATTTGAAAGATTTTGTTTGCAAATGCAATGCATCTCATTCATGAGGTAATATATTTTTTGTTTCCTTTTCTGATGAATAAATTGATTTCCTTTGCTGGGATACAAATGGATTTTGAAGTGCATGTTAATCGCAATTATACAGTTATCTATGCCTTCACACATTTCTTTTTGTGGGACATATTTAAGGAAATGTATTCATTGTTTTTGTGCCAGGCTTTATTGAAAAACACTTCAGAATATCCTGTCACATTGGAGGGATAATGATATGTGTTGAGCATGGGTATAGTTTACTGTGTTTGGAGTAAAATGTCATATGCACGTTTTCAGGAAATTACATGTAAAACATTAATATTGCTTTGTTATGAATAACTATTTTTTAACCTTATACCTGTTTTTGCGGGCTTTGGAAAATGCAAAGAGAAAGCAAAGCACTAAAAAATTAATCTTGCTGTTTCTTGGGAGGACATTTTTTTCTTGATTACACAAGATGTATAATTGTACTTTTTATAAGATGTCTGCATTCATTGTATTTTCACTGTTTTTATTTAAATAAGAATAATAATGGTACATCATTGTTCATTGTTACTGTATGCTAAAACATCTGGACAGGTAGACACTATTGTGAAGTTTCTTGTGAGGTTCTGGCACTGATCCAATGCAGATGTGCCAGAAGACCCAGTGGGCAGCAGGATTTTTAAGATAGATGCGACGAACGGAAAGAGCCCACCAAAGCAAATTGTGACAGCTATTTACGAGTGAGTAATGATGCATTTAGGAAACTATTTGGAAACACTGTATGTGTCTTGAAACTATTAGTGTTACTTTGAACAGGCTTTCGTAGGTTTTATCAAGTGGTTTAATGGTTCCCTTTTTTCTTATTTCTAAAACTTATCGACAGATCTCTCTGTGCCGATTGATTGACAGAGACCCTGTATTTCCCAACACAACTATTACGTTTGTCTTTTTCTTCTGAACAGCTTGTGAACAGAGCCTATGAAATGATTCTTTACATGCATACTGTATATTGTGTCTTAAAGCTAGATACCATTGTTTTTAACTCTCACACACATTGGAATTCATTGATCCAATCTAGTATTAAATAGTGCATGTGATTTTATCCTTTTATCATCATCATCATCATCATCCTATATTGAGCCACAGCTGGATGAAGGCCATCCCAAGATGTTTCCACTTGCTTCGATCTACAGCTTCTCTTTTCCATGTCAGGCCTGCAAAGTTTATTATTAGTATTTTATGTGGTAATCTTCTAGGTATTTCTTCATATAGTTCATATTATTATATTATGTATTATATTAGTAGTATATAATACATATATAATAGGAGTATATAATACATTAATATACAACTTGCAGTTGTCATGCCAGTGTAAAAACACTACAAATAAATTTGGATTTTATTCATATTCATGAAAAACTAAACAAACCAACAACAACATTTGAATAAAACTGTAAATCTAGGTGTTTTGACCCCAGAGTTAGTCCTGTTATAACAACAAAAGACTGAAAAACTCACCAGTGATGCAACTTAGTTCGAATCAGCTCTGAATTTCACTGTGGATTTTAAAAGAGAGTATAATGCTATTGAATGGAGCAAGACAGGTTTCCAGTTGCTTAGGGGCCTAAATCCTGAAATTGGACAAGAGCAAGCAGCTGTCATAGTAATTCTATGCATCCTTAATATGGGAATTTTATTCCCTTTGTTATTGGCAGTAACTGGTTTAAACCTGTGAAACTGCTCAACACAGTCACATCAAATTCTGGACAAACTTAAGCATTTATTCCCCACTTTTAGCCCAGATTCAAAACAAATGGTGAATCTCACCCTGAATATAAAGTCACTGATTTGCATTCATTGTCTTATCACTGAATTCCATATTTTTTATATTCTTGAAGTTTGAATAATGTTCCCACATTATTTGATTATATGCATTTCTGATATGGAGCACAGATGCCGTGCATATAAGTAGATTTTCTTTGGTTTTTGTAGTGCAACATAAATGTATCAAACACATAGTAAATGCCATATATTGGTGCATAATATAGTGATTTGGCTTTTCAGGCAATTTAATATTGTCCATTAGTTTTGCTCATCAATAAAAAAACACAGTTTTAATGTAGCAACTGTCTTGTTTTCCAATCTATAATAACATACAATATATATTTTTACAACTTATTTCCAATGATCTGGTTTCTGTTGAGGTTTAATTATATTGCAACTCTTCCATGTTACACTGAGCACTAACATTAGTTTTGATCCTTAGAGAAACTTGCCTTGAGCACAGTTAAAGCCAAGACTAATGACCGTTAAACTCTTAATTTTAAGGGATCACACTATTGATTCTCTCTTGACACAATGGGATACATTACATGTATAGCTTTGTTTTGGGATCTTAATCCAGATCAAACTAAACCCTTTCTATATAGATTCAGGGTGTAATCAATTCATGTTAATTTGTGTCTCAAATCATTAATAATAATAATAATAATAATAATAATAATAATAATAATAATAATAATAATAATAATAATAATAATAATAATATGCACAATATTAGGATTTGCCTTGCTGCCTTAAAAGCAGGATTAAAAGTGTGGTATTCAACATGCTGTTACTATGGAAACTAGAATCAGCAGGGACAATTGTGCAGTGTCTGCGTTCTGTTGTAAATCCCCAAATAAGAAAAGCTATTCCAGTGTCTCTGCATCAAGTCCACGGGCGACTGTGTAGGTATAACCTAACGTCACACATCAGAAGAGAAGTCCTCCTCTTCCTTGCATAGTCACTTCACTGAATGTACAGCTACGTGCATGTGGACGATGACTGAGACATTGCTTTACTCTCAAGAGTAGGCAGATAGATCCATTCAGACCACTCACCTCTAATGAACTCCTCATCCTTAACTAAAATGGTGCCAGGAGATTGTCTTAGGAACTGTGATATAAGTGATAGGCTTGAAAATATGAGGGGCAGAACATATCTGCTGACTGCATGTTTACTTAATACCTCTTTGTACTTGCTCAGTGCTGTTCAAGTCAATGCCATTTATTTATATAGTAATGTTTGTTTGTTGCAAATGCAATCAGTAATAAATGTAGTCAAAAAGAAGACAATTATGAGCTGTAGTTTGAAGTGCAGATGTGAATAACTTGCCACAGCACAAGTACGTCTAAGACATTTAAACTTCAGGGCAAGAGAGAAAAACAGATCCCATTACGTTTTTGTTTTTTGAAATTTGACACATGTGGGAAGTTTGATTGTGCAGCTGCCTGTCTTACTGGTCTCTTATGGTCTTCTATTGTGATACACTACCTTGACTATTGACTGCCTCTCAGATAATGTTTTTTTTTTAGCAACGTATGAACTGTAGGGAAGGTCAAGACAATACATTAATGTAATTTCATTTTCAATGCATTGTTTTGTTGCCAATGATGACTGCTGACATGATGACGTAACGTTTTAGTAGGAACTATGACTTGCCACAAGATGGTGCTTTTGTGTTAAGTCTTAGTAATGTTAACTCGGGTGGGCACAACAGGAAAGACAGATTCATTAATAAAGGTTTTAAGTGCAACCAAACAAATCCATGGTTTAAAAAAAAAAAAGCATGGGGTCCTAAAATCAATTCAAATAAATTATATATATATGAGCAGTGACTGTTTTCTGGGGAATCTAATGTAACAATATAAAGGTGAGGTATTACTTATGGAACGCAGAGACATAAATACAGGTTTTAATGAAGTAAAGTTAGGATTTATCCAACCTCATGGGGAGACCTGAATAACCTGGAAAACCTTTTGACATCAGTTATCTTGAAGGGAGTTGAACCGACTCTTGTGCTCTGAGTGGTCGGTTGCCATTCTTCAGTCTGACAAGTTTGTTCAGATTGTATTGAAAACTGGAAAGTGAAGACATTTCAAAAACCTTAACAGCATACAAATGTACACATATTTCTCACAGGACAGACAGGAGCACTGATCACAACAAGATAACGATCAGCAGTAAGATCTACACAGAGCTGTAAAAAGCAGTCATGTAAACAGTATCGACGATATCATGTGCTGATTTTAATTATTCTGTTTTATGAGTTAAGGTGACGGGAGATGTTAATCCTATTTAATCTGTTTTACATCAGGGACTGATCCTCGGGAGGCTGGCAGATTCAGAATAACAACTCCTAGGGATTCATGTGACCAGTACAGCAAATGAATAGTGTTTGAAGGTAATGCAGTAGCAAATAGACACACAATCAAGGGTATCTGGTCAGTCTTGGCATTCTCTGAGTTCCGTTAAACTATTTCTGGCTGCAAATGCATTATATCCGTTGGTATGGAGTGATGATGTGTGGTTCCTACAGGGAGTGTCGAGTCGCCACGAAGCCCAAACTGTAGTGCTGCAGGCCAGGAGGACCATGCAGTAATCGCTAGCATCCATCAGTGCAGTGTAGGGTTTGCGATACATAAACAATGAAATTACAGAGAAATCTAGCACATAATTTACACAGTGACGCCATGTTCTTCCAAGTAGAGAGTTTGGTGTCTGAGTCAATTCAACAATAAGCACACAACCCTGCTGATAAACCATTTTAAAACCTGGATTATAATTGAATGCACATATGAAATATTCCTGTAGTCTGTTTTAGCATTATCAGCGAATGCAGAAGACTGTAATGAAAAATATTCATATTTCTGTGATTAATGGCCATAGCTTGGTGCCGTCAGCAGATGGTAGCAGATTCACATAAAGTGAGATTTGCAGTATTGGCTGCTTTCGGAAAAGAATAGTCAGTGATGTTGAAACCATTTCAATGTTTAACATATGTTTTTGTTAAAAAAGTCAAGCACTAGCTAATCGTTAAAGGTTTGCTTCCTTCGCACAGCGTTTTCCTCTTTAAAGCTGTACTGATGTGTCACAGTTGGGTTATCTTGTAATGTTTTTTATGTTTAAGCTGTTACTATAGAAGACACACACACATAAATATATATTATAGCAATTATATTTGGTCTTGTATTTTTTTAATATATATTTAAAATGCAACTTTATATACTTTGAAACACAATTACAATTATGCAGCTAAAGTCCCTACTGTGTCTAAATTAAAATTACATCAGACTTTCTTATTATACCAATGTTCTTTCCTGCAATGTTTCCCGATGTAAATGGATTTCCTAATTCTTACAAGTCGTCGAGAGCGATGTTCTTATTCCAAGGATCTCATTAGGATGATAAGTGGGAGTTACACGAAACAATAGGATATCAGGATCCTCTGGGCTACAGCTATTATATTGGACCCAGGAGAAGGAGGTTTTCCACTATTGCACTACAGATAATTGCCTGTCTGGGAAGTCTCTAATTTAATTAGTTTGGAAGAAAGCATTTTTCTCACATATTCCAGAGAGGTCCATGAACATAACTATAGTAATGTCTGAAGTCTGTCTTAATTGAGATATACACTCACCTAAAGGATTATTAGGAACACCTGTTCAATTTCTCATTAATGCAATTATCTAACCAACCAATCACATGGCAGTTGCTTCAATGCATTTAGGGGTGTGGTCCTGGTCAAGACAATCTCCTGAACTCCAAACTGAATGTCTGAATGGGAAAGAAAGGTGATTTAAGCAATTCTGAGCGTGGCATGGTTGTTGGTGCCAGACAGGCCGGTCTGAGTATTTCACAATCTGCTCAGTTACTGGGATTTTCACGCACAACCATTTCTAGGGTTTACAAAGAATGGTGTGAAAAGGGAAAAACATCCAGTATGCGGCAGTCCTGTGGGCGAAAATGCCTTGTTGATGCTAGAGGTCAGAGGAGAATGGGCCGACTGATTCAAGCTGATAGAAGAGCAACTTTGACTGAACCACTCGTTACAACCGAGGTATGCTTCAAAGCATTTGTGAAGCCACAACACGTACAACCTTGAGGCGGATGGGCTACAACAGCAGAAGACCCCACCGGGTACCACTCATCTCCACTACAAATAGGAAAAAGAGGCTACAATTTGCACAAGCTCATCAAAATTGGACAGTTGAAGACTGGAAAAATGTTGCCTGGTCTGATGAGTCTCGATTTCTGTTGAAACATTCAGATGGTAGAGTCAGAATTTGGCATAAACAGAATGAGAACATGGATCCATCATGCCTTGTTACCACTGTGCAGGCTGGTGGTGGTGGTGTAATGGTGTGGGGGATGTTTTCTTGGCACACTTTAGGCCCCTTAGTGCCAACTGGGCTTCGTTTAAATGCCACGGCCTACCTGAGCATTGTTTCTGACCATGTCCATCCCTTTATGACCACCATGTACCCATCCTCTGATGGCTACTTCCAGCAGGATAATGCACCATGTCACAAAGGTCGAATCATTTCAAATTGGTTTCTTGAACATGACAATGAGTTCACTGTACTAAACTGGCCCCCACAGTCACCAGATCTCAACCCAATAGAGCATCTTTGGGATGTGGTGGAACGGGAGCTTCGTGCCCTGGATGTGCATCCCACAAATCTCCATCAACTGCAAGATGCTATCCTATCAATATGGGCCAACATTTCTAAAGAATGCTTTCAGCACCTTGTTGAATCAATGCCACGTAGAATTAAGGCAGTTCTGAAGGCGAAAGGGGGTCAAACACAGTATTAGTATGGTGTTCCTAATAATCCTTTAGGTGAGTGTATATATATATATATATATATATATATATATATATATATATATATATATTAGAGACACCAAGAAAGCCAGAGCCAGGCTGTATCCTAACCTTCACATTCCTCTAATAAGCAGATGTTATCAGGGAATCATGAAAACTATTTTGCTGATGGAGAGTTTTGCACAAACTAATTGGTTTTAATTAGCTCAGCAGAGACACCCCAAGCTTTCTTAAAATGCTGTTTCCAGCAGTTCCCGCATGCTGTTACAATTTTGGAACCCACACACTGCTCCATGCATTTTAAAGATGAGTAGACTATTGATATTGAGGTTAACTTGAAATGTATTTTCTCCTTGTAAATTCACTTAGGTCATAATTACCCCAAACTGTTGAGGAATTCATTAAGTTCTTGACTCTAAAACGTCAATACCACGAGCAGCAACCACAACAACAGCAGTTGGTAAATGAAGTCTGTTAATTAACTGAATAAAGGGAATGCTTGAAGATGCATCCTTATATACCTGCGTTTTTATTTCTGTTGGGAAGAGGACAGTACTGAGCATAATAATTAGTTCTTTCGCACTTAAAAATGAAAACTACTTACTTACAACTACTTACAATAGCGTATGAAAGAAGACAATTGTGTGGGGAGGAAATATTGCTTATTCCACAGCATTAAAGCTAAGATACACTAGGTAGAAAAACATATCCCCACAATATTCAAATACCTAATTATAAAAACAGCACGGATAATAACACTGTGGATTACATGGTTGACAGGTCAGCAAATATTACTGATTTTATGTAAACTTTTTTGCCAAGTGCATTGTGGGAGAAGTCATATCTGGCAACTCATAGACTCATTAGAACACATTTCTGAAGCGTGACTAATTAGAGTGGAATAGCACATGATTAAATGTTCAGAATTCCTCAATTAGGGAGGTAGTAAGGCAAAACATGGACTTTTTTGAGAAATGAAAACAAACTAGTACTTCAAACACTGCAACAGAGATCTAACACAATGATATCTATCATCTCTAGATAAGAGATCGAGGAACACATTTCCCCAAGCTTTTTAGTCACAATTGCATGTCTCCTGTAACTATTTTCTAAATACATATTTGCATTAACATCTACATATTTTTTTTTTCCCTGATAGTTAAACTGTAGATAAAACTGTCATTATAATATCAATGTTTATACAAAGTGCAATTCATAAAATACAGCAAAGGTACAGTAAAACTGGCTACAATAATTTCGCTAAATTAAGAAGTCGATTAATGATGGACCACATGATCATGCTAAATAATTTTAGTCAAGAAGATGATTGGCAGTAAATTGTATATTTAAATATAAAAAGTAATGTTATAAATATATAATCAGTCTGTGTGTAAGGAAAGGCTCAATGAGAGAGACCTAATGGACCGTTATTGTAAATTTAGGCTTAGCAGTGAAATGGAGTATAGCCTATAAAGAAAATAAATTAAGAACATTGCTGATAATGATTCTATGCAGATTTACACACTAAACTGTTCCCCCATATTAACAGCAATTCGATATTTTACAGCTTATTCTCAAAAGAGGTGCCCCTTGTCATTATTTTGTTCTATTTTGAGCTTGCAGTCTTTTTTTTTTAATCACTTGTAATCACTCCACGTGTTGTCTGGCAAGATTGCTGTGGCCTGCCTCTGTTTCCCATTACTAGCCAATCTCCTAAAGATCAGTGACTAATGCTGGCATTTAAAATGTAATTTAATATTTCTTTTTTTATGGAAATGCAGCAAGGATAAATACTCTGCTGGACCCTGTTCATTTGTTTTTTGTTGTTAAGTCAGGCAACCTCAAACTACTTTTTTGTTTCCTTGTCTCAGTAATGGTAATCTTGCTAGGATTATCAATATACAATGGCTCTGTTCTGTATCTGCACCCAGGCATTCATTTTGACAAACATTTGTTTTTCCATTAAAAACAGGACAGGTGTTTTGTTGTTTGTGATCAGACTGTCAGCTGTATGTGTGTGTAAAATACAAAACAAAAAAATTACATAGAAAATAATTGGAAGTGCAATGGTTTAGAATTACTGGACTCCATTATCACATACACAATAATATACCAGTGGTATGAAAGAGCTGTTGAGAAGTCTCTCCATGTTCATGTTCAGTCCACCTGGGAAGAGTGAAAGGTTTGGTGACAGCATTTTGTTTTTCTTTACTGGAAACCAAAAATCGTTTTTTTGACAAACCCAAGTTCGGGAACAAACAACAGCCTAAGAGGATGCTATACTCTTGGTAAATTTTGTCCACTGTTAAACCTGTAAATCTGTTCCCGAATCATTTATATTGTGTACTCTCTTTTTTCAGATTTTCATATGTGCTTCATTAATCTGTTATGTGCATTTTGTTATTATTATTATTATTATTATTATTATTATTATTATTATTATTATTATTATTATTATTATTATTTTATCCAAATACAAACATTCCTCACTTTGGTAGGCAATATATAAAATTAGGATATTAATTAAATATTAAGATTTTTTCAATATGGGCTCTGTTAAAAGCTGCTATATGATTCCTAGTGACATATAACAAAAAATATATATATAAAAAAAAATCTCCTTTTGAACCACTTAATCAATTCTCAAAGTGAGAAACCATGTAATGTCAACAATTCTAATAAAGAGTATTTAAAATATGTTTAAAGAAACAAGTAGTTTACCATAGTATACACAGCCCATATAACTAACTTTTTTCTTTGGTATATAAAGTCTCTTAAAAACAGACAAATATATGGAAACTGTACAATAACTCTTGAATATTATTTTTCTTTACATTTAATGTAATACTATTTAATTGCTGATGTATTTACATGTTATATTACTCTGCATTACTAATAATCACTCTGAATAACACAATATCCACAGGAAGTAGAGCCCAAAATTCATTTGAATTGATAAATGTGATTCTACATTGGGAAGGATGGAAGGAAGAGGAATATTGATGATGTTTCTCAGCACTGACATTTTGATTGGTGGAGCTGTGTCCTTGGAATACTTTGAAAACCTTTAAACATGAAGAAGAAGAAGAAGAAGAAAGATAAATGCAGCAATACACTTTCTTTATAAAAAATATATACTGTCTGCACTTTTTTGGCTTTGTAACTTAAATGGAAAACAAATCCTATCAGTTATACAATGTTATTTATACATAGTAGAACATACATATAAGTTACAGGCAAAGCAGTTTATTAAACTGGATTTATTTACTCCAAATGAAAGGATTTTATTTTGCTTTTTTACAACTCCTAAACCAGCAAGATGTTATGGAAACTCATCATTTATTCAATCAATTACTTTCAACTGTAGTATTCCTCCCAGCATATCCTCTTCACACCGACAATCACTACATACACTGTAAGACTGGAATTATATCACCAGTTTATATTCATTTGTAGGCAAACATACATACATAAGAAATAAGGCTCTAATATGTTGACACATCTTAGTTGTCTATTTGCTCAACCAATCCCATATATTGCTGCAGCTTTGAGGCCAGACAGACACTACCCAGTTGGGAAGACTGGAAGACATTCATCAATCTTCAGTACTACTGACTCTGGTATGGGTTGAAAAGGGTCAAACCACAAACAGATCATTCAATTCAGGCTTTAGGGGAAGACAAGAGGTGAAGAAACCTCTAGAGAAATGTAAAGGTCTGCTGAGTTCACTCTGCAGTTACATAGGGATTGTCACCCAAACCCTATTTCTGTAATGCATTTTAATATACAAGAGAAAAGAAGAAGACGTCAAGCACACAACAACACTTTAAAGATGACAGATTTAGACAACACATATAATGAATCACCTCTTCTGTTCTCTCATATCGTCAGTGATTTAATCTGTATGACGTGGATGACTGATCGGTGTCAAGGATCGATTTAAATGACTGTGATGACGGTAGTTCGCCTATGAAAGCAAAATGATTAAGTAAAATTGTTGAAGGATTTTGATTTATTTCTCCTATTATTATTATTATTATTATTATTATTATTATTATTATTATTATTATTATTATTATTATTATTATTATTATTACTACATATCAGGGGCGGACTGGGACCATAAAACGGCTCTGGACTTCTACCAAGGTGGGCGACAGCTGGTGAAGTCTGGGTACCAATAAAGTGCAGTGCGGTCCATTGGGGGGGTGGGGGGTTGTGTTGGCAATGTCGGTTCTGGGTGCCGACGAAATGCGTAGCCATCATTAAGCTGTGAACCAAGCTCTCTCTCTGTACTTATCTTCTTTTTGTACAGTTCTTGGCTGCAATTTGGATAGCAGTTATTTTTGACATGCAATATTGAAATGTCAATATTAAAATCTAAATCTAAATTTAGTTGGAGGAAAAAAAAACTGAATTAACATATTGTATTTCTTTTTTTGTGCTGGAACAAGCACGGGGGAGAGAGAGAGAGAGAGAGAGAGAGAGAGAGAGAGAGACGCTATAATCGTGCAGTCTGGTGTTCTGTATCTGCACTTCTTCTCAACAGTAGTCTGATGATGTGATTAACAGCAATTATGCAAAGTAAAGCTTTATCTATCTTAATCTGAATTGGCAATATATCTGTTGAAGTCTCAAGGTGTTTTTTTTTTTGTTTGTTTTTTTACTTCATATGAAAAATCTGATACTTCCATCCTCTGAGAAGCCGGTCTTCACCTGGTTTGCACCTGCGGGCGGTACCCTTGCCCGGATCATCCATGCCCTCCTCCTGGCCTATCAGGGACGGGCTTCATCTCTGTGTCTGCAGCTGAGGAGACAGGCTGAGTGGAGAGGCTGAACTCTTTATCCGGCGGCAGCACGGTTTTGGGAGCACCAAGGACAGCTTGCGTTTCACCTGTGCTGGACCTTTGATGGGGACGTCCACACCTCTTGGGAAAAATGCCTGTCATGAAAGGATTACTAGCCCCTCAAAATACATTTCTGGACACCATAGCGACACGTTTTGACGGCACACGTAAGTCTTGGGTTTTCCTTTTTGTATAGGACTTGTAAGTTGTGTTCCCATGGCATGGACACGCTGGTGTGAAGTTTGGCTGCAGGGAGAATCGAGTGCACTTTACTGGCTGCAAACAAAGGGCCATCGTGTAAAGTGGGCAAGTGTGGTGTCGAGATAAATGCGACATAATGAATGACAGGAAAGTCATTTATGAGGGGTTTGCCATTCCCAATATCACCCCATTGATGAATACAGCTACACAATTGAACTTACATCTCTCTCTCTCTCCCTCTCTCTCTCTCTGTCTCTCTCTCTTTCTTGAACTGACTTCAAAATAGATTTAAATGTACTCTCGATGCTTTTTCCAGCTGTGTCTCATGTACAAACTGTGAAGGTGGCAGAGATGACTTCTTTATCTTCTATATATATGATTGTTCTGTATAAACATGTGATGAGATTTTATTTTTTGTCTAGTAAAAGGGGCGTTTGACAGCAGTCCTCTGCTTAGTAGAGTTTACATGTCTCACTTCAACTTTTCGCATAAATTAAATCGACAAAATAAAACACAAAAACAGTCGGTACCTTGGACAGCGACTACCTTCAGTATAAGGAGTTTCCGAAACTGGTCGTCCGCTGTACTCCTGTAATACTATCTGCCTTTCAAAAGGAAAGATCGGCTACTAAGAGCTAATGTCTTGCCAAAAATACTTCTTAAATATAGAAAACATCTGGTTGTGGTTTGAAATTAGGTGAGAGACAGGTGCTCGTGTTTCTTTAAAAGAAGAACAGCCTGGAAATTGAATTTGCTATAGCGTCCATGTGCTTGTTTTGTTGTCTTTTATATTACACACTGTTGTCTGGAGTTTCCATGTTGTGGAGACATGTGTAACAACACTCAAATACATCGATACGAGGTGTAATATTTTGCTAGTTTTATTTTGTTTTAGTATAAATCTGATTTTCCTTCCAAATCGTTTTCTCTGTCGAGGTGATTTGAATATCACTATGATCTACTTGTTGTTGTTGTTGTTGTTGTTGTTGTTGTTGTTGTTGTTGTTGTTGTTGTTGTTGTTGTTGTTGTGTGTGTGTGTGTGTGTTAACAAATCATAAAACATGTAATGCTCAATAATTGAATGTGTGAATGTAAAATATATTTTGAGGCTATAGCAAGCATTTATGACAATTTTACTACCAATTTGTAGAGGAGGTGATGCATCCTTTAATGGGGTTTGAATTCATAATTAATGACAGGAAACAAGCAAAATAGAAAAACTACCCAATGTAATTTAAAATAGATGTCAACATTTGAGCAGTGCCAATAGGCAGTCCGGCCATGTTTATGTTCATCTGTGTGGAATGTGGAACCAGTAAATAGCAATTAGTTGTCACTACATATTGACGAAGCCATTAAATACATGTCAGTATTTGATTACACTGACCATGATTATGTTTTTCATTCCACTTCACCTGCATGATTATAAGCATGTCTGTAACATCAACACATTTCCCACGACCATCGAAATCAGGGTGCATGTTTTTCTTTTCATAAAAGGAGTGTGATCCATCCCATGACAAGGAGAACTGGGTTCATAACAGTTTAAGTAGTTCAGTAATAGTTGTACACGATTCTTCATTACACAAGACACAGTGGTCACTAATTTTACTGTACATGAACAAAAATAGTGTTATGTGGTATGAGACTCACATGGTTCTTTATTGTTCTTCGAGGACTTCACTCTGTAAAGATTTTGAGACAATAATGTAAGCCCACTTTTTATTCAGGTACCTATTAATCATATCTGTTCATGTTTCAGACCATTGTTAGTGTTTCAGACTACATTTGTTCCCATATATGACACCAGTATTGTGAAAAATGTGATAAACTGCATGGAAAGACAGAAAGGAAGAAAAAGGTTTAACAGATCTGCTGTCAGACACTTGCTGTTCTATCACTATTTTCTCAAACTGCTGCTGGAGAAACATTATTCATTCATGAAGCCATGCATGTACAATAACCCCCAAAACAAATGTATACCTGCAGCACTATATCAAATACTGTCTGTTGTGATGTTTTCTCTATAGTGATGAAAAAGGATTTTAGCAGAAAACATGACTTTTTATAGTATGTGATATGGAATTCTTCTAAAGAATTTTCCATTTGCTACAATATTACATTTTAATTAGAATATAATATGTTTTAAAGCAAAGTAGTAGAAGAAGCAAAATGTGCTGTTGCTTTATGAAAGGCAATAAACAACAAGATTGCCTTTTGTTAAGGGAGAGCAGATTTTGTCAAAAGTTTAATTCTTGGTCGCAAGGCTCCTTGATGACATTGTGTCCGATGTGTGCCTTGGTAAGTATAAAATAAAAGCAACCTTCTGACAAATCCTAGTATTACTGATTTTTATATTATGGAATATATAATATCACACAGAAAATTAATATAATTATTTTTTAGATCTGCCACTGTATATTTTTTAAATTAAATTAAGTTTGAAAATATTTATTCATCAATATTTATTTTTTAGAAAGCAATTTCTAGCACCATTAGGTCTGCTTGACAGTGTATCAGTGCATTTTTAGAAAACTGAGGTGAAAGTATCCTACCATTTTAAATTCTTCGGCGGTGTATTGCAGACTTGTTTTTCTTGAACATCCTTAATTGAAGTTTCAGCTACATGTGTTGCTAAACAATTTACATGAAATGTAACGGGTCATAATCATGAACAGTTCTTCCACATCTAGAATATTCGAACTTACTTTTATGCTTCAGTACTGTCCATCCTAATTTAACCTGTGAATATATATATATACACTCACCTAAAGGATTATTAGGAACACCAGACTAATACTGTGTTTGACCCCCTTTCGCCTTCAGAACTGCCTTAATTCTACGTGGCATTGATTCAACAAGGTGCTGAAAGCATTCTTTAGAAATGTTGGCCCATATTGATAGGATAGCATCTTGCAGTTGATGGAGATTTGTGGGATGCACATCCAGGGCACGAAGCTCCCGTTCCACCACATCCCAAAGATGCTCTATTGGGTTGAGATCTGGTGACTGTGGGGGCCAGTTTAGTACAGTGAACTCATTGTCATGTTCAAGGAACCAATTTGAAATGATTCGACCTTTGTGACATGGTGCATTATCCTGCTGGAAGTAGCCATCAGAGGATGGGTACATGGTGGTCATAAAGGGAAGGACATGGTCAGAAACAATGCTCAGGTAGGCCGTGGCATTTAAACGATGCCCAATTGGCACTAAGGGGCCTAAAGTGTGCCAAGAAAACATCCCCCACACCATTACACCACCACCACCAGCCTGCACAGTGGTAACAAGGCATGATGGATCCATGTTCTCATTCTGTTTACGCCAAATTCTGACTCTACCATCTGAATGTCTCAACAGAAATCGAGACTCATCAGACCAGGCAACATTTTTCCAGTCTGTCCAATTTTGGTGAGCTTGTGCAAATTGTAGCCTCTTTTTCCTATTTGTAGTGGAGATGAGTGGTACCCGGTGGGGTCTTCTGCTGTTGTAGCCCATCCGCCTCAAGGTTGTACGTGTTGTGGCTTCACAAATGCTTTGAAGCATACCTCGGTTGTAACAAGTGGTTATTTCTGTCAAAGTTGCTCTTCTATCAGCTTGAATCAGTCGGCCCATTCTCCTCTGACCTCTAGCATCAACAAGGCATTTTCGCCCACAGGACTGCCGCATACTGGATGTTTTTCCCTTTTCACACCATTCTTTGTAAACCCTAGAAATGGTTGTGCGTGAAAATCCCAGTAACTGAGCAGATTGTGAAATACTCAGACCGGCCCGTCTGGCACCAACAACCATGCCACGCTCAAAATTGCTTAAATCACCTTTCTTTCCCATTCAGACATTCAGTTTGGAGTTCAGGAGATTGTCTTGACCAGGACCACACCCCTAAATGCATTGAAGCAACTGCCATGTGATTGGTTGGTTAGATAATTGCATTCATGAGAAATTGAACAGGTGTTCCTAATAATCCTTTAGGTGAGTGTATATATATATATAAAATATATTTATATTAAAAAGTAGTTCACCTCCAAGTTTAATGTTAGGCACAGAATGATTCTTCTGACTTCCCTCAAATCGTTTTTTATGATCTAAGCCAAGGTTTACGTCTGTCTCACTAGAGAATAAAAATGGTTTTTTTGGTCAGATCTCCCATTATAACATGATTTGTTCATCCACCCTCTAATGGACTTGGTATGCACGTTTAGGCTTTACTTATTTATTTATTGATTGAGCTTTAATGCACTGGCTGTAGCACACCTGTTTATCCTTATTTCCATTCTTTGCCTTTCTCATCTGTCTATTTAGGTCAACTGGCTCTTTTTTGTTGTTGATTATGGTACTGCTTCAAAAACTATGCTATACAGAGGATCATTCCAGCTTTATATAGTTGGAGGGCTAAGCTTTTGATTGGTAGATCCCATGGTAGTATTTGATGACTCCTCCTCCAGGTTATTCATTTCAGTCCATACAACAAATCTTCTGTATAATTTTGAATCATTATTGTCCAGGAAAGTCCATTTCTGATCAAGTTTTACATTCTTGACAGAGGGTTTTGGGGCAAAACATCCTAATATATTTTGGAACCCATCCATCCCTCAATTCTAACAAGGTCACCAGGACTGAAGGATGATACATTCATCTAGAATGGTGTTTTTCTTCACACAAGCTTTACTTTTTTCACAACAAATATATAGGCCTCCTACTGGTCTCCATCAGGCAAGATTCAACAACTTCAATTGTTTTTGGCAAATTATGTTTTTAATAATTATGATACTTAACAGTGAGATACGCAATCATTATCATTGTAATGGAATCATAGGGCTCATTAAGTATGAGACAGTTAACTACTTGGCTGTTAAGTTTATAATAAGGCAACATAGATGCATGTTTGGGTGGAGAATGGCAGAACTCGATTGTTTGGTTTTATTATTTTACTGGTGCCGAATAATAGTTGAATTCAGACCTCAAAATGTATCAAAGGCTAACATAATTGAAAAAGATCGACAAACATCATCATCATGAAAGTCAACTGGCATTTAGGCAAAGGGTCCAGCAGCATAGACATGTAAAACATCAGCTAGAAAGGCAACCTTTATCCCTCTTTCCAGTTTATGTTCTTTTATATAGTGAATCAATTTGATTGACAGAATTAGAACTCCAAATTCAACCTCATATTCTCTTTTGAAGTGTAAGCCCTTTTTAAAAAATTCCTCTCAATTGTTTCCTTCAATGACTAGGTCACATCAAAATTGTCTCTTTAAGTCTTTATGTGTTAAAAATAGAACTGTGCGAGGTCCTAACCCAGTGAGATCAGAATGGGGGGAGGAGGTACAATATTCACCAGTGCTGTTGAATATTTACCTGATTGTTTTTCACTGAAGAGATTAATTAGAATTCTGCACACTGATTGGTCAAGGTCACCATGTGAGATTTCATTGTCCATGTTAAACTTTCTTAGTGCATACAAGCAATGGTTTAAAGTGGCATGGGTAGAGTCTGTTCTGACTTACACTCAGATCAAGATGTGTTACTCTCAGGAAAGAGCTGTCAGAAAGTAAAATAAATGGCTAGCCGATAATCAAAGTTGAAAGTACAAACAAGCCACCTTTAGGAATATAATTTCCTTCACAGAAAAAAGTAGGGCAGCATCTGTTTTAGTATCCTGACACCCATTTGAATACCCTAGGAAGCCTGTGGTTTAAAGTAATCTATGGAGGAATCATGGCTGCAGAGACAGGCACTCCAGGAGACACTCCTACAGACACAGCTATTCTTTCTCAGCTTCATATCCCAGGGTTGTCATATAAAATGGTCACTTGGAAATTGTGCTGGCTTCCTCCCTTCTTTACAGGTAGCAGAAGATCAAGACAACAATTGCCATTTGACCTTAAGTCTCCTTTCAATGCATTTAATGTGGCTTCATTCCCACTTAAGTCACTCATTAGTAAATGCCTTTTGCAAGTACTAAAGAGAGGAAAGAAAGCCTAAAAAGCCATAATGAGATTAGTCCATCTACTTTCTAACAACTACACCCTTATTTAATAACAATTTCAGTGTCACATGTAACACTTGTTTATGCATTTCTGGAGAAACAGTTGAAAATGATAGGTCTGAAATTTAAAGTAAAAATAAATGAATGGATTAAACACCACATAAATCAAACACAATAATGTATCATGTATCATGTTAAAACTGACCAATGCACTGTCTATGTTTATGTTTTATTAAGGGACACATTACAACAACAAGTAAAATAAACAGAATTACATTTTAATTTTAATTAATTTAATTTTAATTAAATTTCTATATGAGCAGCGTTGTTGTTGGTATTGGAGGCACAATTTAGGTAGCTAAAATGATTTATTTTATTGTGTTTTCATTTCAGAAATCAAAAGAGTAGAAAATAATACAAAGACTATGTGTCACTCCATGTATCTAGTGTTGGACATAAGGCTCAACTCCATTGCTTAGTGGTGTGTCAGATTACAGGCACATAAGCGCCTAACCAAATTTTCTTTAAATATGAAATCCTATATTGACAAATGGATTTCTTTCTGCCCTTAAAGGGGACCTTTGTAACAAGGGTCATTGAACACAACAAGGCAAGTTACAGCTTGAGAATTTTTCTGTTTTAACTTAATGGCTGTGTGGATGCACAGTTTGCAGTCAATGTGGTTCTCACATCAGCATCAAAGTGTGGCAAAGATTCAGAGGAGCAGTATTATAGATGCCTGATACATCAGACAATTCATACATCATGTCACAGCTGTTTGTTGTGCCAATGAGGATTTTTGTAGTGGCTAAAACAGAGATCAGTTTTGTTTAAGTGTATGTGAAACTGAGCAATAAAACAATAAAAAGGCAATAAAAAGGCAATACAACAGGAATCCTTTTTATTGTGTTTCCTGGGTGGCACAGTGGATTAGTGGTTAGTGCTGCTGCCTTACAGATCGCAGGAACAAGGTTTGATTTCTGTCCTTGGGTGTATGCCTGTTTGGAGTATGTGTTATTTTCCCCTGTGGCCTCGTGGGTTTTCACCGGGTGCTCTGGTTTCCTCCCACATCCCAAAGTCATGCTACTTAGGTTGATTAGTTTAGTTTATTGGATTAGTTTAGCTGTTTGCTTCTACTTCTCACTATTTGGCATGCGGGTCTAATTATATTAAGCATTTCTGCAGCATTGTAGAACATTTGTGTTCTTTGTGTAGCTTTATAAATAGATTTTTGTGCATTCTGTCATTGTGTCAATTCTTGCCCATTGGAAATTTTGCACATGAAAAGTGAAGCTTATGTCAAGAATAATGTCAAGCCCACTGTGAAGCATGGAGGTGGATCCCTTTTCCCTGGTGCCCTTGTTAGAATTGAGGGATGAATAGAATCTGAAATAGACCGTCTGAAGCACACATCCAATTCTGAGAAAATGCAATAAGTATAATTTCTTGGGGATTGCATTTTGACTGTGCAGTTTTCCTTTTCCTCTTAGATATGAATTGTTCCTGCTGACCTGCATCTCATCTATACTACTGGTGTGCGTACGTTTGTATTGCATCAAATGGTTGAGGGCTCAGAAAACTGAAGTTGTCTTTCAAGTCCAGAATAACACCTGAAGGGGTCTGTGGAAAGTTGTGGCTGCTGGAGATATTATGATAGTTCAGATCAAAGCTACCATTTGGCTTCCATCCGCACGCTGTCACTCAGGCTACCCCAGCACATGGATATACTTCCTCTTTTGCCTTTTACTGGATTTGTTTTGTTGTGCAAAGTGCCAATTTCAGACCTTACAGTGGTTGCTTTCTATGAAGTATTTGTTACTAATTGCTTGCTCAAATTTATTAATAATATCCATAATATCAATATATATATTTTTTTACAACATGGGTCTCTGTGCTGGTATTTTCTTTAGGATTTCACAGGTTTGCCCAGTAGCCCTTAAGAGAGACTTCAGACTCCAGCAATATCCTGCACTTTATTCAATTCAACACATTTCAGAACTCAATGAAGCATTTTAGGGTTGGTATGTCTGGACATTTACATGCAGTGGGGACTGTGATTGCGAAGGTGAACCATCTGGTTTGCAAGCTTCTCCTCTGGGCTCAGCCTTGCTTGTGCTTGATCAGAACAGTTCACATCCCAGGTTTATGCAACACAGCAGCAGACTTCCTTTCCAGGGAGGTCCCCTGACCTCTGAGTGGCACATTCATCTGCAGGTGGTGTAGTGCATTTGGGACAGGTACAGCAGGGTAGGCATAGATCTCTTCACATCGCAAGAGTCCATTCATTGCCCAGTATGGTTCCAGACCTGGCCGGCCTGCTAATGATTGGCACGCTGGCCCACAGGTTGCCGCACAGCCCCCTTAATGCATTTCCTCACTTCCCACTCCTAGGCAGCCTACCCTGCGGATAGACCTCCTGTCTCAAGCACACAAGATGCTGTGGAACCCAGACCCAGCTCTGTACCAGCTGTCGTGGTGACTTGATTAATCCAGTGTGCAAGAGCTCCTTCTACGAGGTCATAGTACTTGTCCCACTGGCAGAGCTTCCAGACATGGTGTCTGGACAGAGGACATGAACCTGTCACTGGCTCCATGGTGTTGATATTGCAATTCTTGCAAGAGCTGTTGGATGTTGGCAAGATTCTATGCCTGCTCAAAGAGTATGTGGTGTCCATTTCCACTTGTCATGTCCTCATTGATAGTGAGTTGCAGTTCCTGAAGGGAACAAGAACCGCTTCACCTAGTCGAGTTGAATCTTCATATTGTTAAAAGACCAAGCTTCTGCTGGCCATTGTGTTCGTGTGGCAACTTGAGGTGTAACTTCATCCTGGGCCCTGTTTCAAGGGACCCACCTGACTAACAATTGTGCTGCAGCGAGTGTCTCCTCACACTTTTATGTGTTTTTTTAGACTTAAAGTGATGGGCTCAGTTTCCTGTATTGGGAATCTGGTGCTGGCTTCAGTTGACCTGAGGTAACCTACTTGGTGCCTGCTCCTGGCTTCTGTTGTGTTTTTGCCGGTGATTGAGTCTCAGGGGTTCCTGTCTCTGGCCTTGGCCTATGGTGGTGTGCAGGTCCTCCGACCTGGGTGGAGGTCTCTTGTTCTAGTAGGCTACAGGCCTTAGATGTCCCTGGGCCGGTTAGCTGCCTCTTGTCATTGTTTGGCCTATATGGCTCTTGTTCCTGATTTTGACTATTCAGTCCCTTAGTGGCACCCTGCCCCCCTACATTGTTCTCTATATATTGTACCCAGTCTCACATCCTTGTAGGCTACAGGCCTCGGGCATGGCTTTCCTGGGCCCTGTCGATAGTACCTTTGGGTGTTATTCTCCACTTGAAAGATAACAATAGATTTAAAAAGACAATAACACCCAAAGTTGTGAGGTTATGTTCCAGGCAAAAGAAAAAGTAGATCTGTGTGCTGGGCTGGTTGAAGCAGGCAAGGGGGAGGGCTTACATGAGTGACAGCACATGGAGGCCTATTGGCAGATTTCATATTACATTTTTCATGAAATCTGCTGCAAACTTCCTATTGACCCCTTTGGGTATTATCTCTTTTTCAGATAACTGGAGTTGCATACACAACCTATCATTCACAAAATCTATAGACCTCGATACAGAAAACAAGCATCCATAAGCACAAGCTGTAGGGCTTCTATATGAATGGTAGCATATTCCTGCTGAGATGTTAATGAACCTATTACAAGGCTACGGTATATATATATATACACCAGCCATTACTTCCACCTCATTATTTTAAGGAAATAAAAACAAGCATAAAATATGGGAAGTGATAATGGGCAGAAAAGAGGCTCTTTGGATGGGAAATTTAAATCTAATTAAAAGTGTTCTGATTTTATTTTCTGTGGAATTCTTCTTTTATGTTTGGAAAACTGCAGTATCCATAGTTTGCAATAGGATAGACCCTTTATTAGTACTGTGTGTGTGTACACATGTATTTGTGCTTCCTATTTGCTGGATAAAAATGTGATACCACATTGTACAGTACAGTACAATAGGTTTTGGTTCAAAACAGGAAGAAAGAATCATGACTGTGAATTTAGAGCAATACTCCAAGGAGGACATCTGGATTGTTACTGTAATGTTAGGCAGTAACACATTCTTTGATTGACAGCTGTATGTTTAATAATTAAGGTACTCTGGTTTGAGTATTTTATATTCTGCTACCTTATGAATAATTCAATTTACAATTGACTGGACATTTGAAACAACACAGTTGTACAACCACTACCTGATATAAATGATTCATGCTCTCCACTTTCCTAAACTGTACAAATCTATCCTACATGCATAAAGTGTACATAAAACACTAGGTGTGGTGACCATTACATTCATTAAAGAAAGAGTGAGGCAAAAGTATAATAATAAAAAATGTTAATCTCATCTTTTAGACACAAAAGAAAAAATAATAGGTCTAGGTGGCCACTGGACTGCATTGTTAGTGAACTCCCTGAGGGTAACACTTTTCCTCGGCACAGTTTAATGAGTCCCCTTTAGATTTGAAGAGAAGTATCTATTTTTATCCGGCCATTGATTAAAGAGAAGCCAGATTACCTTATGGAATTTTTATGTCTCTTGAATCTAATATCCCTTTAAATCACTGTCTGTTTTAAAAATATCCACAGAAATCTGTGTCTTAAAAAAACATTAATGTCTGATGAAGGCAAGCGCCTAATAGCTGAGCTGAAGAGAAAATGCTGTGGCTGTAGGCTAGTAACTAATGTTTGTGATCTTAATTTACTGCAATATATCTATCGAGTGCAATTTTATTAGTGCTGTCCCACCAGTTTCTTCTATTCCTGGTAGCAAAAGAAAAAAAGGAGGTGCTTTGAAGAAAACTCTTTATATATTTTTAAATATTAATGTAATATTTTTAAATGTATATTTTATTTTTATTGCACTACATGTGTAATATGGTAGGCCTATATTTATAGTTTCCCATCAGTATTTAGAAAGCGAGTAAATAACAGAATAGGAGCCTTCTATTTTTTAATCACCTACCATACCTCTAGACTTACTCAAATTATTTAACAGCGGAGGTTTGTGTCTAATTACCTGTTATACATTCTGCCACCATGTAATAATGTGACACAATTTGTTCTCAATAATTAGACAACAACAAAGCTATTATTTTAATTATGAAACAACTGTATTAAAGCTGTGGTTCAGGAAATCGAACTATAAAACAATGTATCACTCATGCTATTGACAGCCAAAATTGCTCCCATATATGCCAAAAATCACTGTTTTTGAGTATATACTCAAAATACTTTATTAAATATTGTATTTATTTTTTAAAGGAAATGTGTGTTTTTTTATTTGTTTAACCGTATTTAAATGTTTTAAACTATTCATATATTATCAATCCCTTGTTACAGTGTATGTTACGTCAGTGCAGATTGCTCATGTGAAGTTATTATGACAAACCCAGCACATATCAAATTTATATTTTGTGTTGCTTTTTAATTGTTTTCAAAATGTTCCTGATTTGTTTTGCATTTACATGTTAAAGGAATTATTTGGGGACTATTTCCACTCTGTGATTAGTTCATTTGTAGAAGCAATATTCTTATCAGTTTGCACACTTTTTGAATGGATGCATTGATTATTATCTAGCTATAGATGTGCCACATGTAAAACATATATATATATATATATATTTATCTGTGAAATTAGAGGGGAGTTGGGGGATAATGCTGAGGTAATGCTGTTTTCTAATCAGTTCAAATGGAAAGTTCAAATTAGAACAACAACGAGAGAGAGAGAGAGAGAGAGAGAGAGAGAGAGAGAGAGAGAGAGAGAGAGAGTAAGAGGCCAGTCGACATCTGATAAGCTACACAGGGGAGCCACCCTTTACGGTACTGATAGCACATCTTCTTTTGGTGCCCACTACGCTGAATATAAACCTGCCTCATTTTGCTGCTTTTATTCAAAGGCCTGTGAAATTAATCAAGTGTGTCACACATTCCAGGAATTCTTTGAAAATACTTTTTTTAAAATATGTGATTACAAACACTAAATATACCCCAGCTAAATCACTTTCATCACCAGCCAATATGGTGTCTAATATGAAATAAACAATTAGGACCAAGTTAAATTTGGATTCTGTTTACTTCTGTTTAAAGGGTGTGCCCCTGTTGAATTTGGGCTAATAGGACTCTTGTTTATGTTAATATAATTATTATTACTATTAAACTAAAAGGGGGGTAAATGTTGACTTGGTCCATCTCAGCAAGTGAGATTTCAAAAGAACTGCGGAAAATGTGTTTTGGGATTTAATCTGTAGTATTGTAACTTCAAGAGAATTAGACCTAGAAATGTGGCATTAGTTACTGATGTTTAAAATCCAGGCATCCCAGTTGGGGGCTGCTGCAGAAGTGATATGCAAATGAGAATTGCAAAATCCGTTTAGGGACACCGGCGCAAATTAGCCAGGTTTCTGGTTGATTGTTGTTTGGGCTCCTCGCGGCGAAACCTGCTGTGTTTGGGAACAAGATGGCTGCAGCTGTGGCTCGGGCTGGGGTTTGGTAGAGTTGCACACGATCCCTGGGCTCTGCAATGAAGAGACACCGGCACACAAATTCAGATTCCTGCGGTTGTTTTTTTGCTGATCTAGCCAAATGACAAAGGAACTTGCAGAGCACATCAGTTTGAACATCGCTTAATTATGCATCGCAAACACAACACTTCATCTGGGTTCTTGTTTATTTATTTATTAAGATAGTAGCTACTTTCTCTGTGCATGCTTGACAGCTGTCAGAATATACACATATCAGGAGGATCTAACTACAAAGGTGATATACCTACTTTTTCTCCACACGGAGCATGGTCATTATCTTCAGTCTCAACACCTCATCATTTTATTTGGAGATGAACTTGTGTTTACACTGTTAGCCAGCCTTGTTTGCACATTTTTAAATCCCGGAAAAGTGAAGTAATTTTTTCCAGACAACAGGATTTAAGATTGTACTCCTGTTAATTGTTCATCAACTTGATCATTTTGACTGGAAACAACCGCTGCCTCTTATCATTAATTGTATATCACCAACACAATGTCTAATCTGATTGATAGATATGACTTTAGTCTTATTTGGAGGCGAAAGGACAATTATACAAAAATCTATGTTTTTTCTGTTGCTAGAAGGTAAAAGGCATTCAAGAACCTTGTCATAAAAATCTAGTTCAGTCTGAGGGAAGCCTTTAGTTTACACTTGGGATGGGATTAAATTGATCACCATGGGAAAAGGTGAAATAAATGCTACCCTACCAAGTCGGCAGATGGAGGATATAGTTCTGTATGGGAAGACATAAATAGTTACAATACATAATAAAGCAGACTGGTGAAATTACTTTTAGGTTTGTTTACTTTTCTTGGAAGTGTTTTTTTATTTTTTTATTACTAAATAGTTAATCATTTACATTGTACAAGAAGCAGTTCTATTGTATTTTTGCCCCTGTATTGCAGGTTTTTTTATTGGTATATCTGAGCATTCAAAGCATCTTACTAGTATTATTCTCTTCAGTAAGGTAAGCTTTACACATTTCCTTGGCAAGTGGTTGTATGTGTTCAGCAATGGATTCTCAGTCACTTTGTTCAGATCCCCTAATACAGCTTTCAAATGGAGATCTCTATAAATGTCTTCACATGTGAGGCAAATGGATTTTGAGCTTTGCTACAGAGTAGCACACAGGGCAACTCACAATATAAGAACAAAAAATAAAACACACACACACAAAGTATTCTTCCATGCTCTTGTCCCAGTTTACACACATTCTGAAACTGGGGATGTACTGAAACTGTAGTTTAATATTTTTGGAGTGTTCCAATATGGGAAATCTCCTAATTGAATACCAAGTTTTTTTCTGTTTTACTCAATGTAGCTTTTATGACAGAACATTTGTAATAACCTATTCAGAATGTGGTAATGTGTTGTTGTTCTTAAAATAGTAATGCAAAATCAACATAATGAATTTCATGTCAATAGAGTGTATTTTATATGTAACGTACTAGCTGTAGTATTCACTTTAAACTAATACAATTTAGTTTGAGCTAGTCCAAACAAGATTAATGGTCATTGTAACCTGAAGATAGAGAAGTACCAAGGATGTATGACAGCTAATATTAGATAAACCTTTGTCATCCTAAATGTGTTTTTGTTTTAAAAACAAAAAAGTTATAGATGGTGACATGATCAAGATTTATTTTGTTGAAACTAGATGCAGTTTGTGCACTTTTTAAATGTTCTTTATTACTACCATTTCAAGGAAGATTAATGTGTTCATCTCCAGTTTTGCATCACATTTATTCATGGTTATGTTTATCTCCTGTCTGTACACCAAGTAAAGAACAAAATTGTTACGCATCCCAGTAAACCTCTGCAATCTAAATCATACCTTGGAGACAAGAAGACAATATTGTCACCACACTATCAAGTCATCAAAACACAATAGAGAGTGTATTTGCAAAACCACCCATCACTGCTTATCTGTTAGGGTAAAGACTCAGACTTTGTTCAATATCTTTTACTCCATAGGAAGATGTTACATGATCTAATTTCTATTCACTTCAGTCAATAAATACCACCTGCAATATGAGCTTCATGAATTCCATTACTACCTCTATATTGTTTATCACTAACATCTTAGAAGAGAGCATTGTTCTAGTGGGGATGAACACAGTATTATTATAGTTTAACCTTTGCCCTCTTACACATTGAAAACAAAGATCTTCAGTAAATGATGAAATTTTAGCATTAGCAACAGCAATTAATCTTGTTTTTACCTCACCCTCACAAAAATATATAAGCCTTTGATCTGTCTTGAAAATATCCTTATTTGCTATTTCCCTACTACATTGAAATTTGATAATTTACTTCATTTCTCCAAGCTAAAAGAAACATTAACACCAAATTGAATATGACAATTTAATTATTATATAATTACAGGCTTAAGTTTATCACAAGGGAAGTACATATTGACCTTCTTAATGAGAATTATTTTTTTATAACATTTATAACATTGTATTTCATACAAAGCAAATGTATTATTTAAATTTCCACTGCAGCTAAACATTTAAAAAAGTGATAAATCGTCTGTTTTCATAATGTTGCAACAATTTCATAATCATGAAAAGCTGAAATATATTAAAAAGCACTGGTAAAGCTGGGACTAAATATATTTAATATGAATTATTGTTTATTTTTCTTTAGGTCCTAAAGCACACTAAACCAAAGGAATCCATCTAAGCACAGTTGCTGCAATTTTAAAATGTGTGCTTTAGTTATACATATCCAGATCCAGACAAGATACATTAATACATAAAGTCTCTAATGTAATCTGAATGAGAAATTAATATCTTGTAGAAGCCTAATAAATACATAATTTGACTAATGAAGTATAGAATTGTCCCTAGGCATTTTTTTTAAGTTATCATCATGATCAGGACTTGTTTTTGTTACAAAACTCTTATAAAAATGTCCATGCCTCTTGGTAAATACAGTAATGCCAACTCGTTTTGTGCAAAAGTGTTTTTGTTTTGTTTCATTTTCTTATTTTATTTGTTTATTTTTTTCAGGTCGGTGGGTGCGTCATTACAGAGATTATTTAGCTGATTTAATCAGGGGAGGAGGGAGGTGGGAGGGGAGAAATAGGTCTACCCCTCTCTCAGATCAGATGAAAAATATGATTTGTTTCAGTGAAAACAAGAAGGACAGCCATGCAGAAATAAAATAGACCTTTCCATCACAAAAGTAAAATGGTATCCCTTTGATTTCCCTTTGAAGTGTAGGGCTTTTTAGAGTGTACTGTCATCAGTCAAAATCAGCTGAAAGGTACTACCTTTTTCTGTCATTTTTTTAACATTCCCAGGACCCTTCATTAAAATTGTAAAAAGCCTAATTACTGATTCGTCCCCCGCCCCCTCCCCACCACCCCCTATGTAATAGTAACATTTCTACAGAGGAAAGGAAACAACACCATAGTACATTAAGGTCAGAGAAATTAAAGGTAACACTAATTCCTATACCTTTAAAGAGTTTAAATATTGTTTATTATGTCCTGGAAAATCATGGAACTTGCTTTTTTGCATGCCTTCACTTAACATCAAGTTACAGCTGATTGAGAAATCTCCATCTCACCAACATCACTCTGTATGTCTATCTAAGAGAATGTCAGTGGGAGTCTTGGGTTTGTTTTCTTCTACAAATACGTTTGTAGAGCATCAACAGGACTTCAAACAGAGTGCAACTGACTCCTGAGTCATCCCTTATCAAAGAGTTTTATATAGACAAAGGGTTTGGGATTTTCTTATCCTTCAGCATGCTGAAATAGATCATGAAGACCAGTTCCATACATTTAACCTTATGCAGTACACTACAGCTTTTCTGACACAAGGAGGAAATACAAAATGTATATTAATAAAAACTGCCCTGTTACAGCTCAATGGTAAACCACTAACACATTCAGCTCACAAGAAAAGATATTAGAGAATCAAGATAATGTATCATCAAATCATTACCTTGAATGTCATTTTAAAACCAAAGTCACATTTTATATGGAAAATGGTTCTTCTCAAGTGCAACCTTTGCTCAAACATAAGTGTGTTTGTCCTAGGAGGATGGATTGATCACGAACTGTGTTTCTTTGTTCAGCCAATTGTTTCCATTGATTGATCATATTAAAGGGTATACCTCCAGGTTCAATCCATAGTATAGCACATATTATTCTTATTTAAATATACATTAGAGTTTTGTTTGAACTGATCTCACAGGTAATTCATTTAACTAAAAACGTAGTCAATTAGCAACTGAATGAGGGACGATAGATGTTTTTATTTCAGAAACTAATTTGTAATTGTAGTTCAGTGTTAATATACATATGATGCTTTTAGACTGATCGAGAAATGCATCTATCAAGTGTTGTTTCGTTTAACTGTGTGGTGAGAAGAAACACAGATAATCATAATACAAAATGTAAAACAACACAAAAGCGTTAGTGACTCTGCTCTCCATAATAATCTGTTCTTTGCTTGTTTATCATTTACTGGTTTTATAAGGCAGAATGTATACTGCTTTATGTGCACATATATACACACACACACACACTCATACAACTACTTTTTTTTCTTTTAATTACTATCCCCTGACAACTAAGGACATTGTTAACCTGACAATACAGCTGTAAACAACACTGTGTTCCCTGAATGAGATGAATGATGCCAGTCATGATCCAGCAATGGAGGACCATTAAAATAATTGCTCCTTTGCTTAGGGTTATCCTCAGGGAAAACTCTCCATTCTGTGTACACACATTTGGCAGGTCTGCCTCATCTGTTTACCATGTTCATTTTGACAGGCTTTTGTAATGATGCTGGCCACATGGAACTGAACTTTATATCAATTGAATGTGACAGGCAGGCAACGCACTCACCAGTGTATACCAGAATCAGGGAGACTGGAGCATTCGTAGCAATTTTCGGACAGTGAAATGAGATGGGGATATTTAACTGGACAGTTGAAATGGCCTGATTCTCCAATGAAATATCCATGTCATTAACAGACTCTCATCTCAAATACGCTCAAAATAACTCCTAAAATATCTGTCAGGAAACCTACAGCAAAGCTTTTGTGGATGTTTTCTTAAAGGATTATAGCTTTAAAACTTTCTTTGGATGGTTGTAGATCATTTAGTTACCCCCTACCCTCTATCCCCAGCTTACAAAGGCATATTGTTTTTTTTAAGATGTATTTCTGTAGCTGAAAGGCGTGGCAGCATTTCGGTTGAATATTTGCATCCTCTCCCCACGACATGTTTCACTGTCGTAACTGATTTTGCATCTGCACAGCCCCTTGAAAAATATTTAAATTTAAAAAGGGATAAGATTATGCTAATGATGTGTGAACTCCATGGGATCTCAGTTTTGTCCTGTGGAGTGAAACATCTTGTGAATTAGGTATTTGCCCCACGAGAATAATCATTTGTGTTTTTCAGAAACTAATTAGCTAAAAATCCTCCCAATATAAATGGCTTCTTCTTTGGGGTTTCGTTCATGTAGAATTATTCTGAGAAGGGGCATTTTAAAATACTGTTTCAATTGAGGTATTTTGTGAGTTTTGTGCCCTTATTTGTGTTAAATGCAAATTCAGAACAAATCAGAGCAACATTTTTTAAAGTCATAATCAGTAAGAGGTTTAGTACAGTTTTATTGTAACAGACATTTGTGAACAAGAATGAGTGTGGGATTAACAATTAACTGAAGTAGCAGTTCATGACCTTCCTTATGGTCCCCCCGAAATTGTAAATTATTTTCTATGCTGAAACGAGGAAGCTACACTAGATTGTGTGTTGTGCATTATTTGTATTCAAAGTTTTCTTTGAGGCTTATTTAATATATTCCAACTCTGAACTGGAGTTGAGATTTTCTGTTAATTTCCTGTTTTTAATAACCATGTTAAAATAATCCCTGAGGGAAAGTTCTCTGTTGATCACTGTGTCTATTACCTACAGAAAAAGCTTACTGTTCCCACCTTTGAAAACAAAAGAAACATAACACTAATGTCTTACTGCATAACTTATGGGACAGAGGTTATTTAATAGCCATTTTCAGCATTCATCTCACTATATTTAATACATTCTCTACCTGTGAATGGAGGAAACATTGTATGGACAGAAGAAGAGATAAGCTAACTGAGCAAGAGGCCACTGAGGAGTTCCTTTGTGATCAATAATTAACTTGTAATGAATGTGTTTTTTTCCCAAAGTTTGATATTTTAATTATAGGGTAAAAAAAAAAACACAAAACTACACCTTGTCTTAAGAAAATTAAGCCTTGGTAATTACGATTAGAACAATATCATACAATGTATCTGATAATATCACATTAAAAACTATCTTCTGTCTAAAAAACATTTACGTTGATAGTAAACACTGCAATAGAGAGTTTTGAAAACAACATAAACAAAAGTGTCTGGAATGGAGAATTATGCACAAGAGGAAAGAGATAAGAGCTAGACTAAATAAAAACTTTGACCCACCCATGAATCGCAAATTACATTGTACCATATCATGCTTTATAACAGATTTATAAATAGTAGAAAGTGGCTTCTAACAATTTGTACTCTGCGATCTGCGGGTTGGACAGTTTTTAAGTGGTCTAGACCTTAATCTTTGAGATAATTGTCAGGAGGTCCAGTGAGGGACAGAAAATGAGGAGAAGGTGGTGTGGGAATTGTAGTCCCAAAGTGTGAAAGTTGAATACAATGACAGAAAAATAAAAACAGAAGGCTACCCACAATGACAAATTAAGCCACCCAGCCATCTATGGGTTATATGCAGCACATACTGTAATTGGTTTGCACTCTGTGATGCCCTGTGTGTTTTGTAGCCATATACAGCTCTGGAAAAAATGAGACCACTGCCATTTTTTTCATCTCTACATGTATGGCAGCCATTCCGTTGCAGTGTCTGTTGAATTCCAACACAGACACACCTCATTCTACTGAATGAGCTACTGATTAGTTGATCACCTGAACCAAATCTTATTTAACGAGGAAAAGTATAAAAACCACTGCTGTGGTCATCACTATCCTCTTGAATAGGACCAGCTGGATGGCAAAAACAGTGCTAGTAGTAGTAGTAATCAAAAAATAACAAAAGAGTTGAAATGGAAAGTTTTGAGTGAGGAAAAGAAGGGTTCAATTCTGGCTTTACTGGCAGAGGGATACAGTGAGCGTTGGTGAAGAAACCCTCTTAAATTGACGAAAACGGAAGCGCAGGAGCAAATGGTAAAGAAGTCTTTTAATCAGGCCGGCCTGGAAGAAAACCAGAGTGAACTCGTGTTCAAACAGCTTTCTTACAGATCTCTTCCGGGTTTTACATTTTATACACTAGTAAACAAAAGTTGAATAATGTCCAATCAGATGAGGTCAGTGTCCCGGATGTGCATGTGGATTGGCTCAGCCCTCTGCTTCTCTACTTCTTCTTCCTTCTTTGGAGTGTAGGGGGTGATGTCGCCGTTTCTTCCGCAAAGCATTCTGGGATGCGCAAAGGACTGTGGGGGAGAGAGTGGTTCGACGTGTTTTGCACGTGGAACCAGACAAAGAGAAAAGTGGCTGTGCAGGGGGAGGGAAGAGTTGTTCCATGTATTTGATACGTGGAACCAGAAAATTGGGTTTGCAGGGGGAGAGAGACAGACAGACAGAACTGTACAACAACATTTTATATATTCCATTCAAGGAAATATATATACATATTCATATACATTTGAATATTTATGCAGAGCTGATATGTCATTTATTGTATTTAAATTTGACAAGACCTCAGGTCTTTCAGTTGGGTTGTTTCCATCCTTTAAAATTCAAAGACAGCTGTTCATCAGAACAAGATCAAGCGGCAGACATTGTGGACAACAAAGCTACAGAATGGCAGAGGGCGAAAACAATTCTCCACTGACCGGGATGACCGCCAACTCATTCGAATGTCACTCAACAACTGTAGCATGGCATCAAGTGACCTACAAAAACAATGGCAAACGACAGCTGGGGTGAAGTGCACAGCGAGGACGTTTCAAAACAGGCTCCTAGGGGCAGGGCTGAAGTCATGCAAAGCTAGAAAAAAGCCCTTCATCAATGAGAAGCAAAGAAGTGCCAGACTGAGGTTTGCAAAAGACCATAAGGATTAGACCTGAATGTATTTGGACCTGGACTGGAGTAAGGTCATCTTCTCTGATGAGTCCAATTTTCAGGTTTGCCCAACACCTGGTAGTCTAATGGTGAGACAGAGATCTGGAGAGGCCTACAAGCCACAGTGTCTCGCACCCACTGTGACATTTGGTGGAGGATCGGTGATGATCTGGGGGTGCTTCAGCAAGGCTGGAATCGGGCAGATTTGTCTTTGTGAAGGACACATGAATCAAGCCATGTACAAGGTTGTCCTGGAAGAAAACTTGCTTCCTTCTGGTCTGACAATGTTCCCCATCTCTGAGGATTGTTTTTTTTCCAGCAGGACGATGCTCCATGCCACACAGCCAGGTCAATCAAGGTGTGGTTGGAGGACCACCAGATCAAGACCCTGTCATGGCCAACCCAATCTCCAGACCTGAACCCCATTGAAAACCTCTGGAATGTGATCAAGAGGAAGATGGATGGTCACAAGCCATCAAACAAAGCCGAGCTGCTTGAATGTTTGCTCCAGGAGTGGCATAAAGTCACCCAACATCAATGTGAAAGACTGGTGGAGAGCATGCCAAGACACATGAAAGCTGTGATTGAAAATCAGGGTTATTCCACCAAATATTTATTTCTGAACTGTTCCTAAGAGAAACATTAGTATTGTGTTGTTTAAAAAATAATATGAACTTATTTTATTTGCATTATTTGATGTCTGACAACACTGCATCTTTTTTGTTATTTTGACCAGTTGTCATTTTCTGCAAATAAATGCTCTAAATGACAATATTTGTATTTGTAATTTGGGAGAAATGTTGTAAGTAGTTTATAGAATAAAACAAAAATGTTAATTTTACCCAAACACATACCTATAAATAGTAAAACCAGGAAACTGATCATTTTGCAGTGGTCTCTTAATTGTTTCCAGAGCTGTGTATATACAGTGGCTCAGTGTGGGGTTGGACACAGCGTCCGGGCTCAGGAAACACAGAGGCAGGGTACGGTGAAAAGACGTGCTTTTACAGTTGAACAAACCCAAAGACATACAAAAACATGAACAAAACCCTAGCTCCTCTTGAGCCTAACTAAACACTGACACAGGTCCCTCTCTTCACAAGTAACTAACATAACACAAACACACCCAGCAATCAGTGTAAATCCATAATCCAAGCTGCAGTAAAAGTCCATAAATACAATCCATCATGGTTTATTCCAATCCTACTCCTTCCTTCCTTCCTTCCTTCCTTCCACAATTGCTTGCTCGCTCCTACTACCAGGCTTTCCTCCTTCCTCTCCTCAACCAGCCATGGAGGGAAAAGTGGGTCAGGTGTTCCCCTTGGTATTTTTCCTCCTCCGGGGTCCAGGGAGATGCCACCCACTACGGCATCACAATATATGTGTATATATATATATATATATATATATATATGTGTGTGTGTGTGTGTGTGTGTGTGTGTGTGTCGACATCTTCTGAATGTATTTGTGTAAATAATGTTTTAACCTGAAGTCTCTAATGTATGGCAAGCCAAATAATCATTTAGAGATATTTCTAAATGATTTGCAGATATCTCTAAATCACTTAAAGATATCTGCAAATCATTTAGAGATATCTTCAAATGATTTCCTGTATTTTGGCTGAGATTATCACTTCCTGTTTCCTTATTCAGTTACATAGAAATGAATGGACAAGTTAACAGGAACTGATAATCTTGGGCTACATACAGGATGTCATTTGAAGATCTCTCTAAATGATTTGCAGATATCTCTAAATGATTTGCAGATATCTTTAAATGATTTAGAGATATCTGCAAATGATAATTTGTAAAGTTACGACCATAACGAAACCAGCTGTTGAAGCATTTCTATAAAAAAACACACATTTTATGTTTTCCTAGTATTTTGCCAATGAGGCTACAACTGTAAAAGTTTAATTTAAAAAGTTTATTTATTAAAAAGATCCAGAACAAATAACTGCTACAACACCAACATACTATGAATACTTCCAAGGTTAATGTTTAGGTTTACAACATGTCCTTGAGGCAAAGTGAAATAAATTTGACTGTTGGCTCCTCTACTCTGGAACACTGTAAGCTATGGGCTTTTGATTAAAAAATAAATGGTATGAGGTATTTGCTGACTTACTATGAATTCTCTGTCACTGATACAGTAATAATATAAGGCTGGGTATTTCTTTCTTTTTTTAATGTAGCTGAGCACACAGACTGGCAATTTTCACATTGTGACAGTTGCCATCAGTATTTCTTCTCATATTTCACTGCAATTGATCTTCATACACATTTCAATGTAAACTGATAATACTCTTAGCACTTTGTCTTGTCTAGTACTTCAAACAACGATAAACCTATGTTTCTGCATGTGAACACACTCAAGCTTAAATTCCAACTAGAGGTTGTCCAAGCTTATCAGAACTGGGGAGAATCACTGATAAAAAGCAAAACATCTTTAGAAAACACAATAACTATTTCAGAGGAAACATTTGATGCAATGATATAGATATAGGAACAGAAACTATTACTTTACTTGGATGGTTCCTGTTACTTTTCCATTTCCAGAAATACAATAAACTCATATTTAAACCTGAGGTATATGCTCAATTAGATTTTGTGCCTAGGGGCTCCTTATTGGCTCGTTTGGTACAAGCCTTCATTCCGAGAGAAGATTATGTTCTATTGCCTGGAGGTTGCAGGTTTAAATCCTACCTGACAGAAATTGTGATTCCCCCATGGCTTTTTGCATTCTTTTTCAAGATGCTGGGGTGGTGTGGGGTATCTTTGGCTTACCTGCTTCTAGTTATCTTCTAGTGGATTTAGAAGAAGAAAAACTACTTACAAGTTGTTTCCTAGTGTTATTTTATATTATCCAATATGCTCATGTTGTGAAGTGGTGTTTTTTAAATAGTTTGTGGGGGAAGCAAAAAGTCAAGGCCTTGAAATAACTTCCCATCTGTATGTGATGTCTGATTCATTATACTCTTTACCTCCACTCAACTACTCCCTTACAGCAAGTTCTGCAATGATGTTCTGATATTCACTTTCTGTCCTTGTTCCCTTTCAGACAGTAACTTCATTCTTGCGAACGCTCAGGTGTCAAAGGGATTCCCAATCGTTTACTGCTCCGATGGATTCTGTGAACTGACTGGCTTTGTGCGGACGGAAGTCATGCAAAAGAGCTGCAGCTGTAAGTTTTTGTATGGCACAGAGACAAATGAGCCGATAATCCTTCGCATTGACAAGACCTTAGAGGAAAAGAAGGAATTCAAGGGGGAAATCATGTTTTATAAAAAGAATGGTGAGTTGAATCCCTTACAGGTATACAGATGTGTGCCACATCATGAAGCACACAAACTGCTATTTTGTAAACTGTTAATTAAAACTTCAATTTAACCACTGTTTCTCCTTGGAGATAAAACATACAATAAAATCTTGAATGCGGTGGTTCATCAAGATAATGTAAATTAGAATAATCAAATAAGAATAATCAAGTTTCCCATCTGGTAATCATTGATGGATTATTCGTCTATAGATATCAGAACAAATACTGTTAAACTCAACAAGTCTTCATTAACTTTATGTCAGCTGAAGAATTAATGTTGCCATTTATCTTTTCTCCAGATACCATCAATTTAATTATTTCAGTCATCAGTCATCTGGATGAGTGAGGCTTTGGGGAATATGTCTAAAGCACTTTCAAACTTTCATTTCCAATTACCATTAATTAGTTTTAGGAAATCTGTTCACACATTCTACTGTACATTTATGGTCAATAGTGGTAAGTCCAAATACGCCTGTTTCTTTTCTGTTTTCCAGATATGTGATAACATTTGAAGAACCAAATAAAAATATAATCCATGTCAGTCATCAGAAACTCACTTTTGCAATCACTAAGTTAACACACATGCTGTATTAGCATCTAAATCTGCTTGTTTGTCCTGACTGCATCAATACATATGTAAAAAAAAAATGTAATCTATAGATCATAGATAGTATTATTATAAGATCAATCATTAAGCTTTATGTTCCCATTCAAGCTATCAACTGGAACTTTTATCTTAAAAACGATTGATTTGAAGGGATTTATATTCCCACAACCTGCTTGTAACCTCAGAGTTACAATTGCATCAGGCCAGACTGGAGACTAATGTCTCCATTTTAAGTGTTTCTATTTTCATTCACATTACTCAAAATGCACTCCGATTAAATACAGAATAAACACTCGAGACATAACACTCGAGAGCTGTTACAATCATATAGCATCTGTGCATATAATAATTTTAGTGAACTCAAAGAGGGCCATTTGTTTATTATTATTATTATTATTATTATTATTATTATTATTATTATTATTATTATTATTATTAGTAGTAGTAGTAGTAGTAGTAGTAGTAGTAGTAGTAGTAGTAGTAATAATAGTAGTAGTAGTAGTAGTAGTAATATTTCCATCAAAGAAGTATGGAATTCTTACTGTAACAAAGTAGTTGATCTTGCAAGTCTCTACAACATTGCTATTTTTTTTCTTCAATATTAAGGAGGTTAAGCTGGTATCAAACAATGTGCCAAATAACACAGTATTTTTAAAACATCACAGCAGGTCTTCATCATAGACTGGCAGCATTCCAAATTGTCAATTAAACAATTTAGTTGAAATTATGAAGGTTAAAAACAATAAATACGAGTAAATTACAATTCCAAAAATGTGGGTATTACATTTTAAGAAATTTCTAAAATAGAATACATTGTCTGATATTTTTTATATATTAAATAGTATATTGATTTATTTATTTAAATACAAATGTGAGTTCCTCTTTGATTTAGAAGGGTTTGTAGGTAGACATTATGTATCTTTTTCTTCATATAATCATGTTATATTATATTTTTAAAACAGTATGTATGGAGTATGACTTGCTGGGTGCTCATGATTTTGGGCACGATGACATGGCACTGGTCATCACTTTCACGGGTGATTGATTGGGCATAGCATTGAATGATGGTGTTGGCTAGAGGTAGCTATGGTTCTGCCTATAGGCCAATTATCCCTTACTGACCCTATATATATATTTTTTTTATATGGTCGCGATATATGATCCTTATATTTATCATTTTCCAAAATTGAGTCCATTTTCAAATCGTATTTGAAACATATGGAATGTATTCTTATAAATGTATTTAGTCTGTAATCCATATACAGTGAGGGAAAAAAGTATTTGATCCCCTGTTGATTTTGTACGTTTGCCCACTGACAAAGAAATGATCAGTCTATAATTTTAATGGTAGGTGTATTTTAACAGTGAGAGACAGAAGAACAACAAAAAAATCCAGAAAAACGCATTTCAAAAAAGTTATACGTTGATTTGCATGTTAATGAGGGAAATAAGTATTTGATCCCCTATCAATCAGCAAGATTTCTGGCTTCCAGGTGTTTTTTATACAGGTAACGAGCTGAGATTAGGAGCACTCTCTTAAAGGGAGTGCTCCTAATCTCAGCTCGTTACCTGTATAAAAGACACCTGTCCACAGAAGCAATCAATCAATCAGATTCCAAACTCTCCACCATGGCCAAGACCAAAGAGCTGTCCAAGCATGTCAGGGACAAGATTGTAGACCTACACAAGGCTGGAATGGGCTACAAGACCATCGCCAAGCAGCTTGGTGAGAAGGTGACAACAGTTGGTGTGATTATTCGCAAATGGAAGAAACACAAAATAACTGTCAGTCTCCCTCGGTCTGGGGCTCCATGAGATCTCACCTCGTGGAGTTTCAATGATCATGAGAACGGTGAGCAATCAGCCGAGAACTACACGGGAGGATCTTGTTAATGATCTCAAGGCAGCTGGGACCATAGTCACCCAGAAAACAATTGGTAACACACTACGCCATGAAGGACTGAAATCCTGCAATGCCCGCAAGGCCCCCCTGCTCAAGAAAGCACATGTACAGGCCCGTCTGAAGTTTGCCAATGAACATCTGAATGATTCAGAGGAGAACTGGGTGAAAGTGTTGTGGTCAGATGAGACCAAAATCGAGCTTTTTGGCATCAACTCAACTCGCCGTGTTTGGAGGAGGAGGAATGACCCCAAGAACACCATCCCCACCGTCAAACATGGAGGTGGAAACATTATGCTTTGGGGGTGTTTTTCTGCTAAGGGGACAGGACAACTGCACCGCATCAAAGGGACGATGGACGGGGCCATGTACCCTCAAATCTTGGGTGAGAACCTCCTTCCCTCAGCCAGGGCATTGAAAATGGGTCGTGGATGGGTATTCCAGCATGACAATGACCCAAAACACACAGCCAAGGCAACAAAGGAGTGGCTCAAGAAGAAGCACATTAAGGTCCTGGAGTGGCCTAGCCAGTCTCCAGACCTTAATCCCATAGAAAATCTGTGGAGGGAGCTGAAGGTTCGAGTTGCCAAACGTCAGCCTCGAAACCTTAATGACTTGGAGAGGATTTGCAAAGAGGAGTGGGACAAAATCCCTCCTGAGATGTGTGCAAACCTGGTGGCCAACTACAAGAAACGTCTGACCTTTGTGATTGCCAACAAGGGTTTTGCCACCAAGTACTAAGTGGAAGGGGTCAAATACTTATTTCCCTCATTAACATGCAAATCAATTTATAACTTTTTGGAAATGCGTTTTTGTGGTTTTTCTTGTTGTTATTCTGTCTCTCACTGTTAAAATACATCTACCATTAAAATTATAGACTGATCATTTCTTTGACAGTGGGCAAACATACAAAATCAGCAGGGGATCAAATACTTTTTTCCCTCACTGTATTTATGTATAGGTTGAAAATATATGGTGAAGTTAATTTGTGCAATATATTTTCAACAGGATTACGGACTAAAATATATTTTAAATATACAAAAACTGTGCCAAATTTGCCAAATGAACAATATGGATTCATTCCGTATGGGATCAGGGCTAATGGCTGAAATCTCTATTTGTAATTTACACCAAAATATCAAGCCAAACACAGTCCTTCACTCATGCTATCTTGTTATGCTTAGTAGAAAAGTAAATCTCACACTACAGAGTAATCTCATCATAACCCTAATCCTAGCTACATTTTGCAGTACAATTCCCGGCTCACACTAGGGTTATAGGTTTAAGATTAGCATTCTACTGAGTAACCTTAAATGCATACTACACAGTACCTAAACATCAAGTGGAAAGCATGTAATTGAGACATATATACTACTAGTTGTTATGCAGTAGCATTAACTAGAATAATTGTACCTGTATAATGTAAATGATGTAAAATGGAGCAAGGTTCAGGTAACAGTTAAATGCTATATTGGCAACAAAAGTGAAGATTAAACCACATTTACAAGGAATATATGTATTTGTATGGGTATATATTACCCATAGAATGTATGATTTGTAATAAGAGCAGCCAGCAGTATGATGACTCCAATATACCCTTTCGTTTCACTGTGAAACATGAACTGCTTTGTTTTAGTAAAGTGTACATTCAGGAGCCAGAGGGAATTTTAAGTGGAACATAATACATTAATTTAAAGACAAGACATCTCCGGTAGCAATTGCTAGTTTTTCCATGTGTATCTGGATATCTTATTACCTGAAATGCATCCATTACAGTCACTGAATATCTGTAAGTACACCATGCAGGAATTTCCAAATGTCACATTCGCTTTCACAGAACTGTAAATGCTCTGGACTAAAGAGGTTCAACTGAAACAATGAAGTTGTCCTTGGCTTTGTTTCTTCTTGTTTATTACAATACTCCCTCTCTCTCTCTCTCTCTCTCTCTCTATATATATATATATATATATATATATATATATGTACGCCAGCCGGGGTGTTTATGGATGGAGATCAACAGTTGCCTTTTGCATCAAAAAAACGTTATCCTGTTGCTTTTTATCATTTTTAATTAACTACTAAATTTAGTTTGCCACCCCAAATGCTACAATATATGTATGTGTGTGTGTATATCTAGCCTGGAATTAATTTATCTACACATTCTACCCCACAACTTCCCAGTGAAACAAATATTATAGAAAAGTATAGAAAATATATTTAAAATAAAAACTGAAATAGCTTGGGTGGATAAGTATCCACCCTCCTTGTAATAGCAATCCTAAATTAGCTCAGTTAAAGCAATCACCTACAATATCACATACCAAGTTACTTGGCTTTCACCTGTGTCACATTTAATGATTCACATTATTTCAGGATAAATTAATCCATTCCTGTAGGTTCTCCCTGCTGAGTAGTGCATTTCAAAGCAATGACTCAATCATGAGCACCTAGGAGATTTCAGAAGAACTCTAGGACAAAACTGTTGAAAGGCACAGATGAGGGGATGGGTATACAAAAGCATGGTCAAGACAATAACTAAGAAGTGGAAGGTGTATGGCACCACCAAGACCCTGCCTAGATCCAAACTGGATGACTGAGCAAGAAGGAGATTGATCAGAGAGGCTACCTTTGAAAGAGCTACAGGCTTTTATGGCCAAGACTGCTCCAATTGTACTCCACAAATCTGGCCTCTTTGATATTCAAGAAACCCCACCTCGAATCCCATTTAAGAAAGTTTACAAAGAGAGGAGGCCATTCGACCCATCGACCCATTTGAAATATGCAAAAAAACAAACAAACAAAAAAATCTGTACGCATGTGGCAAAAGGTTTTGGGTTCTGACAAAACTAAAATTGAACTTTTGGGCCTAAATTCTAAGCTTTATGTTTGGCACAAACCCAACACAGTGCATCTCTCAAAAACAACTATCTCTACTGTGAAGCATGCTGGTGCAGCATCATGTTATTGGAATATTTCTCATCACCTGGGACTGGGGCACTTGTCAGGATAGAAAGGAAAATGAATAAAGCAAAGTACAGAAAAGTCCTTGAGTGAAAACCTGCTACCCTCTGCAAGAATTTGAAAGTGGGATGGAAGTTCACCTTTCAGTCTGACAAAGACCCGAAGCACACAACCAAAACTACACTGGAGGAACAACAAGGTACAAAAAGGAACAAAAAAAGTAAATGTCCCTGAGTGGCCCAGTCAGAGCTCTGACCTAAATCCAATCAAAAAAGTGTTGCAAAACTCAAATTTTGCTGTCCATCAATGCTCCCCAAGGAACTTGACAGAGTTTGATCAGTTTTATAATGAAGAATTATCAAATATTGCTAAATGTAAGTGTGCAATGTTGGTAGAGACCGATCCCAACAGACTCACAGCTGTAACTGCTGCCAAAGTTGCTTCCATTAATTATTAACTCAAGGGGGTGGAGAATTTAATATATCCAATTATTATATTTTAGTTTTGTATTTTGAATATATATATATATATATATATATATATACACTCACCTAAAGGATTATTAGGAACACCTGTTCAATTTCTCATTAATGCAATTATCTAACCAACCAATCACATGACAGTTGCTTCAATGCATTTAGGGGTGTGGTCCTGGTCAAGACAATCTCCTGAACTCCAAACTGAATGTCTGAATGGGAAAGAAAGGTGATTTAAGCAATTTTGAGCGTGGCATGGTTGTTGGTGCCAGACGGGCCGGTCTGAGTATTTCACAATCTGCTCAGTTACTGGGATTTTCACGCACAACCATTTCTAGGGTTTACAAAGAATGGTGTGAAAAGGGAAAAACATCCAGTATGCGGCAGTCCTGTGGGGGCGAAAATGCCTTGTTGATGCTAGAGGTCAGAGGAGAATGGGCCGACTGATTCAAGCTGATGGAAGAGCAACTTTGACTGAAATAACCACTCGTTACAACCGAGGTATGCAGCAAAGCATTTGTGAAGCCACAACACGTACAACCTTGAGGTGGATGGGCTACAACAGCAGAAGACCCCACCGGGTACCACTCATCTCCACTACAAATAGGAAAAAGAGGCTACAATTTGCACAAGCTCACCAAAATTGGACAGTTGAAGACTGGAAAAATGTTGCCTGGTCTGATGAGTCTCGATTTCTGTTGAGACATTCAGATGGTAGAGTCAGAATTTGGCGTAAACAGAATGAGAACATGGATCCATCATGCCTTGTTACCACTGTGCAGGCTGGTGGTGGTGGTGTAATGGTGTGGGGGATGTTTTCTTGGCACACTTTAGGCCCCTTAGTGCCAATTGGGCATCGTTTAAATGCCACGGCCTACCTGAGCATTGTTTCTGACCATGTCCATCCCTTTATGACCACCATGTACCCATCCTCTGATGGCTACTTCCAGCAGGATAATGCACCATGTCACAAAGGTCGAATCATTTCAAATTGGTTTCTTGAACACGACAATGAGTTCACTGTACTAAACTGGCCCCCACAGTCACCAGATCTCAACCCAATACAGCATCTTTGGGATGTGGTGGAACGGGAGCTTCGTGCCCTGGATGTGCACCCCACAAATCTCCATCAACTGCAAGATGCTATCCTATCAATATGGGCCAACATTTCTAAAGAATGCTTTCAGCACCTTGTTGAATCAATGCCACGTAGAATTAAGGCAGTTCTGAAGGAGAAAGGGGGTCAAACACAGTATTAGTATGGTGTTCCTAATAATCCTTTAGGTGAGTGTATATATATATATATATATATATATACATAATAAAACATTTTTCCCCATAAGAGTGTGGAGTATGGTGTGTAGATAAGTGGAAAAAAATCCTCATTTAAATGCATGAAACTCTGAAGCACTGACACAACAAAATGTGAAAAAAGTCCAAGTTCAAAATATCTCTTGACATTTCTTTCAAATGAAAATAATCTAAACATGCTTTACATGTGCCCTGTACTGTAAAGTGGAGGTACCAGTGGAAAACAGAAATGGATTGCACGCACAAATTTGATTGCAAGCCACAGATTAAAAAAATAGAAATGATGGAGGCAGGCAGTGGGTAAATGTGAATGAAAGAGCATGTAGTTTCATTAAGGAATCATCCTTAAATGAAAGTCTCCAGACTGGAGAAAAAGACATGATACACAGCTTTGACTGATGATGTGAGGAGATTGGTTTGAGCTGAACATCTGTGATTCCCTGACCTCTGACATCTGGAATGACAGTATAAGTCTTTCAGTCATCGCTGTTTTGTGACTCTGTGTAACAATTTCTCCCCTTCTTAACTAACAGTATTTGCTTTTTTTTTCTACTTCTTCTAATTCTAACAGGTCATTTATTTTGGTGCCTATTGGACATAGTTCCTATAAAAAATGAAAAAGGAGATGTGGTCCTATTCTTGGCCTCTTTTAAGGACATCACAGACACAAAAGTTAAAATTGCTCATGACGATAAAAGGGAAGGTTAGTATACACATTCTATTACATAACAAGGCTCATTTACAGCAATGAGTAGGAGTCAGATTTTCTTGAAGTCTTCTCGCCACAATCGCATTCTCTGCAGTTTAGGCTGCTTTTAAAACATGGCACTAATGAGGAGCTATAAATAATGCTTGAAGCAATACAAAAATAAATTAATGGTTTACTGCAGACATTGTTGGACTATGTATGGTATGGAAGTTACTAATTATTTGCTAGGATTCGGTACACTAGGTTCCACTGTTTTTATTTTTTGTTTTTGCTGTCTAGTGGACAAATAAGGATAGCTATACAATAAACTTAAAAACACAAAAAGTCATGCTTTGTGTACGTCATGAACCACAAACTTACTCTTATCATATTGCAGTTGGAAAAAGTATACAGGGCTGAGTGAATGATAACAGATACAATATTGTAACATATTCTTGAAGTAAATCCTCTGCATAGAAATGTATAGAGAAGATAAAATTGTATGTATGCATTATGTACGCCATGGTGACATTGCAAAGGCTTAAGAGAGCAGGGACATTAGGATGATGTTCTTCATTTTAATGGTATTTTACAGAGAATTGTAATACACACAGAAAATATATATTACCTTTTGCTGCTGTCAGAATATTGAACTGTCTGCTGCAGGTACTTGCAGACCCATGAGTCAGAAATAGCAAGCTGTCATCAAAATAGATGGGGGTATGAATGCTCTTGAAAGACTTCAAACAATTGTCTGCATGCTGACATTTTGTATAGTATTTATATCTTCAAATACAAAATTCTTAGACTTTACAACCATCTTAATGTTTTTTCCCAAACTTAAAGACAAATGTATCCTTATATTATATAGTTGGATACAAGTGTACAATATGTACAAATAATGTAATATAAGGCTATACAGTGTTTGGAGACATTTTCCAACTAAATTTGCTGTTGCCTATTTCTAATGTTTTTTCTAGAAAGTGGTTGTCTTGTGGAGTAAGCAAATTTGTTACAGTGAGATAATTATCAAGCTCGGTTCCCCATAAGAGGATACACCTAGCACAGCTTCTCATGACTGACCTCACAGGATATTAGTTGAAGGGAAATTCATTATGTGCCAAAAATAAACCGTGTGCTTCTGTTCTCTCCCCGGCATCTCTGAGTTTTATAGATGGTTTCTGTGTGTGATCGGCTCCTTGGCCCAGATTCTTCTGCATTAATAATGTATGGAATACTGGCCACAAGGTCAGACTGTGGAGAGGAACAGATAAATAACATTCATTGAGATTTTATTTTTGGTTCTTACCTTCATTAAAAAAATCTGTAGGCTTTGAATAAATACTAAGGGCTGCATGCAAATCTGTTGGTATGAACTATTGTTATCACTAGGAGAATCCAGATTACCTGAATTCGCTTTTTAAATCCCAACAGCCTTTTTTACAGATATATGTCATTTGTGCAGTATAGTATCACATAAAGAAATCGATTGTGCAGCTATCAAGATGAAAGCATCACAGACACATCAGCCTTGCTTTTTGTGTGCTTTGTTTCTTTTGTGTGTGTTTTTAAGCAGGTGTATCATTTTCTAATCAAAACTTCTGTTTGTTGAACAGAGAAGCACAAAGGACGGGTGAAAACTGGGTCCCATTTCAGCTCAGCACGGATCCGCAGTCGAACTGTACTGTATCAGATCTCAGGACATCTGCATAGCAGAGAAAAGAAGAACAAAATTAAAATCAATAAAGTAGGTTCATAACATCTGTGAGTTGTCTGCAATGTAAAACAGCAGAGAGGTGTTAAAAGTACCAGGATTATTACACAATCAACATTTTCACAACAATGGCCACGCTCTGTAAATATCCTGTATGAGGAAGCAAACTGCTAAGAGCAATTATGCGGTAGATGGAATAACATAACTTACTTTCTAGTGGAGGATTTAAGATATTTAAATGTGTGTTGTTATAAATCATTTTGTATGGAGTATAAAAACAAAAGACATAAGAAAACATTGATAGAGCTGTTAAATTAACATATTTAAAAATGCACTGATAGCTTTGTTGTTGTGGTTCACCCAGGTTCCACATTGTTTAAGCTCTGCAAACATGTCATAAAGGTAATAATCTACAAAACTGCCATGACACCCACCGTACAAAGCTAATTTTCACACAGCCCACTTCCTATTGCAAGCTGCTGTTATTAAGAAGTAATGCATTTTATACTTAACCCCATTCATTTCCATTTAAAAAGGTCTCTAGAAGTTTTTATTGCAAAGGGGCTTTGTGTGTGTTTTTTTTTCATATCATGTAATTATTTTCAAAGAAGGGAAACAAGGGGAAAGAAACACAAAGCTTTATTGGTCTCTAGGGATCTACCAAATGCTTCAAGAAAGCAAGAACATTAGTTACTGTATCTTTCAAGCCGAGAATACTACCCAAAGGGGGATGGGACATTGAACTCATGAACAATTTTTCTAACAAAACTGTCTATAGACTGTTGTGTGCTGTCACTCCCTCTGCCTACTTTAACTAGTACAGCACATAGACATCCTACCTCTTTAAGCCATTCACCTGGGACTCCCGCCGAACTTGTGAGGAAAAAGCTTTTGATATTCTTATTAATATTAAATTACCCTTAAGCTTTGCTGCTGGTCTCCTTTGCGAAAGCTTGTGCACACAGTATCCCATCCCCCTTTGGGTAGTATTCTCGATCTGAAAGATAATGATTTATGAGTTCCCCATAGTATTGCTCAAACTCACATCCCCTTTGGGTAGCATTCTCTTTTTTAGATAACCGGGGTTGCAATCATGACCTATTGTTTTATTACCATTCCTTCATCTGTTCTGTGTCAGTAAAAAAAACTTTAATGATGAAATGCAAAGATTAAATCTATGATGTTTCTTAAAACACATCATACTAATAATGTTTCCTCAGTACAAGGCTATTTTACACTGAGACATTAACTTACTGCAAAAATAATATTTTGACATCTTAATTAAAAGTGATCCTTTCTTATTTACTTTTTATTTGTTTTAACAGAATGTATTTGGGGATCCACCAGCACTCCCAGAGTACAAAGTTGCCGATGCCAAGAAATCCAAATTTATCCTTTTACATTACAGCACCTTCAAAGCTGGCTGGGACTGGCTAATTTTACTTGCAACGTTTTATGTTGCTGTGACTGTACCTTACAATGTGTGTTTTATCGGAGATGACGATCTTACACGAAGCACAACTGTCAGTGATATTGCAGTAGAAATTCTTTTTATAATAGGTAATAATAGGCCTCTGATACATTAATGCATAATATTAAATTGACTTTGCATTCTGCATGGTACTAACTGTCTTTTTATGTTTGTTTTCAATAGATATCATTTTTAATTTCCGTACAACATATGTCAGCAAATCTGGGCAAGTCATTTTTGAAGCAAGATTAATTTGTATCCACTATGTCACAACGTGGTTCATCATTGATCTAATTGCTGCGCTCCCCTTTGACCTCCTCTATGCTTTTAATGTCAACGTGGTGAGTATTTTATTTTGACTATATATATAGTTTCCTGTAATTGAGGGCTGTTACTTCACATTGTAGAGTCTATAAAATATGTTTTAAAAGGAATTCCCCCTGAAGACTTGAATAAAGATAAAACCTTAGGTTTCAATCATATAAAATGCAAATCTTGTTTTAAATAATTTACCAACAATGTCAACATTTTGTGGAAAGACAAAATTTATTATTTCTCTGCGGCAAATTAACTAAAGGAAGGGGGTAATGAGGAACAGGGCTGGTCTATTAAGTGTAAATTGTGAAAGGATGAATTTGATGAACTTGATTAATTAAAAATGTCCACTATAATTACACTATGGGAGAAATAGAACTAGATGAAGTAATGCATGAGAAAGACCTAGGAGTCTATGTGGACTCCTCACTTTCTCCATCCAAACAATGTGGGGAAGAAATAAAAAAGGCAACAGAATGTCAGGGTATATTGTCAAAAGTGTAGAATTTAAAACAAGGGCAGTGATGTTCAGACTGTACAATGCACTAGTTAGAGCTCATCTGGATACTGTGGACAGTTCTGGGCTCCACAGTTCAAGAAGGATATCGCTGCTCTAGAGGCAGGTCGGAGGAGAGCAACCAGACTTATTCCAGGTCTGAAGGGAATGTCCTACTGAGAGACTGAGGAACTGAACCTTTTCAACCTGGAACAGAGGAGACTACGTGGGGACTTGATTCAAGTCTTCAAAATCATGAAAGGCATCGACCACATCAAACCAGAGGAGCTTTTCCAGATCAGCAGGGACACACGCACCCGGGACACAAATGGAAATTGGGCTTCAAGGCATTCAAGATGGAAAACAGGAGACACTTCTTTACACAGAGAGTTGTCACAATCTGGAACAAACTCGATGGTGATGTGGTTGAAGCTAAAAACTTGGGAACATTTCAAAATAGACTGGATAGGATCCTTGCATCACTTAGTTATTAATGGACACCAAATGAGCATGATGGGTTGAATGGCCTCCTCTTGTTAGTAAACTAGTAAAAAGTTAGTCTGCATTACAACTAATCCACACAAAGGATTTCTGTCACAATAAATTAAATGTTGAAAGTAGCTGTAAAACATCAGTATAGCATCACTTTGTGATGTGTGAATCAAATTCTAGACCAACATGAAGAATGGTTTTTGATAAGCTTTGAAATTTTATTATGGATTTTAGCTTTCCTTCAATTCTTTTCATATCAACTAAATTAGGAAAACTTTTTATTCCAAATGCAGGATCTCTTTAATCTCCAGACAACCTTCAGTAAAGCTCCAGATGTTTTGGAGGGTAGAAAAGCTGTGTTTATGCATCACAAAACCCATTACAGTAAAAACTGACCACATGTGTGAAAATAATGATATGGGTAGTTCTGTTCGGTCACCTGACAAGAACGCCCTGCAGCTGTTGAAGGTTTTATAGCAATAGTTGATGCTGCAGTTGACAGCTATTCTGTATCATGTTGATGGGTTTTAGAGATAGCCAAGGAAGCAGGAGACTGTTGATTGCTGCAGGAATTAGAGAGACCCTGGACACAGAGCTAATGCAGGAACACATGTTTTGTTGAAAACAGTTCAATAATCATTAAATCAATCTATTGAGAATGAGCATACAGTCTGTACAGTACCTGAGGCGCCAGATAGTTTTAATACTTCCCTGACTTCTCTTGTGTCACTCAACGGTGAACAGACCAAACAATTTAGGATAAAACTTGTAAGAAATGGAAAAGTGTTACTCCCCTGGATTATTGCAACAGATAAGAGATTACATAACAATTTCCCAGCAAATATGACAATATTTAATGTTAACCTACCAGGAGTGATATCATAAACTCATAACCATGTAAACAAATAAATTGTGTCTCTTATCTTTGCTATCAAAATAATTAGGCAATACAAAATATTAGGTCTTAAGTCTTGCTCAGTTATAGCAATGTTGTGTGGGTCCTAGCTGCTGTGAAATCTGCCCTAGATCTTTCTGGAGGACATTTATGAAGTCATTGGCAATTACAGTTACAATTCTCTCAGGCTTTCAGTACATGTGTGGTATTCTACCTTGGGAATTTGGGGATATGTGACATTTTATTAATAGTCTCAAAATAAGATACTTTTCACTTGTAGTACACTGTCATTTTCTTGCAGTGCCAGGGGTTACTTGGGTTACAAAGAAATCACTGTCTTTTTTACCAGGGAGACAACTGAAGATTTGAAACTGTGTAGTCTTAACTATTAACCAAAATGTCACTTATTCTGGTATATTATGTGTTATTAGATTATTAAAGTTCTGAGGAACAGGCAATCTGGGAAAAGTGCTTTGGTTTAATCTGAATTTATTAACGTGTACATCAAACTAATTTTCATCTCCAAAGGCAATTTATGCTTGTCTCTTTCAATTTCAGTTTCTCAACCGGACCATTTATAGGAGTCTTAGCTTGTCTGCATTAGCCATAAAATTAAATCTGCCCCTTTACAGCTACCAGTGTGTATGTTTCATTATTCTTTTGTAAATGTATTGTTCAGTGCACTTGGCCTGCTCTTCACACCTGTGGTCCTCTCAGTGAGGGCCCCATGTGTTAAACCAGAAAAATATAAATCTGCAGTTGGATTTTCATTTCAAGTCAGTCAAAAAAATATCTGTAAATAATTAGCATCAGTTACTTTAGTAATAATATTTTAAATGGCAAAAAGTTTGGGGTATACTGGGAAAGTAACCTTCATGCATAGCTATGTAATTACATTTATGAACTCCTTGGCAGTAATGTCAAGAGTAGTTAACATTTCATGTAATTATACATGTACAAGATTTTACTAGTAGTGTAGTATCGTTTAGCACCCTTTGAGTGGAATTATATGTATGTATTATTTATATGTTCATATTTATTAATTTATTGATTGATTCTTACAATCATTCACTCAGGACTGGGAAAAGAAACTCTCCATCTAACACATGAAACTCCCTGTTGCAGTTAAAATTGCCAAAGCCATCAATGTGAAAAATTAGATGTCCTAGTTCTTAATTACACTCAGTCACCATTTTCTCTGAATTTTAATGAACCATCTGAATTATATTTCAAGTTTTCAGGGGCATTTCTAAAAATAGGAAGAAATATTAGGCCTGAACTTTTTAATGAAAAGACATTAAGCCAAGGCTATCACAAAACACCTGCCTTTTGAGTGCCATGCCATATTTTCCACTTGAGAACCTTTAATCTCTTCCAGTGAATTAACTGCACATTGAACTGTTAATGAAATGAATTCTTTACAATACTGATTGGGAAAGCACACCCTTCTGATTTCTGGTTTTCCAGAATGGAGAATGGCCTCTGTGATGCTCCTTGGATAACAGCTTTATTTTGTTGCTGTAGGTTTCGCTTGTCCATCTGCTGAAGACAGTCAGGCTCTTGCGACTTTTACGTCTTTTGCAGAAAATGGATCGCTATTCACAACACAGTACAGTGGTCCTCACCCTTCTGATGTCCATGTTCGCCCTGCTGGCTCACTGGATGGCATGTATTTGGTATGTCATCGGCAAAAAGGAGATGGAATCCAACTCCTACACTTGGGACATCGGTGAGCCCATTTGCTCTTGGGAGATTGATATTGTAATACGTTGGTGGTTTTCGGGTCACAGCACAATGGGGAATTGAACCCCGGTCTCCTGCACCACGATGCAGTGATCTTACCGCTTCACTAAAAGGCCCAACACAAGTGGTGCTTCCCAGACATGGGCTGGTCCTCAGTGATCAAACCCATTGTAGCAAAGTGAACTTCTTGAAAGAAAAATTCAAACATCTCTATTTTAACTAAATAAAGGCACCACGATAATTGGCTACCCACATGAATGTTCACTCAGGAAGCTCTCAGCCAGTTTGTTATAACAGAATGTGTTCAAAAACAAACTCTTACACATTTTTATGAGAATAGTATTAAGAGCCCATATACTCAGTCATGTGGGATATTATAAAACATAGCATAACTGGAATTTGTTGTTTAAAGTTATGTTTTTTTTTCTGTATGTCTGTTGCAAATGTATAATAACACAGCTATTAACACTCAATTATTAACTTACACAGAGTTTGTAAATGACACCTTGTGTTAATATACACTTAATCATTCACCAAGGCTAGCTTCTATAAGGTTATTGAGACTTTGAGATTTGAAATGTATAAGGTCTATTTCATTGCCCTAATCTGGAGTGTTACCTCAATGCATCCTGTTAAACATAACCCATTTGACTTGTTTTGCTCCAGGTTGGCTTCATGAACTGGGCAAGCGTCTGGAATCACCATACAACGGGAGCAGCAGCGCAGCCGGTCCCTCCATCCGAAGTGTCTATATCGCTTCCCTTTACTTCACCTTAAGCAGTCTCACCAGTGTGGGATTTGGGAACGTCTCTGCTAATACGGACGCAGAGAAGATTTTTTCAATATGTACTATGCTGATAGGAGGTATGTCAGACATTATATTTCAAAACCAAAGCATTTGCAATATTTAATGGAAAAAGGATGCATACAATCTTTTGTGCCCACCCAAATCCCAACCACAGAAATACCTGCATTTTTATTTTTGGCAGTCAGAGGTCAAATGAAGGTCTGGCAGCTAAATATATATATGATAAACTCTAATCCCCAGAACTGTATAATCATTCAAAGTATGATATGTAAAAGCAAATTTAGATATGCTGCCTTTCAGAAAGACATACACATTTCAGTTGATTCTGATAATCTGAGCTCCTCTGAATAAAACTGTAGAGAGTCTAGGATAAATACATAAATAAATCAAAATGTATCCTTAAAGAAAAACTAATTGTGGTGTGGCTTTAACTATTCAAGGCCACACCTTTGTCACAATATTAGATTAATGAATGTATTAAATAATCCAGAAGTACATAGCAGGCTAACTACCCTACAAATCACACAAAAACATTCCAGAATAGAGCAGTAAATGTAAAGCAGGCAGAAGTCAGACCCTTCACAATCCTACTAATCTGCTTTTTTGATGCTCCGATAGAAAATTGTCATTGAGATATAACTTTCACGCAAAAACTGTAGATTTAGCAATTGAATATTCTAGAGGGAATGAGAAGGTCTTTTTGCTATTATTATAAATCCAACAGTATTGCGCTTTTTCTTGCCTCACAAGAGTTTATTAATCTGTCTACAAAATTTATAAAATATATTGTTATACTCTTTTTTAATTTAGCTTTCTCACAATTCAAAACCTCATGAGAAATTTAATGAGAAAAAAACCCTGATGAAATTCACCTGAAAGAAAAAGTGATTTCATTGTAATTCTTTTTTTAAAATGCTGCATTTAGAATTCTGATGCAGACAAGTTTTAAACTATGTAGGTATTTAATGTCATTATGAATACATAATTTTGGTTCAGATCTTAACCACATAAGAAATAATGTATTTGTAATTGAAACCCTGTCCCCTGGTTTGCAATGTTCAACTAGACAAACAAACACCCATTGATATAGACCATATATAACCACAATGTATAATCTCTACTTGCTTTTTCACTATTTGTACCCATTCTTCCTATGTTGGCTTCCAGCACTGATGCACGCATTAGTGTTTGGCAATGTGACAGCAATAATACAGCGCATGTACTCGAGGTGGTCACTGTATCACACCAGAACAAAAGACCTGAAGGATTTCATCCGGGTCCATCACCTACCACAGCAGCTAAAGCAGAGAATGCTGGAATATTTCCAGACAACCTGGTCCGTCAACAATGGGATCGATGCAAATGAGGTACTTTCTAATCACAGCTTCAGTCATTTCCTATTTGAACCTTTTCCAAGTACTTTTAAATTACATCTGCGCAGGCTTTTTATGCAAATAGAAATTGTGTCTAAGATTTTCAATACAGTACAGTTTAGGGGCTTGCACCATTCCGTAAAATAATCCAAACACCTTCAGTGTGTCATTGTAAAGGCAACTCTGTCTGGTGTCCACAGAACAGGTATTGCTTCAGTACTTTAAAAGCTGAAAAGTAGTACTAGACTTTAAAAAAATCAATACTTTAAACAATCAATACATTATTTAAAGCTCAAATCCTTGTTATTATAGAATTCTCACAAGAAGGGAGATCCAGTAGTGGACACCAATCCTCTTATCTTCTGTAGATAATTACAGTCTCTGCTGCTTCTTCTCCTCCTTGTTGCGTGCCTCTGCAGCTTTTAAAGGATTTTCCAGATGAACTGCGCTCAGACATCACTATGCACTTGAATAAGGAGATTCTACAGCTGTCTCTGTTTGAATCCGCCAGCCGAGGCTGTCTCAGGTCTCTGTCGCTGCACATCAAGACCTCTTTCTGCGCTCCTGGGGAGTATCTCCTGCGGCAGGGAGATGCCCTGCAGGCCATTTTTTTTGTCTGCTCCGGCTCCATGGAGGTCCTCAAAGATGGCATGGTACTAGCGATTCTTGGTAGGTGATCCCCTAATTTGTTGCAGAAATTAACTACGCCCCTGAATTGTCCTCCTTGAAAAGAATGCTTATGATTCCCGCTTTAATGAGAGAGAGAGATGGAAATCATATTGTGGGAATTCGTTTTCATCTTTGGGTTAATATTATTTAGTGACGTGTGAAAAAAATTAAATAAGCAAGATAGAAAGATTGAACACTAAGGGCAGATACGTATATACTATGTTATATTGAATGATTCTCAATAAATATATATTCAGAAAACCTCCAAGGAAAATATTTACAAGCGGTAGCTGAAGAAAATCCAAACAGTTCAACAACCTTGAACACGCGGCACTTATCTTACACATAGAAGCTTCCTGTCAAAAACTGCAATAAGAGGAGCAACCTTAAATAATATCTGCCATGGCAGATTGAGACATTTTTAAAATGTATATGCTGGAAATATATGCACAGAAACCCCAACATTTGTTGCAGTCTGATTGGTAGCAAAGTCCTTATGATGTTTTCAAGGTGCTTTACTCAATACAGTGTCTGAAGTGAGTGGCACCCATAGAGTCTTGTTTTCTGTAATTATGGCACAGAAATACATGGGTGCTGAACATAATATTCACTTTGAAGCTTCCTAAATAACCCATAATTATCAGGGCATCTCACAGCTACAGATAATAGCACAAAAAGCACCAGCATTGAATCTTCTTCCGGTTGATTTTTAGGGACAGGGTTCACTTTTCCTTACTCTCCTGTGTAGAGTGCAACTTGACATCACATCTTTCTGAAGGTGCACTACTGCTAAGAGCTCTGTGGCATCATTTTAACAGTAATTGTGTTCACAACACTTGAGTGTCCTAGGACTTTTGGTCAGTCTTCACACACACTTGAATTCTCAGAATTGGTGCTTAAGTTTAATGCCTTCCCATTTAAAATAGGGCTTTAAAATTTTACCTCAACATTCAAATAACTGGGAACTCAACACATTTGCTTGTATATGTAACATTGCATTTAAATTAAAAATAAAAATGATTGATAAATTACAGTATCATTATAGTTGTAAATGACTGTTAAAAGTCTGAAAATACATAATTTACAGCTTTTCCCCTAATTAGCTAATTTTAGTTTTTACCAAAATAAAACGGTTTATATTACAAACATCAAAATAATAACAGCTGAGTTTGTTTATTTACATATGTTCAAGGAAAAGGAGACCTCATCGGAGCCAACCTTTCCCTGAATGACAGAGTGATAAAAACAAATGCAGATGTGAAAGCGCTGACGTACTGTGACCTGCAGTGTATAAACCTCAAAGGACTGTATGAGGTTCTGGACCTGTATCCTGAATATTCCCATAAGTTTGTGGAAGATATTCAGCAGGACCTAACTTACAACTTACGAGAAGGACATGAGGGTGACGTAAGTTCTGTTGTCTTTCTATGCTCTGTTTCTGTATTTTCCTGCTTTGGAAGAAATAAAGTTCTGTGACACAGTCCACTCTTCTCAATGAATAACCTAATAGGAAATTGAGTAAATTATTTAAAAGTGACCAACAGATACTCTAGCAGGGGGTTAGCTACTCAGAGCTCTAGTAATTGAGGCTAGCCCCAAAGTACCCGGGATTTAGGGGAATTAAGAGAGAAAAAGGCATCATTAGGATATAATAAATTGCTTTTGCAGTGACTCAAGAGTATGGTCCAGAATGTGACCTGAAAATCCATCAGTCAGCTCTGAATGTATCGTGGCAGCTTTTCTATTACTGTTTCTTAACCATTAAATTAAGGTGAGGGTAGCTTTCTGGGAATCTATACAAACTTAGTATACATTTTTCGACAGGCAGCTTTTTTCAACAGATGACTGCAATATTCTAAGAATGATTTAATCAAGGAAGAGATACAATGTTTCCTTTTATATTATACTAATGCATTTATATTAATGTGTATTTGTGAGTGTGTAAATGTGTGTGCGTGTGTGTGTGTGTGTGTGTATTAAGACCCCCAGGACATTTCAGCTTTTTTCTTTTTTGTTTTGTTTTACAGCTGTATGTATTACACTAAGTCGTTTTACATGTACGTAAAGTGAAAATAAATGAAAATATAATAAGTGGAGACATAAATCCAGGGATATATACAATCTGAATTTGTATGAATTTCACAACAACACCAAGGGTCACAGCTGAAACTTGCCGTTATTAAACACCCCCCCTGTGAGAGTGCTGACTGTCCTCACTTGAATCATTTGAATAATTGGATGATAAAAGAAACCTTGAAAGATGCTGAACTACCACCAGCTAATCTAGGAGATGGGCTTAGTGCTCTCATTACTACACTTGTGTGAACAGGAGCCAAGTCAATCCGCAGGGATGTTCTGTGTTTAAAAGAGATACTCATCCGCCAGAGAAGAGGCTTATTGTGCTCTACAACGTAACATAATATAACATTCTCTAACTGAATTACTTACACCTGCTTTTTAATGAGGATATGAACCTGATCTAGGTGTGCAGTTACTGCTGGTTGCTCACAGCGACTTGGTGAAATGTATTCAAGAGATTAACTCTATTCCTAACGGACAAGAGGTCAATGTCATAGGGGCTGTGACAGTTGGCAGTTTCTTAGAGACGAGACAGATTGGATGTGCATTAGAGATGAGCTACTTTTTCATTCATCCTAAGGTGATCCCAGCAGAAAGGACTGAGCCAGAGTTGCTGACGATGTATGCAATCAGAGTCCACAGATCTACCTGATCTGTCTATACTGCTCCAGCCCCTACACTGTTCACATATCATTTACAATCACAGAATCCTTTCTTTTAGCATATAGACCTGCAAGGGATTGGAACAAGACAGAATTGTTTGATGAACATTATACACATACATCATAATTAGAAATTATACAAAACTCTAACTGTAGTTTGTCATTTATGCAGTTGTTTTATTTTACAGGGGATAACAAGACTGTCAAACAAAACATCACTACCTCAGGTATGTATATATATATATATGTACAGAGAGAGATGAGCAGTTGAGATAAAACTATACAATTAATTAATAATTTAAAACAAACTGGTTGGCTTTAATCTGGCTATAGTGTTTTGTTGAAGCAGAACAAAACAGCCAACCAATCAAATTATTTTAGTCTCGTAAAAGTTCCATCGTCGTTTGGATGGCTTTGGAAAGTTCTTGCACTTTTCGACATTCTTTCAACCATTTTTAAACATTTTGGGGTAATGATTAAATCAAATGATTGTGTATGACAAGGCATGACTTGTTTGTATTTGCGGGAATAAGCTTCCATCAGAGATATTCACACTGATTTTCTTTCTTTAGCATTTAATACCCATAACAGTAGACACTCTGAAGCTCAAGATACAGCAACAAAATGATGGCACCCCTAATTCCTAGCACACTGGACTGTACCCAGACTTATTAAAGGTGTCAGTAGAGACAATAGCTTAGACATCTAACATATACAATGGAGGTGGCTGCAGCTGCTTGTTTCCTCATTTGCGACACACTCAATGGCTGTCCTATCATCAGCTCACAGCTATGGTAATTAAAGAGTGGGTACATTTGACTGTGTGAAGGCCAAAAGGCTGAAGATATTAAACGGAAAGAGAAAAAAATTAAGACACTATATTTGAAACTACGCATTACATTGAATTATGCACTACTAAGGTATATCATCAATTATTCAATGGAGAAAATGAAGAACATGTCAAGATAAAAATGATTAAATAACATATGAAGTAAAATATTTTACTGTGTCATTAATCATCTCACTGACGAACAATTCTTAATTTACTGTATTGAAATCAAATTTCGGAAACACATCTAAAATATAATTCACTGTCATAATTGAATGTGTGGCACTGTTGTGTATTGTGATATTTAATTTCCGGTATAAACAAATTGTAGAAAAATAATATAAACATATAGTACACCTTTAGTATGATGCCTGAATAATTCACGCAATTATATTTGACTTTGTTGGTAGAATATAAATATAACAAATTAATCCTAAAATACTGCTGTAGTATGGCATTTTTTTTACAACTTTATCAAATCTGCTGTTTGTCTAAATCCAAGTAAACTATGTCTGAAACCTGAGCTAAAATCTACCAATAATATACTTGCAACAGAAATGCCCATTGAACTTGCTTGACATCCTGTAACTGATGTAATACCTAGTCGATTTCAGCATTAATGGAAGGTGCATTAACTGTGAATATAACCAAAACAGAAAGCTGGACACTGTATCCATTCAGCTTTGAAGTTTATGGCCTAGGGCTAGGTATTGTCTGACTTAGGGAAAATATGAATTTGCCAATCATATTGTATTGCATTTTATACATAAATAAGGCCTGCAGGGTGCTTACTGTTGAGATTTGAATTGAATTCCCATATAGTATCAGCACTATCTTTTAGCACGCTTGAAATGTTTGGCAGTGTCTATCACTTACCACTGCAGCCCTCCCTGTATGTGAAGTATTTGAAGAGCTTAAGTCGCATTCTGTGTGATTTTGAATGAATCCAAGCTATTATAAGGCCAATCAATGGCAAGAAAAATATGCATATCGTGTTTTTTTGTTTGTTTTTTGCATGGAGAATGTAAAGGTCAAGAGCTCTTAAAGGAAGTTATTATTTCAGTTAGCTTGGATTAAGTGTTATTGGAGAAAGCAGTGTACAGTGGGATATGAGAAAATACCACTAATTCACAATAAAATAATTAATTTCAACTTGTGAATATTAAGGGAACACAGTTTATGCGAAATGCTAGACAACAGCAGAAGGGTGAGAAGCACAAAGTAGACACAGTTGTGGGCGTTTGACTTAATGAACAAAAACAAACAAACACAAAACATGAATATTAATGAGGCCTAAATTGGCAAAATCTGTTTATCTGAAATAGGAATACCCGGCACTTGCTTTTTCAGTGTGAAAATCTGGGGTTTGAAACTACAGAATTTGATCCTTTTAAAAAAGCTCAGTTTCAGCTAATACTAGATGTAAAGCAACTACCTCAGAATGAGAATTCAAGAAGTGGAAACTGAGAATTAAACTGGAATAATTAGGTCAGGATTCTTTTAGTGCTAAGCTGCTCAGAATTACTTTTCTAAAAGTTTTTATTATTATTATTATTATTATTATTATTATTAGTAGTAGTAGTAGTAGTAGTAGTAGTAGTAGTAGTAGTAGTAGTAGTAGTAGTAGTAGTATACATACGTACATGCTAAAGGAAACTATTCTTAATAAATTACAATTCAGTGGAAATCAGTAACGTAAATATTCTGGACAAATTCATTATATATATATATATATATATATATATATATATATATATATATATATATATGTATAATATTATTGTTATTATTATTAACGTCAACAGAATATAAATATGAATATTTTTTGTACAAATTATTATTTTAGTCAGAAGGTAAGGGCAATGGACGGATCAACCAGAGACACCTATCGATTGCAGAAGACCAGGAAGACAATGATGAGGAAGATGAAACCACACCACTGTCTCCAGCTTCTGTCAAAAACCGAGTTTCATACAAGTCAGAGAACCATCTGAAAGCATTCTCTTCAGCGAGATCCCCATACAAGTCCACACCGAGGCTCTGTTCCTCAAACCTGGATGCCAAGTCCAGATATGAAGCAGAGTCTTATAGGAACACGAGAGGACTGGAGAAGAACCTCAAAATCCACGTCTCCACTGTGAATAGCATCGGCCCTCCTGACCTCAGTCCAAGGTATAGCCATAACACAGGATTGTTTTTCACTTTCTGGAGCAGTGAGGTTGAATTGTGGAAGAAAAAATATGTGATTGATTCCAAATATAAAGAATATAAGAAGTCTTTAAACAAATCTTATGTTTTACCAAAAAAACACCTTCAGTGTTTCACAATCCTGCACAGCACAGAACTCTAGTGCAAATGGGACTAGTCCCTACTCTCTGTAAGGAAATTATCTTTCAAAAAAGCAAGAGATCATGTCAGCTGACTGTTACCCTGGTTCTCAGAAGTCTCTTTCATCTCCACCACAAAATAGCTCTTTCCTTTTTAATACAGGATAGTTGATGGCACTGAAGATGATGCTGGCAACGAAAGCAATTCAACATTTGAGTTTCACCCGAACCAGCTGAAGGAGTCAAGAGCACAGCCCTTGGACAGAGGTAGCTGAAAATCCGATTTGTTTATTTGACCCTTCATTGTTCTCTCCATTGGAGCAGGAAGGATCCAGAGTGTTTCTTATAATAAATCAATAATACAAAAAATGTAGTCTACAAATCAATCCACAGAAAAAATGGATAAGATATGACCCCAAGTCAAAATAGCACCCAGCTCAGATAAGCTATGATTAATGAAAGCTTTATTATAGTGAAAGACTATTAATATAATGAAATGTATATTTTAAATTATTGATTAAAATGTAGAATGATCATCTCCTAAAAAAGGTTAAATGTTACTTAATATATATTTTATAGTTTTTTGTTAAGCATCAGAAAACGTATGGATTTAATTGATGTTTCTGGAGAGTATTTTGTATATTTTATTGTATAGTATAGTATACTGTCATATTTGAGAAATGTATTTCATACAGACTTTTTATATGTATGTTTATATGTGTGTTCAATGTACTTTGCAGATTTGCTCCAGGTTAGCTCAGGAGAGCTAGCAGCAAAGACTGAAGAAACAAAACTACAAATAAACAGGTTAAATCAGGAGGTAAGCCCCATTCGTATGGAGAATCTACAAGAAAAAACAAAACATTGCATTAAAGACAGTCTATATTACACTGAATTATCAAGTGTAAAATCAATATTCTGTATTACACATTTAAGTATTCTGTTTTTAATAGAAAATGTTGTTTACTCCATTTTCAACAATTGCATTTGTTTTGGTTTAATAAACTGGTGTCATAGTTATTAACTTTGAATTATTTTCAATTTCAATATACATTTGATTTGGTTATTGTTTGTAGTTTTCAAATATTTATTGAATTACAGTTTTACGCGTTATATCTAAAGAGTGTTAAGCAAGGAATCCAAAATACATGCTCTGGGGAAAGTGTTTTTGTAATGTAATAATTAAATGTTATGCTTATTATTTTCGTTGTTAGTTAGAAATAGTGCATTTGCTTGTTTGTTAGTTTTTTCACATGTGGAAAACAATCATAGAATTAGTACATTAGTATTTGTATTTCTGTTGTATTCATTACCGTCATACCTAGTGTTTGTCTGGCCAAGGAGCAATGATTTTGTGCTTGTTGTCACTGGTTGTGTTGGCATTGGTAATGTTCTTGGAGGTATCAGGAGTTAAAAAACAAGCCAACCTGAGCTGGCCTGCTGTCCCTGTGCATATGGAGCCATATGGTTCCTCTATTGAAGCATCTGAGAGAAAAAAATAAAAATAAAGGACATTTTTCAAAGTTACTCACTGAATTCTTAGAAAATGTTCCATGAAGCGGTCCAGGCAACTGTGGGATACATACCACATCTGAACCTCATTGAATAGACAGGCTGCCTCTCAGCAAGACATGACAGTATCATCATTAGAGTGCATTTATGTAACCCTTGAAGCAATACTGGGACGTCCAGGCTTGGAGGACATTGCATGCATTTGCTCTGTGGTAAATGAAATGGTTTGGGAACGTTAAATGCATTTGTTTGCAGCACTGAAAAAAAAAGAATCCTAAAATTAGATATATATGCCCACATTCAAGTGTGGTGTAGTTACAGAGAGTGTGTGTTGCTTTTCCTGAATGGTACCTCACATGTAGGGTGGTTGTAAAGTCTTGGAGTCACCTCCCAGATGTCATCTGTGTACTTTGTGAATTGCATGTAAATGGGTTTGCGGCAACGTGGCGAATTGGAGTAAGTCGGACTGTTTGGTTGACCAGGTGGTTAAAAGCAATGTTTCCTGATTAACAAGCTGTGGCTGTTAGCAGTGGGTGTCCACTTCATTTGGCAACACACAATGACCTTGTCAACAAAACTCTGGACTCTGTGTCAGTGTGGCTCAACTCTCCAGGATTATTCCAGCCTGCCGAGCCATTTGATGTTGAGGTGCCGCATTGAATATAAAGCCTTCCAGGACACAATAATCACGTCCAGAGGGACTTTAGGTCAAACTTCACAGGTCTAATTGGCAGTATTTAACAAGTTCTGTTTATATAATAGAAACTGGCGTATTGATTTTAAAACTCGAATTATTGAAGATCGATGTTCTATATTTTGAACATAGTTTGCTAGAAATAAAGTATAGACATTATGATTCATTGAGGAAAACACCCTCTGTTTGGAAATGATTTATCAGTAAAACAACTCCTTAAACTACTATCCATAACTTCCGTATAGTTTTAGACCTTGCATATGTGCTAATGCAAAATAAATATTTTTTTCAAATTAAAACTATTATCAAAATATTTTTCTTAATCAATTGTATTGTTTATTTTGTTTTTATTTCGTCAAGGCTTTAATCTTTGTAAGTGATTAATATGCATATTTTGTTTGTTTGTTTGCTAGGTTTTTTGTCCCATTGTTGCCATATAGTTTGCATACTCTGAAGGAACACTCTCTCACTTTTTTCTTTCTTTTGTTCTTTCTTTTCGTCTTTCACTGTACATATTGTGAATCCCTGCTATTGCTGGGGGCCAAAGACAAAGCCCACAGAGACAATGCAACTCGGGTCTTGGTCTTTGTTTTTAGTGCTCAGCTCCTGACAGCTCTGGGATCAGAAAACAAAAGGCTTTCAGGTGCACATAAAAAAAGAGATAACTCAAAATATGAAACATTCACAACAGTAGTCATTGCACAGAGGTTTAGCATGTGTCATCATCCCAGTTACCATTCGCAGTTCAGATCCTTAAATAATTAAAATAATTATTAATAATAAATAATATAGTTGCTAAATGATACATTTTCTGTAGATTAGCACTTAGATGTTACAATTGTTACAATAATAATAAGTTACAATATTTTTTAGCAACAAGAACAAACCAATATAAATAAAATAATAATAATTCAAACAAATGCCTATATGAAGGACAGACATTTTAACAGTCCAAATTTGATTTAACTGGACCAGCACCTAAATATAACACCCTAAAAGTGATATGGCTTGGTGTGTGAGAGCATTTTTTATGTCTCGTTTTTCTTCACAGCATTAGTGCAGTTAATTCCATTTCCCTTTTTACATGTGATAATTATGTCTTTCACGCAGCTATAGTTATTGTTTTTCCCATACCAAACTTGAAGGAAGATCTGTATTGCGTGTTTCCTTACAATGACTGAAATGGAAAATATGGAAGGTTTTGGTTGTTTGGCAGCTCATAATATATTCTAGTAATTTCAAGTATGCTTTTCTCTGTCAGTATCTGTCAGCTCAGTAAATTATTTAGGGCTGTCCTGAATCTGTAACTGAGGAAAGGTATGATTTCGCTCAACTCATAAAAACAGATCACTAGCATTATTTATAAAAAACACAGGACTGGTCTTCAGTCTACAAGGAGGCACTGATTGATTTTTTTAATGTGAATTATGATAGAAAACACCCCTTCTTCCCACATAAAACTTTGAGATTAAAATGTCCAGTTAGGACTATGGCAAATGTGAAGGGAAATGTGTGAATGAGTTTTCCTAAGTGTCTGAATGATGGATTGGTGCACATTTTGGTGCAGATTTAAAAATAAACTAAAATAACGGAAAAGAAGCAATGGATTTGAAATGGCAGTATCGGTTTTTGATGAAAGTATAATGCACTTTCAAAGAATGCCTCCCTACCTAGTGCTTCTCTTCTTGGTTTAATGCTGTGTTCCACATCTTTGCATTTTTCACTTCACCTTGAAATTGGGGCTTGGAAATCTTCTGTTTCCCTGCCATGAATCTATTTGATTTTTATCATTAATTTCCACATCAAGCAGGGGTACCCAAGCCTGATCCCAGACACCAGAATAGGTTTTCTATAATCGTCAGTTTCTAATGACTGGGAACAATTGTAAGTTGTTGTCAATTTAGAAAGTAATTTGCTCAATTAAGTATGGAGTGGCAATCTCAGGTGCTTGAGAGCTGCAGGGTGTTAGGGTTTAAATTCACAATTATCTCTAAATTACTTAATTGAGCGCATTACCTGCTTTGCTGGTTATGATGCAGTTGTTACAGGCCTTTGGGAAATTATCATTCAGGGTGATCTACAAAACCTGCTGGATTGTTGGTGGACCAGGACCGAGGATAACTGCCCCTGCTGTAAACTCTTACTATGTCTAATTTGAATGTATATTACTATAAAATTAAATTTGATAAACATGGATTGTAGTGCTTTATGTGTGATTTTGCCCTGTTTTGCCCCTGGGGTAAATGGAAAATATTTTAAAGCCAGCTTGACTCTACTGAAGCCTTCATAAAGACATACCCTGAACATGAAAGCCAATTTAGGTCTCATGTTATGTTCTCTGTTACAAAACTGCATGTGATTTGTAATATTTCATAAAGCAAAAGCACTATTGAAGTGTATTGTAATGCATACTGACATTGTACTGGTTTATATTTTCATTTCCTTTGATAAACAGTGGGGTTTCTTTCTTATCCTGCTGTTTGAGCACCCTAGGCTATTGAGAGCTGAGCACCTTGTGTGGTGGGAAGATTGCGAACAGTTTGTTGAGTAGACAGGGATTTAGTGTTATTTTAGGTGCAAGTAAACAGGCTTCACCACAACGTGTATTGCTCTGAGCAATACCCTTACAAGAGGTGTTTAAACCAGATTGCAGGTTGCACACAAACTAGGCCATGTAATAACATACTCTAATTGGCCAAGTAGTTGTGCAACTCTGCTGGAGTTGAGTAGACTCAAAGTTGCTAAGGCTACTTTGACTTCCTGCACAATATTGACTTCAGGGGCACACAAAGGTATGTTTTGCTTTACCTAAATTTAATTAACATAAAACAGGATTGTATGCAGCTGTGTGTCAAAACACTTCTCCAAAACAGATTAGGACTGATTCAAGAATTTTGCTTTTTTCTATTATCCCTTTAACTCCCATTTTTAATAGCCAGTTATCTGGCCATCTAGTCATGACAAACAATTCTCCCTGCAACCAGGGTTCCAGGAAAACAGCTTCTTCTTGAGCTGGAATCAGGGATGGGAACAGGCCAGACTCCAGGTATCGTGCTGCTTGCAGGCGCCTGGCCAGCCACCGGTGTCTCTCGTGAGCAGAGGCCAGGATCCCCCTGCTGGCAGGAGACTCCAGCTGTGCCCAGTCTAGTTCAGTGCCTCAGTGGGACTCCAGGCCATGGCCTGTAGATGGCCTAGCTTAGCTATCTCATGCCTTCATGCACATTTACTCTCTTATCCTGGACCTTGGGCTGAGGCTTTAACAGAATGAGGCACTCTGGGGCCCGAAATGTCAGTTCAACTTAATGCAAATTTATGTGTAGTTCCAATGTAATATTAACATTTAAACAAGCACACGCGCAACCTACTCCCACAGCAAATTTTGATCAATTAGACATTGTGAAGAAGAAAAACTAGACAATTGCTGACACTCTACCCTCTGCAGTATTTAACATGATGATAAAATATCCCATACACACCATAGAATAAGGGAAGACCCAGTTTTTGTCAGGTGTTTGTATTGTCTGTAACCTATGGAACAGAAATTAAAATACACCAGTTAAGAATTTAATATCTAAATCTACATTCACATGTATTTGTTTTGAATGTCAGTTTATTATAATCATGGAATGGCATTTTCCCCATCCGTTCATGAAATCCCCAATATTCTGTGCCGTCCCAGTAATCAATTGCTCTGTGTCCTGACTGACATGACCAGCTGGCACACTGGCAACATGCCTGCATATGATTCTCCAAATTCATTAGGAACACATATCAATCACTTCATATTCTAACATGAGAAATTAGCCAAATGGTGCAGAAAGGTCTGAGCTCCTACACTGAAGGATTGGTATATAGAAGTAGGCATTTCACAAGTATAATAGAATAATTTAGACTAATGCAGGGTCACAGCTGTACAACTAGCAGTATATATGTTTATGGCTTTTAATTGAAAAATATAATGCATCTTATCCCTGCTTTCATTTTCTCCATGGAAAATAAAATAAAATAAAACATTTTTATTTTGATATATTTTGTTAAGTTTGCTTTATTCCTGTTTCAATCAGAACACATCTTTCATTTCTACATGAAACAGGCAGTTGCTGAGGATAAACAAATGAAAATCACAAAATAATTTAAAAAATAAACACTTTACACTGCATATATTTTGTTCTACAAGCCAAACATAGTTACATTTGCAGAATATATACTTGTATATAAAAAGATTGCCCGCCAGTAGTGTGCACAACAGTGTCCTGGCCTCGCTCTGATAATGAAGGTGTAATCCATTTATTATGCTCTCATTACTTTCAGAAGGTCTCTTTCTACTGTCATTATAAGGGCATGCTGGGCTTTTTATTTCTGGTACATATTGTGCCTTTATACTTCCAGAAAGATACTGTGTGACCCTACACTATTTCTTGATTTGCGTTCATAAGTTGTAGTCTCGGCTTGTTTTACACAGGGTGCTCAGCATTTAAATGGAATGGTAAACAAGTTCATTAAGTTTGTTTTTTCTTAATACAGTTAATAAAATAATTAGTTTCATCATCATACTATACTAATGAGTTCCAGATGTTATTGCAAATAAAACTATTATTATAACCATATTATAAACAATTGTCTGACAGGTAATACTTTTGACTGCCCTCATGTACTTTATACATCTCATATTTATATATTTTCATGTTTTCTTTCTCTCTCAGGTTAGCACACTGAGCAAGGAAGTAGCAGAGTTAAGCAAAGGCATGAGGAATTTTATGTTATTGGTGGAAGGTTTACTGTCTGCCCCCAAACCTCCGGTGTTTTGCCATAGTCACAACTCCTCAATGGAAAGTTTGCACTCTAAGATGACATGGACAACACAGCAGTCATGTGTGCATTCTCAACCAGGGACGATCTCCTGCTCCTCAGTGCATTTTCAACAAGGCAACACAAGGCCCAGAGTCTTGGAGATGGACTCTTTGCAGAACTCTAGCAGTCTACAGAGGACTTGTCCAATTCTGGAGCACTTTGTCTCCCCAGCAGCGCCGTGTCCACCCTGCCACTTCCAAGTGACGCCCCAAGCCGATCATTTGCAATTCATAAGGTGCACTTCTCCGCAGACAGACTCGACCTTCACTACCCTTCAGTCTATTTCCGCCACCCTGTCTCCTTCTGTGTGTTCGTCCCCAGAAGCGGCATCCAAGGTGCTTCACAGCCAAGAGGACAATGTTGGCTCTCCTTATGCCGCAACAAGATCACACAGTCTGGAAAACTTGCCCCTTTCGTGGAACACTGAGGGAACGGTTCCTGTGTCTTTGCAAAGCCCAAGACGTTTGCCTCCAGAAATCATGATGGCTCCAGGAGATCTCACGGATGACACCGCCATCCATTTATAGCGCTAAATGGCTCTGGAAGCATGTTCCATGGGTGTCTGCTGCTAAAGGCATTGTTACTGCATGACTGCTTTATTCGAAAGCCTTCAGCAACTACCATAGGGTTGAAACTGCCAGAGACTTCACTCTAAGTGAATCAATCAAAGGGATACAAAAATATATATTATAAATATATATATAATATAATTCAGAAAGAGGGGGGTTTGTACGAGCATGTTAAAAGGGTGTGACTGTAGCTTTAAGTTGTATAGACATCTCAGCACGGATTGGTGGGGTTGACATTGTTTCCATAGTTGCCCAAAGGTCTCCTGGGTCAGAACAGCAGGAAGTCTGAGACAAAGAAACATAAACACCATTTTTAGTGGGAGTTATTATTGTCTGCTCTTTAGAGGTTGTCCCCAAAGACCCTTTCGAGCTCTTTTTGCTGCAGGTGATCAGGGCTCCTGCTGGTGTATTTGTCGTCTCTGACTTGGCAAGGGGACAATTAGCACGGCATGCCACCTCCTAGACAATCAACCATATAGAACCAGTAGACGAGCATCAAGCCCTGCATGTTGCCCTCATGTAAATCAAACTCTTCATTTATTTATTTAGGGGAAATGGCTATTTTTGTAACCTTGGTATGATACTGTATTTAAGTGAAAATATTTATAAAGTTTGATTCTTTTTAGTGAACGCTTGATATTATATGACAACTATACTACTGTCAAGGTACTGTAGATCTGAGACTGTTAGAAGCTATAGATTAATACTGAGTCCCTCTGCTGCATGCTGGGAGGAATGCATCGATGATCAAAAGGGAAAGTAGGGCAATATTTCATGAAAACGTTTTAATATTTAAAATGCAACGAATGTATGTAAAAATAATATAATTTGCCTCTTAAATCTCACAGGTTTCCTGAACTCAGCCTTATGTTAGTAAAAATAAATAAATAAATAATAATTTGATCATGATGTGGTGAATTTCATTTTGAGGTGCTCCCCGTTTACATTTATAATTTTTAGCCGTAAGCTACACTGCTAACTAACTAACTCAGCATTTCAAACATTCACCTGTTGATTTATTTTTTTAAGCAACAATTCTTCTTCATGCTGTAAATTAAGTGGTGCTTTTTTTAATTTGTCCAATATAATATTTATAGATATGTATTAATCCAATAAAAGAAATCATAATCTTGTCCAACATCATATCTTTCTTGTCTTTCTGTCAATTACACTCAACAAATTATAGCAATTTCTCAAATGTCTCAAAAATGTAATAAAAACTTAACAGAATAATGCATTAAACCATCAATACCATTTCAAACAGACATCCTGAAATCTGTTATCACCTAATAATAGACATCAGTAATGCACCCAAATGCTGCTTTACATTTATTATTTAAATGGTGTCTTTGAGAAGAAACAATCAATTAAATTCCAGCTAAGTGGGCAAACTCGTACAAATCTACATCGAGAACCTCAAATTAACTTAATCAGATCAGTTTAAGGGGAAAAATTATGAAAGATGAGATGACACATGGAGTGCAGGAATAGAAACCAGAATTATGTGCACGATGTGATAATCATTTTCCATCAGCCATATATATCCTATTAATACTTGTCCACAACCTTGTCACATGACCTCTTGATCCATGGTGTCATTAGCACTACATTGCTAAGAAATATCCACCATTTAAACATTTAAAATAATTAGTCTAAAGTGAGCAATGTAGCTTATGTTATCAGCTCTAGACTATTGATTTGTTTTTAATTTGCAGCATATTCTATTTCTGTTTTGTGATTATTTATTTATTAATCTTTTGAATCTTCTTCTTTCTGAATATCACATTTAATCAGATTTATGATTAGCTTCTTTCCAGTCCAATATGTGTGTGTGTGTGTGTGTGTGTGTGTGTGTGTGTGTGATTTTATATCTCACTATCTATATGGACAGAGCAGCTTTTAGGGTTCTTTGAATTCAAATATGTTATGACTTCCAATTGGATTCCACAAGTAAACATATTTAAACATTTTACACATACTTTGAAGTCCATTCTGCCGACAATAAAACTAAAGCTTAACTAATAAGGACACAGAAAAGCTAGTGCCATGTTTTTTACCTGTATGTGCTTTTAGTACCATTGGATTGGCGGTCAAAACTGAGGTGAGACCAGCCAAGATTGATCGAGCAAATTTGTGCCCTCTGTGACAAAGCACTTTTACACCTCTCGGTTTAATGCCATGCCTCTCTGGGCTGTGCAGTGAGTCCTGAACTTGCCGACCTCTTTGCTGTCTGTTCCTTCCATATCACTGCCTCTGTCATATCATCTTGTCATTGGCACTACTTTTTCATTCTTTCCTTCGGGGTTCCATGCATAGTTTTTTTTCCCCCTATCCCATTTCAAAGCTTATTTTGTGTCATTTTTGTAGTGCACCCTAAGAAATGTACAATTTGTCCAATGTTATATACATTCTAGGTTTAAGCAGGTATGTTTATCATTTTTTATTTTTTTAACAGAACATCTGATTAATGTGTAATGTATATGTTTGTTTTTACAAAGAAGGTAAGTCAAACAAGTGCACTTTATAGTAAATTATGTATTTTTTACATTGTACATGGTTTAGTGCATTAAGTACAACGTATCATATTTCTATATCTCATTATGACATGCTATAAACATAAATTAATCAAATTATCATAACTGAGACTAGTATTCACAAAATACCCTGGCCTTTACGTAGACATTAAATAAATGCTGTGAACTGGAGTCAAGCTGCTATTATTGATTACCTAACCATTTGTTTTTAGTTTTGCTAGGACACACTATCTGAACTTTGCACAGCTTGTTGAATAATAATCCTTGATGATGGGAATGTATTGTATGACTATAATACCTTGGAAATGCATCTGGTTGTTAATAAAACATGTTGTTTGACTTACATTGATCAAAGAAGCTGTGGTTCATACGTTCTGTAAGGATATGTCATCATCTGCTCATAATCGTGTAAGCAGGCTGCTCCTACATTGAAACATACATTATTGAGCACTCTTGTGAATCAATTACAATGAGCCAGTGCATTTGTAATGTGTTTTGACAGCTGCATCAAAGCAAATACACCTGCACATTTATTTGTAAACCTCTCAGCAACTAAACTAATTTTCTTATTCACAAAACAAACATGAGGTGTGCACGTAATATGTTGGCTGGAGTGGCATATTATTACTTAACACTGAACCACCTTGAGTTTATACATATTTAATGTCATTCTGAATATCCCACGCTATTCTTAGTGGAGAACAGCACTGTTGTAACACAGACAGTTATAACACTTAACTATTTGAAAGACAGATCTTGATTCTCATTGACATTTTACAGAAAAGTATTCATTATACATCACTTGGCTAAAACTGCTTATACACATTACTAATACTTATTTTCTAAAACTGTAAAACATAGCATTTTCTGGATTACAACATGAACTTCTTTTTGTTCATTTATGAAGAAACTCTGCTTCTTCCAAACCTGCTCTGTGAAAAGAGATTTAAAATGCCTAACCCAAATTTAAATATGAAATCATTATATGCGTATCTGCTATGCGCCAGAAATATATGCATAATTCATGATCAATTCCACATATTTCTGTCAGTGCGACGTGGAACTACCGACGCTAATAAAGAAATCCCAGCCGAAATGAGCTGTTAGCACATAAATTAACACTTAATGAATATGTTCTTAAAGTGAAGCAAATGATACTTCATGTGACACCGCCATCTACGTGAAATCTTTCCAATGTTGGTTGAAGTGTGCACCTAAACCCAGTCAGCCCTACATTTCATTAAGATCTCTTTCTCATGGACAGTTATGAGGTGTAAAAGGGATACTTTTGTAGATCTGAGATAACCTTAACTTGAGAAAAGTGCCGTTCAAAATTCAATGTATAAATTCCAAAATGTTGCCTTTTCTGAAACATGGTTCTGCAGTCCCTATATCTAAACAGTGCCATTTGTTTCCAGTTTGTCAATGCAGTCTGATTCATTTCCTACAATATGTTGCTGTTGCTTGTGTTCTTCCTTTTAGAGCTAATTTAGAAACCATTTTTTGAGAGTTCCTTGTGTGCATTGTGGACACCTGCCATCAGTGCGTTTGGCGCCAAACTCAATCTCAATGGCTTTCACGTGGAAGATTGCCCAGCTACTTTTCAGGTTCACACATTCAGATAGAAGAGGAAAGTGTATATCGGTACACTGTGGCAACTGAGTCAAAATGAAGAACCTGTTGACAACTCTGTCTGGGAGGATTCTGTAAGGGAGAGCAGATTGGCAGCGAGAAGATGATGCACAAAGAGCGCATCAACTTGGATTCTCGACCAGCAGCATAAACTGACAGTAATTCAAACCAAGTATGTCATTTTAACTGTGTTGCACTGGATAAGACATACCACTTAAATTGGCAAAGCTAAGGTAAGAATATGTGTGCTCCTATTATTACTGACACAGCCTTTTAAGAAAGCAGTAATAGGGTCATGTCATTCGGGTCTTCATTTCTGTTTTATTTATGTATTCATTCGTTTTAATGCTGCATGTGAAAAATTCATGCACTTGCCACTCCAAAAATAAAATACACCAACTGTGTTAGTGTACATTTTGGCAACAGTTTCACATCTTCGTCCACTTGCTTGCTCTGCATTTCATTTCCTTTCAGTAAAGTATAAATTGCTGGTGTCCTTTTTTTCCCAGGTTCAGTGTTTGACCAATAAACCACATCAAATAAGCCCCATTGTGCATTACTCTTAATTGAAAATTAATCAATGTTGCAACTCAAATAAATGTGTTATACTAATTTACTCTGCCACAGATGAGTGAATGCATGACCGAAGTGTGTCAATATGTTGTATGTTTAGGTGCACACAGTCTAAAGATATAAAGAAATAAATACATTGACTGAGTTTTAAATTGTATCTGGGTATGTATTCCCTCTCTTTCTATAAAATACATGCGTATTGTATTAAAATAACATTTAACATTTAAGATTTTCTTGTTTTAACTTGTGCTGTTTATTTTGGGAAACAACCTGTCGGGGCTAAGAATTATTTTAAACATGAGGTCCCATGGCCTCCACTTGAAACTGACTATAAATATCAGTTTATTCCTTCACAGCAGGCTTTTCCTTTGACAAGTGCAATTTGCAGATAACTAAATCCCAAAGGTTTCTTGTTGTCTGGAGTAATGAACAGCATTGAGAAGCCATGTTACAGCAGTAGGTGATTAAGGTATTTTTCACAATATTCTTAATGTCATAATTTATGCCTGTACTCCTTATTAGATATATCCTTTGTATTTTGCAGTTGCAACTAAAAAGCAGAAGCTGTATGATGCATTAATTAAACAACATGTTGATCAAAATGTGTTTAAAATGCATGGCTATTAGTGTTTAATGTAAACTTGGAACACTTGATCATTAATCGATGTCTTGCTTGGAATTAAGAATTCAGTAAAGCAAGTAATTCTAATGACTGCCTACCAGTTAACTGCCTCACTTTTAACCCAGAGCAGAAGGTTATGCTTATGACCATATATTAGAGAATACAATGTGTGTGTGCTTGTAAGTGTGCATTCCAGTGTGTGTTTGGCTGTCTGAGGGTTTTATTTGTTTGTTTGTTATATTAATGCTGAGGTGTTCGAGGGCCTGTGGAGATAAGTAGACAATCCGTATTCGGCACGATTGCAATGTAATTCCCAGGATTTAATTCTGTACTCAAATTTTCTCTGGAAGAAGCCAATTAGTGTCAGCTTAGATCTGTGGTTCAATGCCAACCGAAGGAAGCGATCTTCATAAAGGACAGATTCGGGACCTGCAACAGCACTACAAGGATTTTAGTCACACAGATTATTCCAGCCAGCCTCAACTCACTGGCTTAGATATCTTCTTTCAATGAAGTGTCAGATCATATACAGAAATTAACTTAAATGAACCTTTTCCGCATCTAATAGCAAAGGAAAAGAAGAAAGAAAGAAAGAAATATAAATAAATAATATAATTAGTTATATATATGTTTTTATTAGATTCTATTTGTTCTTCATTTGTCAAGAAGTAAATAGAGAGGAAGTAAAGTATCATGAAGCAAGTTTTCCATTCTTTAAAAGAAGGTTATTGAAGAGAAACCCATTTTCATATTTGTATATCTTTCAATTTTAGGCTTCATAATATAATTTGCTATAATTAAACCCAGATCATAACTTATAATGCTTGTAAGCAAATTAATGAGTCAACAAAAATAATAATACAAATTAAATTAGTTAGAAATAAAGTGTAACTGGCAAAATTAGACATATCCTTATTATATTAGTAGTAGTAGTAGTAGTAGTAGTAGTAGTAGTAGTAGTAGTAGTAGTAGTAGTAGTAGTAGTACAGTCAAACCTGCTTTACTCGGATCAGTTGGGACCCTGGGAATTTATCTGAGTTAAGCGGAAATCATTTTCCATTACAACCGTAATACATGTTAAATCTACTGAACTCCAAACTCAGTTTAATAGTTTAAATTATTATAATACATTGAATCCTGTAGTGTCTTTTCTCATTAAATAATGTTATAATTTATTGAACCTATTTGCTTTTCAAAAGAAGTTTGATGTTTGTTTTGTTCATTTTGGATTTTTTTATTCATGAATTTTCAGTATTTCAGAGAAAAAGCCATCACACCCTCCACAACTGGCCATCGCCACATTTCGTCAATGCAAATCTGTTCAGTGTATCCAGTGCACTATTTCATTAATCTTTGGATTATCTTTGCAGAACTGAGTGAAAACAGAGAAGACATATTTTCTCTGCCATGTTGATTAGCATGAATGCAGTCTTTTTAATGAGGGCAGTAACCAATACTCATCGAATAATGATAACAAACACTATTGTACTGTGTTACTATGGCTATAATGAATGAAAGCCATTCCAAATTAAAGGAACACATTGTAGTGAATCTGTACTTAATTGACCAGCAAAAGGTGGGGATTAATGAATATCGGAATTATACGATCCAGATTAAAGAGAAACTTTGCAATTTATCTAACTTGTAATAATCTGAGGTACAACAAAATCTGAGTAAAGCCGATTCGAGTAAAGCAGGTTTGAGTTGACTGTAGTAGTAAAAAAGTTGATGGAGAGGAAGAAATAATAAAATGATGGTAACAGAGATGTTCCACAGAATGGGTGGTGAGTGGCAACTGACTTTTCATAAATGTTGGTTCACAACAAAAACTGTTGAAGCCCACAGGTCCTAAAGGCCATTTAAACGTTATTCAATGATCTCACCATAAAATCTAAATTAAATACTAATCATGCAGCAGGGAACAGTTCATAATTACTGCTGTATTGGCTGACATCTGCTGTATATGGTTCAGCAGTTTGAGCAGTACAGAAATGGCTCTGATGCCATTAGTGTCAATTAAATTCAAATTGGCCTATCCGTTGTGGGGAAGATCATTTTGCCTTTTGCTTTGCACATTTACAAAGTCAGCTGCAGGGAAACATCAGGTGGCCTGGTGATGCAATGGATCTTTTATATTTCTTCCTGGAGGAGTTCACATATTCAGCTTTAGGGGTTTGGCTTTAATAATACATGGCAAGTTTGGCTGACAGGTGGAAAATAAATTAATATTTTGACTGTGTTGTACAGCTAGGCTGGCTGAAACTAAAACTCCCAATGAGACACATTGCAATGCCAGTTTTTTTCATTTTTGACTGCCCATTCAGAGTTTTGGAAAACAATAAATTCTGCCTCCTAAACCTTTGAGCCTGACATTTTGTAATGAAAAACTAAATATTGATGGGAGTGTTGAGTGGCTGAGGCCCTGGGTGCATTGTTTTAAACGATGCAAATAAAAAGTCTTGTTTATTATTATTTATAGTAATTAATCCATCATGTGTTGAAACAAAGCCATACGTAATCATTAGGTATTATGGTTAATGAGATGTTATTTACAAATGGGAAATAAAAACATGTATTTATATTACATTTCTTTTGTATGTATTTATTTTTTAATAGTTGGCTATTACAGGACTTTTTCATTAGTGGTGGGAGAGAACATAACAGTCAATACAATGCGGTTGAGCATGAGAAACTATCAAACGCCTCCCATAATGTGAATTTGTGATGGAAATCTAAATAATGAATGTACTAATGAATCTTGAAAGACATTATAATTAAGTGTACTTTTCTGTCAAGAGTAAAACAGATGGTTATGGGCATTCAAAAGTGTGCCGCTCCAGTCAATCTTAGCATGACAACCAGACAGCTTGCTGCTAATAGAGATCATTGGTACTGGTGTGAGGGAACTCATGTGCCTGGTGTTGCACTATCATTTCCACTCAGCGGGAGCAGCACTGCAGTAAAGCCGGCATTGTGTCATGAAAAAAATAAACTTGCTGAGAGAGAATTGTAATACCTTTTTGCATTCCTTGGTTGTGAAAATTTCTAAGACTTAATCTAATATTTCTGTATTGAATTACTTACATACAAACATACATAACAAGGAATTGTTACTCATAGCGATGTAAGAAAACTAACTTTTGTAGCTAGTAGTCAGTGTATAAACAAAGAGTATCAAGAATTGAAGTGTTTCTGCATTGCTTCAGATGTTATCCACCACCCAGTGTCTCTTTTTTGAGTTGCATACCAGCTTCCTAAGGACTCCACAATAAAAGCTTTGTTTTACAGTTTTCAAATAGGAAGAAAAGTCATCATTATGGCTGTGGCACATTCAAACAACCTTTCTTCACAACGCCTGTATTCTGATTCAGAGTTGTGAAGCTTGAAACATGATACAGAAGAAGAAAATACTCTAAAAACTTGATTGTTGGCAAGCTGATGGCAGCCTGTACCCTGTCATTAAATAATCTCAGCACTCAGTGAGATATGAGCTCTGCATGAAATTGCATTGAAGGTAATGTATCTATTAGTGCTTTAGGATGTGTCCTTTGAATTGAAAGGTTTAGGCAGAAGGCATGATTCCATCCAGAGTCTAATTCAGATTCTCCTGTTTCAGTTGACAAAGGCACACTGAAAAAACTAAAACAGTCACTTTTGTTTGCAGGGACTTCATCTCCAGTATAAAAAGATTGTGGAGAAATGTGTTGGTGTAGGAATTGTCTTAATCTGTCCAAGGACACAGCAATTCTATTTGGGATCATGGCTAAAGAGTTGGTACCAAATGCCAAACTGTAATGTGATTCAGCAGTTTGAACACACTGGACGCCTGAGTAACCTTGTCATGCAAAAGCAAGGACATGGGCTGGCAGATCTCTTCAAAGACATTCAACTAGTTTGGTAAACCCTTGTGTACTCTCTTATCATTGGTTACCAGAGCTCAGTCATACAGCACACAAAGAATACTAAGATGGCAGGAGCACGTAGATTAAGACAGAGTGTATCGAGATACAGAACTATAGCGGGTAGAGTTCAGCTTCAAAGACAACTTATAGTGGGATTTTATTAGCGAGTTAAGGGCAATGGCAAAAAAAAGTAAAAAACTGAATTGGATATTTTTGGAAAACAGAATGAAACACTGCATATATTTTTAATAGGATTTTTATTTTGAGGGGAATATATCAACATTATTGGATCTTACTCAAAAGTACATGCCTTTTCCCATATTTGATCTGATCACAGTGATAAAAAGTATGAGTATTCAGAAAGAAAAGGAAATAAAGACTAACACTAGACTAAGGTTAAACTAGACAAAACTAAGACGAGCTGAAAATAAAATCAGGGGTAATCAAAGTTCCGCCCCTGGTCGCTGTGCAGTTCCTCCAGTGCCCCCGGCCTGGTGAACATGTTGTCCAGCAGTGCGTCAGCCACGGTGGTGGTGCTTTGGTCCTGAAGGGCATATGCTTCGGGCCACCTTGTGAAACCCCCGTGTTTCTGGCATCTATGTCCAGAACGGATGGCTGCTTGGGGTCAGGGTAGGCCAGGACAGGGGCGTGGGCCAGGGCCTCCTGGGTAAAGGCAGCTTCGCAGTCCGGTCCCCAAGTGAAAGGCCGTCCCTTCTCGGTGAGGCGGTGCAGAGGGCTGGCGATGCTGGCGAGGTCTTGCACGAACCGCCGGTAGTAGGAGGCCAACCCCAGGAAGCTTCTTAGTTCTGTCACGCTCCCAGGGACCGGCCAGTCCCACACAACAGCCACCTTAGCAGGGTCTGTTGCCACGCCGTCTGAGCTGACAATATGCCCCAGGAACGCGACCTTCCTGAGCAGTAGTTTGCACTTCCTGGGGTTGAGGCGGAGCCTGGCGGCCCTGATGCAGGTCAAGATGCAGCGGAGGTGGGAGAGTGCCCAGGCAAAGTCAGGACCATGCACCAGCAGATCATCCAGGTACAGGACACACTGAGTCTGGGGCACAGAGGCCAGCACACGCTCAAAGGTGGCAGAGGCATTGCTGAGAACAAAGGGCATCATCGTGAACTGCCACAGCCCCTGCCCGATGTAGAATGTCGTCTTTGCCTGGGCTGCCAGCGCCATCTCCACTTGCCAGTAGCTGCTGCAGAGGTCCAAGGAGTTGAACCACGCCGGCCCGGAGATGTAGTTCAGGGCAACTCCAGTCTGGGGGGAGATATGGGAGTAGTGCGGGGACATGCTAGCACTAAGGGAGGGGTAGTGTAGCGATCTGGGCCTTTTAGTGATGCAGTAAGATCGCTGCATTGTGGCGAAGGAGACTGGGGTTCAATTCCCCCTCTCGCTGTGACCTGAAAACCCCCAAAGTGTTACAATACTAATACTAATACAATAAGCTAACAAGTGCAAGCATAATAAAGTTAAGCCTCTAGTATGTCCAGGAAAATCATAGACTGAGTGAATTGAGGCACAGAGAACACCAGACCAGTCAAGTTCTGGATGAGCTGCAGCTGGCGGGCAGCAGCTATAGGCAGGCTAGCCAGGAGGGAGTTGCAGTAATCCAGGCGGGAGAGAAGCTGAGTAGTTGAGTCGAGTAGTTGGGAAGGAAGAGGACTGGAGAGGTGATGGGAGTAGGACCAAGAGGGGTCAAGGGTCACTCCAAGATTCTTAGTGCAAGAAGTGGGGGAGAGGTTTATCTGGTAGAAATGCAACCCTAACACTAATGGAAGTCTAAGTTACATTAGCTAACTCTAATCTTAGCCCTAGAAAAGAAAAGAAACACACTTGCTTTTAATTAGTCTGCATGTGAAAACATGCAAAGTCTTATTCTCTTACAAAATCTTTATTCTTTTATTATTATGATTATTCTGCTGTTCATCTGGACTGCTACTCCTTCTACAATTCTTAATGTACATACACCAAAACAACTGCCAAAAAAAATGTGTTAGGTGTGCCGATTGGTTCCTATGTGGGCCGGTTGCCCCATGTAGACTAGCAGACCGCGCATTGCCAACCCACCCCCCCACCCCCAGACTATATTATATTGATACCCAGAATTCACTAACCGTTGCCCCCCTGGGTATAAGTCTAGGGCCGTTTTTTGGTCCCAGTCCACTCCTGTTTACTACCGACTGACTGACTGACTGCCTGAGATAAAGGAAATTATGATATAACAATAATAGTTTAAAATAAAGTTCCCCCAAAATAGTGCCAAAATAGGGTACTGTAGTACCTTGCAATGCACTATATTAGTACTTCATACAGTAGTACAGCAAATACTATAGTACACTGTAACACTACTGTGGTAGTGCTCTATACTACAGTATACTGTTGTACCTTGGGCCATACTATAATATTTACTAAAGTACTATTGGGAATACTATATGCTTACTGCTATATGCTTATGGACTTACTGTAGGCTATATTATACTCTAATACATTGCAATGTACTACACTTCCTACAGTAGTACAACAAATACTATAGTATACACTGTATACAGTATACACTGTTTTATGCCATAATACAATATTAAACTATATTATACTGTGGTAACTTGTGATATACAGATAGTGCTCTGTTACACTGTACTAACATGCAATAAACTATAAGGTGCTAAACTATTTACTATAGTACTATAACAAACTGTATACCTACTACAGTACAACAATTAACTATAGTATACTGCTTTATACTATATTATACTGTAATACCTTGTGACATACTATAGTATTTACTAGTACTACATAAAATACTGTGATATACTGTATACTATATTATACTGTACAACCTTACAATGTACGATACATACTACGGTACTACAACAAATACTGTAGTATAATGTATACTATATTATACTGTAGTGCCTTGCAATGTATGATACATACTACGGTACTACAACAAATACTGTAGTATAATGTATACTATATTATACTGTAGTGCCTTGCAATTTACTATAGTACTTACTATAGTAGTACAACACATACTGTTGTACACATATACAACTCATATAGTAGTGAAACATGCAGACAAAGTTTCTTCAGGACCTTTAGCATTCTAGTTCAATTTTATTGTCTTCAATGGCAAAGCCTACAAAGAATGGGATTTACCTTTAATACAAGAGGAACGTCTGTGTTATATAATAGGAAAATATATAATGGATAGGGAATAAAAATGAAAGACTACTGGGCTTGTGCTTTGACCCTTTGTATATGGAGGTTTTTAGGAAGAGCTAAAATCTCAGCTCTGTCAATCTAGCTGTGAAGCTAAGACAAGTTGATGTCAAGAATTTCTATATTCAAATTAAATATGACAGGGGTCAGAACTCCCAGAGAGAGTGTTGCTGTTGCACTAAAAGCAAATTCCTGCTGACAGGATTAAGGTCCATATTGTGAGAAGTAGACACCAATCTTTGGGATTTTTTAATCAGAAACTATCTGAAAACAGACATAATAATGTTAGCTAAATTTAGGTTCTTAGATATATTTTTTTTAACCTGCTTACAAAAAAAAACATTTAATAAAAAACTTTAAAATGCCCTCTACCAACGTTTGTTTGTTTGTTAAATTTAAATTGGTAATTATTATATTTCCTCTACAAAGTACTTGTACATATGTGAAATATTTTGTCAGTCTATTTACCAACCTATTACTTCCCCAACTATTCTTTTTCTAAGTGGAAAATTAAATTTGATATTTTATATGACAAGAAATATCAATCTATTTTAAAATGAATAACCACTGAGTAGACAAGTATTTACTAAAAGCATGCACTGCTTTAAATAATTCTCAAAAGTAAAATTAAATGAGGTGCTTTACAAGTGAAACTCACATTTCATGAAAGAAGATTTGTCAACATGCCACCTCTCTTCTGCAGTCTGGGCATGCCTCTCAGACTGTGACTCCTTTTTCTGCTGTTTCTAGAAATCATTCATGTTTTATCAATTTTTGGGGGCATAAAGTTAACAGATTCACATTTCCAGTTGTAGAGATAACCAGCACAATTGTAGCTCCTGTACACTGATTTGCAGTGTACTTTTCACTGTTGTTGAGACTTTACAGTACCGCCAATTTCAGGTTACTGACTCTTTTAACACAATGGATTCCACTTCCTAAAAGTAACCTTTTCGGCATAATATCCCCAAGGATATAATTTACCTGTAATTTCACAGCAAAGCACTTTCCTTATGCCTTCACTGTGTTTTGATTGATGGAGTCCATTAGTCAGCAACATCTTTTTAATTCAGTGTTTGTTACGCTGTGTCATAGATTTACAATGGCCATTATACATCACAGAGCGATTAACGCCATTCAGAATTTACTGCAGCATGGCAGAATAGGCACAACAACACACTATGTGACTCATGCTCTTATACCCCCAGTACTTACATTACTTCAGACATTATCTCATTACAAACCAATCCTATATATTAACAGAGCAGTTAAAGTAGTCTATGACCACCTTTAAATATTCAGATACTGAGGCTGGAATGCAAGTTAATAGCATTATTATTATTATTATTATTATTATTATTATTATTATTATTATTATTATTATTATTATTAAACACTCCTTTTTGTAAGTCGTCTTAAAAGCAAAAGATTGACATTGTTACATGTATGTTTTGGGCTTGACCGGGACTGGAGTGAGACAGGCAGATAAAATAGGCAGAAGATTCCACTAGTAGAATTAAACACGTGGAAGCAAAAATGAAAAACTTCACAAATATAAATATTAGCTGTAACAATATTGAACTTATCTGCAAGCCCAGGTATGATTGCTGCTTCTACCAACTGCTGTCTTCACACTTCCTAATTTCTTTCATATAGTGCAGTTCTATTGGCCTTCAATTCTATGCACTTCAACAACAACACAACAGCTGTGTATACAGGGCTGCATCCCTATTTATATAGAGCCTGAGGAACCGCCCCTCAACTAAGTCCCGCCCATATGTCCTTATTTAGAGAAGCTAGGTTCTAGCCTCTAGCAAATTCAAGTCAGTGGAACAAAAGCCAACCCCACTGAATATATATGAGCTCTGGAAGCTTCTGTTATCCATTGAAATAGAACATAATGAAAACCCACAAGGAAAAATCTTGGGGAAATGTATTTCATATATGGAATGTGTGTCTACAGTTCTCACATTAGTGTAACAATTATTTTGTTAGACTTTTAGCATAAGATTGTGTTAAAATGGGCCTTACAGGAAACACAACTAAGGTATATTTGTGCACATTTTCTTTAAAACATTGTAGCTTATTAGATTAAGTCAAATTTGCATTGGGTGACTCTGTCACAAAGTTTCAGTAAAATTACTCATAACAGATGCAAAATATACATTTATGTGTTGGCAGTTTTGATGTGGTGCCAATATGAAAAGTATAAGCCAAGTAGATAAAAAAATAACTCTTCAACGGCCATGAGAAGAACGTTTCAACGGAAGCATCAGAACTATTCCAGATGATAATAAACAGCATCTAAAGGTCAGGCAAAACCATTAAAGAGGTTTCTGAAACTAAACGCATTTTTATGCTTGCATTGAAGTTTCTTTTTTGCTCTTTAAATGTAAGTCAAATTCTCTCTCTGTGCAGACATAAAATACATTCCTCACTTATGTAATAAGAAAATGTTTATTGTCCCCAAGAGGCTGTGAATGGCAGATAGCTCGAGCATAAATAAAATCTCACGGTAATAAAATTGCTTTGTGAGCTACTTCTGCGCTTGTTAAAAGGAGCAGGATTTCAGCTGAAATCATAAATCACTTTGGTGACAGCAGGGAGCTAAATTGGTTTGTGTGCCGCGCAGTGGAAAAGATGCACAGTGTGCAGAATGCAAGGTCATTTTCTATCATATTTTCCTTTTCATATGGGTCCAAATAAAATGTACATGTTCAAAATGTGGTACACAAGTATATTTAGCAACATTCAGGTAGGAAATTCTGTCTCTAAGGCTTTCTGTGTGTCACTGAAGATAGTAATAACCCAGAAAGGAAAGAACCTTAAATGCTGCCCGAGCTTTTCAATGGTTATTCCTTGACTCTTGGAAAATTGACAGGCTTTGACATAACCATACACCACAAAGCACAACTCAATAAGGTGACAAGCTAGGACCAACAATAGCTAAGGAATTATGCTGAGTTCATGAAATGAAAGATTTGAAACATTTCTCATTTTAAATGGGGTTTGTTAACTTTCTTTCACTTGTCACTTCAATCTACAACCATGTGGGAAATTGCTTGAAACCTTTATTGGCAAAATACATGTCTTCCCGTTCTGGTTGTATCAACATGCAGTTTGTATTGAAAACCTTTAGGGGGGAAGTCTTTTGGCTTTTGATTTTTCACTGTTTTAGAAATTGCTGGCCTCTAAAACTGTATAACTGATACAAAATGTAAAGTGCTTTTAATTGACTCAAATACCTTCATACTGCAAGCAACATGCAATTCTTTTCATGGCTTGTGTGTGTTTTCTGAGTGGAATGAGAACATTAAGATCTGTATCTCAAAGGCTATGCTGGTTACCATAGCATCACAAGGTTTGAAGTTTCAACTGCCCATATTTTATAACACTTAATAACTCTGAATGAGGACATTTGGCCGGCTTTCATCATTGACCTTAATTGCAGCTTTCCGTTTCAAATCTGTTGCAATGTAGGCTAATGGAACTGTACAGTGTGTCTCCCTGAATTTCCATTAAACATAGAAGCAACACATTTATATCCCAGCTACCTTACTGCCAAATTAGTAGCCTATTAAGTGCAACAGGGGAGACTAGAATGGCAGCAAGGGATACAACAACAAGAAAAAGTACATTTTAATGCAAAGCAGTAATTACTCTACAGTTATTTGAGTTACTCCTTTAGTGGTACCATTGAGGTATAAGACGGGCATCATTTACACTGTATAAAATATACAATAATATAAGACTGCAGAATTGTCTTTTCATTAATGATACAGTTCAGTAAGACCTCCATACCTTTTATAGGTAACATTTGTGAATTCTAATTTCTGGGTACCTTAGACTGTAAAGCACAGTGTATAATGTATTCATCATATTTGTAAAGGTCATTTTACAGTAATAATAATGGTGATGAAACAACAGAAGCAGGTACTTACACAATCTATCAGCTACAGAGTCAAACTTTGCATGTTTGTACATCATGACACAAGCTAGCACAGCCACCAATCAACAAACAATTAATTATTGTGCAGACTGGCTTCCTGCCAAATAAGTGAAGGATTTCAGGAAGGAATCGGAATTGAATCTGAAATGTACTTGTTCCACTTAATAATTATATCATAGCATGTAAGATTGCTCAATGAGTATTAATAATTATACATGTCTCGGACCACCCCGAAATAAGTTTCTGTAATCCAACCATGAGATAAACCAAAAGGAACTGAGCGCCAGTTAATTAATCTACTTATGTGATTCTCCAAGCTGCACAAAGCCCTTTACTCTGTGACAGGCTGTGTAGCAAATAAAGGGAAATGTGGAAATCGTGTCATTTGTAATATTTTTCATGGTTCTTAATTATTATGTATATATAATATCTATGTCTTTTACCATAGTGCTGATTATTGCCTCATCCATACTCTATGGTTTTGGAACTATGAAAACAATACCTTAGAGTGCCATTACTGCTCATTTTCTCTGATGGAGCAATAGACCAGTGGAAACACTAGGGCAAGTGTGTTACTGGTGCAATAAAGCAAGGACCACTGCCTGGTATTAAACAAGGTCTAATCCTGCTCTGCATTGTAAGATAACTGAGCACTAAAAATGTGTTCTGAGGAGTAATTTATATAGCAAAACATTAACAGAAAATAAAATGAACTTGAGTAGGCTGGTAATGCAGCTTAAATGGCCATGGTGGACTGGCAGTCTGTTTATTATAGATAGCCTTCATTAGGTGGAGTTGAATATTACAGCTTATGTAATGAAACTCTAAGGGTTATTCATATTGTCATATATAATCAATATAATCAATCACTCTATTTCTGTAAAGCAAGAAGGCTATTCGTTCAGCTGGCTTGCAATTATTAATTAACTTAAAAGTGGACTAACGGAAGCTCCATAATATAATGGAGACTGCTGTTATTTTCAGTTGGCCATGTGAATTCAGATCTGCCTATCTTATCTAAATAAGATTACATGTCAACACCGAGGCAGTGCTAGCTCAACATCACCCGCTATGAGGCTATGACCATGAAATGTGTTGTTCGTTGACATGACACTGACCCCATCACATTCATCAGAAGACCATGGAGTGAGTGAGTCAATCAGCAAATGTCCAGCACAGTTAGATCGAGGCATATGATGGCACCTGTTACGATAATAAAATAAAATGTACAGATTAGCTATAGACCAGCATCAGCCTTACTCCTGATAGCCAGTCAAGGTTAATATATTTCAACTGAAAAAGAAGAGGAAAGTCGAGGGCACAATAATACAGCACACAGTGCAGTCAAAAGATTGGAGGACATCTGTGGTCTCCAGTGTGATGGATTTGTCCAACAACAACCTAAAATAAGAGTAAGAATGTATCAGAGCTGACAGGTGTTAAACAGATTGACTTTTTAAAACATTTCAAACAAGATTCAATTAAAATAATTTAAACAAGAAAGTGTGGAGTTGTTTTAACTGGATGTGTTTCCTGCTGTGAATGTTCAAACCAAACAAAACAAACACACACACACAAATTCAATGATGTATTCTCTTTAGTCAATTTATTCATTTCAACAATGGGACTCCACTCAACTCCGCTGAAAGCAGAGTGCAAGCTCTGGTAATTACAATATTACAAGTTAAAAATTACATTGTTTATCCATTTACTTCACACAAAAGTCAGAATCTTTTTCCAGGTCACGTAGTTCAGATGCCATTAGCTATCCCGGTCGGTTGGCACTTGGGATTTGGAAAGCAACAGGGCACAGAACAGATTTGATAGGTGTGAGCACCACAACTTACTCAGCAATGATAAAAGAACGCTATCAAATCAACTGTCTCTTTGAGGTGAAGACGGCCTTTCTCCCGTGCACAGAGCTTGCAAAGGCATTTTGACAACTCTATCAGGTTTGAGTCACAAGAACATAGTTGCCTCCTGACAGTTCTTTCATGTCCTTCTGCTGACGTTTCCAAGGAGGTGTATTTTTTCAGCACTTCTCAAATTCCAGACTAAGCAATCCTTTTGTTAAATGAAGCCCCTCTATATCCTTAATATTCAGCAGATTCTTGACCACAGACAGTTTGAGAGAAGCCTTTGATAGATCAGTCCTAACCTCTCATGTAATATCAGCGTGGTGACGTGAAAGGAAACAGCACTTTTTAATTAGAGCTGCAGAGTATGTATCCTAAGGGGTACACTTGAATTTTGTTAATGAAAATGTTGTGCACAAGTCATCAGCACAAATTTGGTGAGGATATTTTTTTTAAATAATATTATAATGATTGAATTCTAACACTGTTAATATTCCCACTGTCTGAAATTGCTCTGTTATGTACACTCCCACATAAGACATGCTCAAGCTGTTTCCATGACAGACACATGTTCTGAAAACTGAGAAACTGTGAAGCAAACAGATGCATCAGACTGTAGGTACACAGTCTTGCTGTGTTAGGAGAAATAGACCACCTACAGGCTTCAGCTCTCTCAAAATATGATTAATTATATGATAAGAGTGTCACCGTGGCACAATCTTGAGTCAGAGATGTTAATAAAATATGTGATTTGTGTTGATGCTGTTTTCACTGATGAAGGTTTTGTGTGGTATTCATTTATTTTGGTTAACATATTATTATTGTTTTTGTGATTTTTGGTGCTTGTGCAAAATCAATTGCCCAGATCTTGGTGAAATATACCTCACTAGCAGACTGAACTCCCCATCCTTAAAACATTAAAGCCTATTATTTGAGTTTGCTTTTGTTCACGAGTTTTAAATAGAAACTGCTCTAATGAAAGCAGGGGGTCACATCTAAGGAAGCCATTCATCTAGTACAAAATATGAAGATCCCAGATGAAAATAATAATAATAATAATAATAATAATAATAATAATAATAATCTACAAACATTATTATTATTATTAGTAGTAGTAGTAGTAGTAGTAGTAGTAGTAGTAGTATTGTTGTTGTTGTGGCTATTTTCCTGTAATCTGTATTATAATCATCATAATTCTTGAATAGGCATATTTCTTCTTTTATAGGTAGTGTTCTGTATTTGTGTTGAAAAAGTATATTAGACTTTTATTTTGTTTACAATCTAATGCACATAGCAGTACATGCGACCTAGTTCTGCAAAGTCCTTTACAGTTACTGAAAATGCTACATAAGGAGTATGGTCAATCAGATTGTATTTAATTTGTATTAATATTATTAATTTAAAATGGATTTTCAGCTGTCGTTAAGTTTAGTTATTCAATTCCATTCAATTTTGGCTCAGAGAACTCCACATCTATGCATAAACTAAGAAATCCTCAAACATTCTGATTTAAAGGCACAGAGGAGTCTTTTGGACAGTTTTGGACAATTTATTAAAACTTTAATAGAGTTATGTACTGTCCTTGGAAGTCTGGCCTGTCCCCAATTGTTACAAATCTAACAATACATTAAATTAGTAGAATTGCATACATTTTCCTGAGAGCTGCCCTTTCCTTGCAGGAGAACTGTATTTCTAATCATAGACTCGTGCTTTCAAAAAAAAAAAACTCTTACAAATTCAAGTTTGCTTGAATCACTGAAGCATTGCGAAGTCTAATATGAAAGTCCAAATTGCTCGTTGTGTTCCTGTAAATGATGTTGTAGCTGTGTGTTCTAGACTGTATTCCTAGCTACCAAATAAAAGAACCTTTTAGTTCCTATTGCTAAATAACCAATTACTAGAGGCAACTAAGATGTGTCCTGGTCGGCCCATTCACGTTTCGCGCTGGAAGTCCAACATTTGTGATATATATGAATAGCAGCTTGTACAGAGAGCACCACAGGCTCATCAGCACCCACTAAGCAATAGAAGTCACTGTTGTATGCCGAGACCGGTAAGCCCTGGCTAACTCAACTCCACTCAACCCTGGCAGCATGAGATTGAGATGACAATCACAGAGACCAGCACAGAAACCAGTGATGTCTGGATGACAGGGTTCATTCTGCACTCTGAGAGGAGGCATTTACTAGTTTATGAGCCCCAAGGAAAAACGTTTATGACCTGGTCCAAGTCTAAAGTAACACAAAAAACGAAATAATCAAAATATAATCCTTCAAAACACAGACTGTTGTGTTCCTGTTGTCATCCCATTATTATTGGAGATCATCCTGGGTAAATAATGAATAATGCTTTCCCCTCCAATTCTCAGTATTGGTGTCATGTGCAGGCAGATTGGTCTCTAGTTTGGGTAAGTACATTCTTGTTAAATATAGACATGATTTACATTTTGAAACACAGACAAAATCATGAACCTTGAGTCTTGTGGAAATAAGATATGTGAAACCAAAGGGGGAAGCAGTTAACCGTGACACCCGTTCTGCTTTGAACTTTACTTGATAACAGCAGCATGGGTTTGGAGAATTAGATAATAGGTTATTAATGTTAATGTGATAATAAGTACACAAGGAAATGTGAGGTGTCAAAACCTTACTCAATGACAGACAGTTGTATTTAGATGGAAAGGCACAGCTAAACAGCAATCAAAAGTGTAAGACTGGCATATTCTCCAAAGACACTCTGTGTGATGGACAGTGAAATTACCATGGTAGAAATTATCCAGTATAATTATGGAATGTGACAGGTGATTAAAAATATAATCAAAATGTTTAAAAATACATTTTCAGTTACAAGGCATGGACATGAGAGATGTTTGTGTTGCGAATGGACAGGGCACACAGTCAAATGTCAAAATGTAATAAAGCAGGTTTTTAAAATAGATCTTGACTGGCATACATACATGGATATATTATTGTGCCCTTAAGCCAAATGCTATATATATCAACTCTAACTTCTGTTGGCTTTTTTCTTATTTTATGACTGTATGCTATAAAAAAAAAATTGTATTTAGATTCACTGAGCGATCAGGGACTTTTGTTAGACATGAGGGTCTGTAGTGTGCTTGTGTGTGTGGGGGTGGGGGTGGGGGTGGTAAATATCGTTTGGGGATCTGAGTTAGGGGGTCAAAGGTTGGCCACGTGCGGGAATAGTGGGAACAGTGATTGGGGGCGAGGGGATAGATAGGGGTGCCCCGGCCCCCACTGGCAGGTTGAGATAAATTAAAACTAGTCTCAGAGTTGTGAGAGAAGAGAAGTGAGAGAGATTGATGCTGTTCCTTAAAACTGCTCCCTCTGTCAAGTGAAGCTGTTGCTTTCGCTGACTATCCTCTTCTATTTCTTGTTGTTTTGAGAAATGGTAAATCCAGGTAGCTGGAAGTGGGAAATACTACAATACATTTGAACAGCTTTAATATTCTGTTTTCAAATAAATGGATGTTTCCTTCATGTGTTTCAATGCACAAGTGTGTTTTAGCATAAGGACATCCTCTACTGACCAATAAGGAATTCAGGGGCTCATTAAATGCCTCGTCTGTCAGGCTGAATAATGAATTAGTCTAATTATCCAATCTGAAGTTTAAACTGAACCGTACAGCACTCTGGTGTTAATTTTAATTACATTTTTTTTAACCTGATCTTATTAAATCCCTTTAAAACAAAATTATTTTCTCTTCATTGTTAAATTATAATGGTGTTCATTAAAGGATTCCTAAACCTTTCGAACATTACAAAAACAATTCCGCAGGAGACAATTCATCACTGTGTTCGATAATGAGATTTATTAGAGTGATTTGTCGCTAAGGATCTTTCGTGTTCAGTGTGTACCAGCATTTATCTGTGCCCTTCTGATAACAACACAGACCTCTTTGTACAGTACAGGGTTATTACAATGGGCATACAATGTTATTGCTGAGCTTTTATTTATTTTTTTGTATTACTACTTAATTACATAAATTAATTAATCAGGCCTATCATTCAATTAAATAAGTGAAGAAGTGGTTCTGTAACAGTCCTGTGGAATGGGTGTAGTGACTGCAATTCTTCTGTTAAGTTTAATTATATCAGTCAGAACAATCTAAACCAAATGTGTACATTTCGATTCAAATTAGGGAAGTTAAACACATTGTTAAAGAATAACATTAATGCAATTTCATTTAAGCACATTTGTGTATGTATCTGCTGCTCCACAGCAATCATTCAGTGATCAAAAGCAGCAAAGCAAATAATGTCATCATGAGCAATTTGTAATTGCTATTATTGGCAAGTAACTCCAGAAATAACCTGAGCTCCAAAACATACAATATCTTTGATAGCCTCACTTCCTCCCTAATACCCCTAAAAGACCTGAATTAAATATATTTTAAAGCTGAGTATTAAACCTCACGCATTTCGAGGATCTTCACTATAGAGCTAAAAATAAAAAATAATAAGACACGAGTGAAGGAAAATAAGTAAAACCACTGCTCACAATACAGCTCTCATAATTAATGCAGCTCACAGGAACTCAAGCAAACAGATTTAGTACATTGGTATACAACAGCTGCACGGAATACAGAAACCCTGCTGTTTGAAGAATGCATGAGGCTGAGGACATAACTTGGTGAAACATTAAACCAGTGACAGTTCAATAGTTCAATATTTCACCTGCCAGGCAAAAACCTGACTGTCCAGTGGGAGGGAAGGTATTGCTGTTTCCCTGTTGAATTTTGGGTAACAGGTTTCACTCTTGTCTTATATTACAATCCAGACTATTACTGAATCGTTTACATAAAGTCTGCAGACTACAGTACAATGCATTATAGTGTATTAAGTGCAGTGTATTATAGTAGAGTAAATTGGGGAAAAGTCGATAGGCTTCTCTAGGGCAACAGACTAAGCAATAAGTAATAAATAATTATTATGTATAAAGCATTTAGACTAAACTTACAGAAACTAACCATGCAATACAGGCTGTGCCCTACAACTATTTTTTTGGCTCCTGGCTACAATTATTTTGTCCCCTGAGACACTTTTGGTTTCCTCTGACACTTTTTCAGTCCAGTCAGTATGACACGTTGTGCTGCCATATGACATTTTTGGTAGCATGTCATTTTAGTTCCATGTGGCATTTTATTGCTCCCAAATGACTTGTTTGGGTTGTATATGATTCTTTCTGGTTGCATATGGCATGTTTTAGTTGCTGTTGCTTTTTAGTTGTGTATGATTTATATATTTCCCGTCTCTCGTTTGTTGGCTGTTCTATACCAGACTTTGTTGGAAGATTCTTTATTGGGCATATATTATTTGCATATTAAAGGAGTAATGATGTAAAATTATGTATTAAACTGATCATTTCCTAAATCAAAGCCTTTTAATTATTTTTTAACAGTAGGGGTTTTAAATTAAGTATAAAACTGTATAAAGAAATTATTACTTTTTATCAGTTACACAATTTAAAGAGCCAAATGTAATCAAATTACTTCAATTATGGGTTCAATTAAGTAACTGAGAGCTCAGTTGGAACAAAAACCAGCAGGGTAGGTGGTCTTCCAGGACAAGTTTGAGAACCGCTGATATAAGACATAAGGCAAAACAATACTATCACGTAAGCATACTACTCCTAACCTAAATCGTACTACAACTGCTTAAACTAAATTACAATCTATCACTCATACTAACATGCATACTACCATACAAGATAATACATATTCAATATGCAAATAGATCTCATATTCAAACAACGGGTCTTCAGATACTTTGAATTCTAGTTATTATTATTCGTTATTCAATATATATAACATTTTTCGCTACATTACAGTCGGACCAAGAAAGTCTTGATGCAATACCAGCAAGTGACAAATGTTGTAACCAATGCACTTTTTCTTCTCATTACATCGTATAGCAGCATTCCGACTCATTTTCAATCCCTCATATTAGACAGCCCATCAGAAAAGAAAACCGAAACACTGAAAGCACATTGATTGATGAAAAAGCAAAGTTGCAAATCAACTCAAATAAAGAACAGACATAAATATGCATGTGCTCGTAAGGTAAACAAACACAAACAGACCAAACAAATAAAGGTTTCTTTGTTTGGCATCTCATTGATGGTAATGGAAGCGCTGAGCAATAAACACTTTGTTTCTCCAAACACAATTTAGTAGGCCCTCCATTATTTATAAGTCTCCAGATTGCTTTTGTACCATAAAAGCCCTGTTGTGTTGCACACGGCTCGCCTCATCAGTCATGCCATTTATAACATTCAAAGAAAAATAGCTCTGTATGCTCTGTCTTTTTATTGCCTGTGTTTAAATGAAGTACACAAGAGCCTTATTTAGAGAAATTATATATTTTTTGTAAACATATATACTTTTATACATGAGATCCTCCTGGAATACACACACTAACAGCAATTATCTTTTTACATCTTCCTCTTCTTATTTTGAACAAGGTCAAGAATGTTGAGAGTGATGGTGGCATTAACTGAGATTAACCCCCCCCTGCACAGTCCTTCTGTCTTCAGGTTGAGCCCCCACAGGCGATAGCTGGGTAAGACCATGTGCTCAAGGAAGTAGGAGTCTCAACTGATTTATCAGTGATGATTCATTGAAACTCTGACAGCCAACCACTGCTCAGCACATTCGAAAAACAACAGTTCTGCATGATGTCTACTTTGCTACTAATGCTGGTATCAAATGGGGAAACTGATCTAGGCCATTCGTACATAACTCACTTTGTGTAAATTCATTTCAAATGTGAATTTACAATGGGTGAGCATACTTTTTATTGAACGTCACCTATATGTCACTCATGGAAGAGAATAGGATATCTGATTAGGATCTGCCTCTCTGCTGGATCATTAGCTGTACTGCATCGCTTCACTTTTGAACTCTAATTACCGGTTATGAGGAGAGTTACGTCTGTGTCTGCTTCCTCCACGTTTTTTGTAATAACAGATGTAATCTGGGGTTAAAATGACCTAACAGCTTTCTAAGTGAATATAATAACGGAAAACACATTGCTGATCCATAAATAATAAGTCAGGAGAGTGTCTTTGTGTGTTGGTGTGTTTGCTGAATATTTGCCACATAAGGTCAAGGTCCAGTGTACAAAACCTTGGCTAGCTTGCCAGCTGAATGCACTTAATGCTAGTGCAGTATGATCATGACAGTAGGAAAATACACACATGTTCTGCAGTGAACATTGTGCTAACAAAGCAATTATTTCCTAAATCCTAATAAGTGCCAAACTAAAAGAGTCTAAGAATAATTACACTCTAAAGAGGTACACAATTAATTGCATTCTAGGAAAGTACATCTTATTAGTCACATTTGCATCTCACTTAAGGCTCAATACAGTCAGACTGCCCTGAAAAAGAACAAATAATTAAATGTGAATAAAAATGATTCTGTTCATTGTAAAGACTTATTTACCAAAGAATGCATTCTTAGTTTTTTACCATGCCATTTTACAAAGCAGTGTATCAAAGAGATGAATTAAACATTTGTTTGCAGTAATAGGTAAAAGCCCCTGAAACATATGTTTAATGTATTGCATTTTTTTCCTTCTTTTGTTGGTGCTTTTCCCATAGAGGAATATAACTTGTATGCTTACAATATTGCCTTCATTAGTACACAGACCCTGACATTTATTAGAGTTACATTACTAAGACAAATATTTTATACTCTCAATAAAATATAAAGTGGGTTTATTATTTTTGAACAAAGGCGCTTTGTTAATGTGTTAAAAGACAAACATTTAAGGACATAAACAATATGTTCCTACAAATGATACATAACAAAAGCAAAAATGTGTTTTCCATCATGTTAATGAAGTTAATTAGGGATACATTTAAGGATTCATAGGCAGGTTTGAACTTTTAATTGCCATTTAAAGAAAATGCAGGCAAACAAAATTGTAAAATTGCCTCAATGGATGTCAAATAATGTTTCAATATGAGCCAAGAATTTCTTGTACAACATTCCTGAATGTCTCTACACAGACTTGTCCTCTTGGATGTCTTGTCGATGCCCGTTCCCAAGCTTCTCCAAAGTCATCTTCGGAAATATCCACCCCAACATTTCGGAATATACGGGCAATCTGAAAGGAAATTCATTTGCGTAAGAAAGGGTGAATGGAGCCGACAGTGAAACATGCATTGAGAAATTTCGAGAGAGCAAACGCAGACCTCAAAATTATTATTTTACAGCTGCAAACAATTATTTTAATATATGCTGTGAATGAAAAAGGTTAAAACAGCTGCTGACACATTCTGTGGAACTACAATCACGTAGAATAAAATAAATTAAATGTACAATTTTCTCTTTATCATCATCCATGAAATTGTTTCAGAATTCAGTGTTCGTATCTGTATAAAATAAGCATACCTCCTCCTTTGTTCTTGGCATAAAAAAGTGCTTCTCGTGCACTCCTTTCAGGGAGTAGAGAGATGGGTGGATCAGCCCACCTGCATTGGACTCATCGCCATAGTTTGTCCTGTCGCTGATGCGCTTAATGCGTGGAGCTGCTAAATCAGTGCGGACGGTGGGAACACCAAACACCTGGTAGTCTGTAAGAAAAACAGTGGGAGTTTATCACTGTGACAGAGTAAAGTGGTCTCTGAAAGAGGGTGTGCCCCTTATTACATTAGGACATTTAACTCAATATGAATATCATTTGAAATCCTATTTAACTATTAAATGCTATGTAAGTGGTCTGACAAATCTATAGCTGACATAGTATACAGAACGGTGTGACAGAATATATACTCTTCTAGCTGTAATACCTTCTAGAACCATTAACATTGTACTTACTAGTTGTGGAAGGACCTCCTACAATGGCCCGGATTGTCGATGAGGAGGTGAGGAATCGGTCAGGGACTGTGCTGGGTCTTGTTAGAGTTCTGGGAGTCCTACCCACGTTACCAGCACCAGCTGGACCAAAATCTTCCTGCTTTGCCAACGTGTCCGTCCTCAGTCCCATGCTCCTCTGTGAATGTGGAGGGGTGGTGTTTGGCTTACGCCCTAAAAGGCAAGAGATGAAAACAAATACACACACACACACACACACAAAATGAAAATAGTAAGTAAGGAATATCTGGCAAGCAAAGACACCAGAAATATATCAAGTGGGCCCAAACTGACAAGATGAATAACACACTGTGGACAACAAGAGGGGTGCATTTTTTACTGCTGGGGAAGAGTGTTTCAGCCCCACCACTGGTAATCACATTTCAGTCAGGATGCAGGCGACCTTGGCATGTCCTGAAGAGGTTCACCCAAAGATTTACAGTTCTCCACATGGGTCAAGGAAAAACTAAAATTGTAACAGAATGAGTTAAGATCTCTCTACTGAGTCTGAGCGGGAAATACAATACTACCTTATCAACAGAAAAAGAACCAGCCTCCAATTCCCCAAATATGAAGCCTTCACAACCTCTTATGAGGAATCGCATCCTGTGAACAGGGGCTTATACACAAGAGAAGCAATAGTTGTTTGTTTTTTAAACATCATCATTTTGCAAAAACTTAATCAGAGCAATAGCTACAGGCTTTGAAATGTAGATGTTATTATACATAGGCTTTAATTTGGAGAAGTTAACTGGTTATTTTTATGTTGGTATTTGAATGAGTCGTCCCCATATGCATAGAATTATTATTTAAAAAAAACTATGGATTGTCTATTTTCTACCCAGAGCAGAGTAGTTTGTGTGAGAGAGAGGGAGAATTAATACACATAGAGAGTTTGCCCCATGGAAATTAATTAGGGTTCCTCCAGATTATTTAGAAAAATTAATTTCTTCTCCACCTAGTATTAGTGGAGGTTAATCAAGTATTGTTAGACTGGATATTTTCTATGTTAGTGATTTAACAAATTTAGAGACCTATGGAAAGAAAAAAAACGTGGTCATTAATCTCATCTTGCTGAAATGTGCTTGTATCTCATGTAAATACTGTGGCTCTCAAATGTATTAACCCCCACTGGACTTTTCCACATTTCATTGTGTTACAACATGAAATCAGAATGGATTAAATCAGGAGTTTTTGCAACTGTTTAACACAGAAAATGTCCATAATGTGAAAGTGAAAAATGGAATCTGCAAATTGTTCTAAATTAATTACAAATCCAAAACAGAAAATAACTGAATGCATAAGTAATCACCCCCTTTGCTATGACACACCTGGTTGAGCTGTGGTAAAACCAATTGTCTCGTAATGAGTTGGAGTCCACCTCCAAGTTGTGTCCCATGATTTCAGGTTAAATGCACTTGTCTCTGGGAGGTCCCACAGTTGAGTACAATTCCTAACAAAAACTACATCATGAACACGAAGGAACATTCAAATCAAACCTGGAATAAGGCTCTTCAAAAGCACCAGTCAGGGGTAGGATATAAGAACATTTCCAAGGCATTGAATATCCCCCCAAGCACAGTAAAATCCATATTTAAGAAATGGAGCGAATATGACACAACTGTGAATCTGCTAGGGCAGGCCATCCTCAAAAACAGTCTTCCACGGCTGAGTCGGGAAACTGTGCATACTGTAACAATAGCCTGGGTGCTTCACAAAAGCAGCCTTTAAGGGAGTGAAAAACACTCAAATCTAATCTTGGCTAGAGTGGAGGAAGATTCTATGGTCTGATGAAAATAGAGCTTTTTGGCCTCAACACTAAGCACTACGTTTGGCGCAAGCTTAACACCACACATCATCCTGAGAACATCATCACTACCGTGAAGCATGGTGGTGGCCGCATCAAGCTATGGGGATGCTTCTCTGCGTCAGGAAACCTTGTAAAGTTAGAGGGCAAAATGGATGCAGCAAAGTACAGAGAAATCCTTGAAGAAAACCTGCAAGAGACCTGGGACTTGGGAGAAGATTTATTTTCCAACAGGACAATGACCCCAAAGCCAAAGTCAAATTCAAAGCCTGGACCTCAATCCCATTGAGCATATGTGGAAAGAGTTGCAAATTACTGTTCACTAAAGATCCCCATCCAACTTGATGGAGCTTTTTCTGTGTTGATCAGTGGCCAAGGGGGGTGAATACTTTTGAGAGCCACTGTACATATATATATATTTACAGTGAGGGAAAAAAGTATTTGATCCCGTGCTGATTTTGTACATTTGCCCACTGACAAAGAAATGATCAGTCTATAATTTTAATGGTGTGTGTATTTTAACAGTGAGAGACAGAATAACAACAAAAAAATCCAGAAAAAACGCATTTCAAAAAAGTTATAAATTTATTTGCATTTAATGAGGGAAATAAGTATTTGATCCCCTATCAATCAGCAAGATTTCTGGCTCCCAGGTGTCTTTTATACAGGTAACGAGCTGAGATTAGGAGCACTCTCTTAAAGGGAGTGCTCCTAATCTCAGCTCGTTACCTGTATAAAAGACACCTGTCCACAGAAGCAATCAATCAATCAGATTCCAAACTCTCCACCATGGCCAAGACCAAAGAGCTGTCCAAGGATGTCAGGGACAAGATTGTAGACCTACACAAGGCTGGAATGGGCTACAAGACCATCGCCAAGCAGCTTGGTGAGAAGGTGACAATAGTTGGTGCGATTATTCGCAAATGGAAGAAACACAAAATAACTGTCAGTCTCCCTCGGTCTGGGGCTCCATGCAAGATCTCACCTCGTGGAGTTTCAATGATCATGAGAACGGTGAGGAATCAGCCCAGAACTACACGGGAGGATCTTGTTAATGATCTCAAGGCAGCTGGGACCATAGTCACCAAGAAAACAATTGGTAACACACTACGCCGTGAAGGACTGAAATCCTGCAGCGCCCGCAAGGTCCCCCTGCTCAAGAAAGCACATGTACAGACCCGTCTGAAGTTTGCCAATGAACATCTGAATGATTCAGAGGAGAACTGGGTGAAAGTGTTGTGGTCAGATGAGACCAAAATCGAGCTCTTTGGCATCAACTCAACTCGCCGTGTTTGGACGAGGAAGAATGACCCCAAGAACACCATCCCCACCATCAAACATGGAGGTGGAAACATTATGCTTTGGGGGTGTTTTTCTGCTAAGGGGACAGGACAACTGCACCGCATCAAAGGGACGATGGATGGGGCCATGTACCGTCAAATCTTGGGTGAGAACCTCCTTCCCTCAGCCAGGGCATTGAAAATGGGTCGTGGATGGGTATTCCAGCATGACAATGACCCAAAACACACAGCCAAGGCAACAAAGGAGTGGCTCAAGAAGAAGCACATTAAGGTCCTGGAGTGGCCTAGCCAGTCTCCAGACCTTAATCCCATAGAAAATCTGTGGAGGGAGCTGAAGGTTCGAGTTGCCAAACGTCTGCCACAAAACCTTAATAACTTGGAGAGGATCTGCAAAGAGGAGTGGGACAAAATCCCTCCTGAGATGTGTGCAAACCTGGTGGCCAACTACAAGAAACGTCTGACCTCTGTGATTGCCAACAAGGGTTTTGCCACCAAGTACTAAGTCGAAGGGGTCAAATACTTATTTCCCTCATTAACATGCAAATCAATGTATAACTTTTTTTAAATGTGTTTTTCTGGATTTTTTTGTTGTTATTCTGTCTGTCACTGTTAAAATACACCTACCATTAAAATTATAGACTGATCATTTCTTTGTCATTGGGCAAACGTACAAAATCAGAAGGGGATCAAATACTTTTTTCCCTCACTGTATATATATATATATATATATATATATATATATATATATATATACACACACATACATAAAACAAATGCAAAGCATATGTAACACATCTAATGTGTCTGTTTATGAATATTGATCTGATCAGCCACACAAATCTACACCATGTGTCCTATTGATAGACAAAATCAAAACTTTGACACACAAACGAATCGCAATTTTCAAATTTAAATAAAGTAATAAATAGTATAAATAATAGTGTAAAGTGGTGTCAACAAATTAACAATAAATTAAGCTGCGATAGATTACAGATTTGTACTTTGTCCAGTCTGTAGTGTGTCAAGCTAGGTAATATTCAACTCCTTATTTTCTGTAACTGGGTAGGATGACAATAATGCTTGGAAAATGCTTATCTTCAGGTTGCAATATTTTGTTTAGTGTTTCTTAAACTCCTGTAGTGTGGAAACCACCTTTTGTAATAATCCTTTCATCCAGCTCTTCAGCAGGCATCTTGTCTTTCCAGTTCAGGAAGTCGTAAAACTCAAGGAAGTTGATTTGTCCATCTTTGTTGACATCACAAAACTCAATTAATGTCTCTAGAAGTTGGGGGTTTAAGTCCAAATTAAACTGTGTGCAGACATCGTGGAGGTCTGTCTTGTCAATAACTCCTTTACCGTTCTGCACACAAAGAAAAACAGTACTGTTGATCATAAACGCACATTTACTGCTAACATTTCTAGATGAAACACTCCATACTTCATTCTGTGCTTTTTCATTGTGTACATTCAGTAAACATCTGGAAGTTTCTATACGTGATGTAATACTTTTAACTGCTTAAAAAGTTATTTAAACATTGTTTAAAGCATAGGCTAGTACACATTATTGTAATTGACTCTACTGGGAGTTCAAAGAAACAATTTAGGGTAAAGATAATCATGGATGATGCATTCACTATTAACTATTAAAGATACCCTCTAAATTAAATATAATCACGTAATTTCTGCAGATATTTACAAAACTTTTAAGAGATTTGAACCACACATTTTCAGTAAACATACATTTTTTTATCAATGAAAAACATGTAAGCGAAGGTACAAGATACATCTCTGTGTAGCACTACTGCAAACATCAGTAAACCAAAGACAACCTTATCATAGTGCCTGAATGCTTCAAGTAGAGAAGTGAAGTTGTGAAAGTTCGCCTTTTTCAAGTGCTGGCGCACAGCAGTGAGAAGGACGCGATGTCCGTCTGTCCCACACAGGATGTCGAGAGGAGCAGTGTAATGCAAATGTTCGCCAGCACCTGAAAAATGATTACCTGTATTATTAGTAACTAGTAATTTAGCTTAACCTTGACCTAAACAACTTAGTATAATAAATGACATATACTTTAACAGTTTTGACAGTTTATACTATAAATACAGACTACAGCATGACCACCACAGTACATTACACAGTGAAGTAATCATGTGTCATCTTATATTATTAATTTCCTGCTTAGAAGAATAATTATCTCTGAAAGGACAGCTGTGAAAACAAAGATTCCTCTTATGTGTATTAAATGGCTTTAAGTGCACTTCCACACCATTTTAAATAGTCTAACTGAGAAGCACTTGAGGGATAATTGTATTACGACTGATTTTGTAATGTTAAATCTTGAATGATTTCATGATGATGTTTATTATCAAGGTTAATGTAGAGTGATATATCGGTTTGTATATAAAAATGTAATTAAGTATGATAATTAAACAGTAAAACAATCAAATAAATTACAAAAATGGCAATAAGCATCACTCGTATTCTCAGATTAATATTACCTTCTTAACATACAATATAAGATTTGTATGCCATAGTTATGATTACACATAGCATGAAAGGCTGACAGAAGATAACTGTGTAAACCAATGAGATACCACACATACTGTTAAGTTTTATCTACAAACTGTTATGTTATGTAACAATAAAAAGCAATGTTTCAATTTGGCAAAACTTTCTAAAACAATTATTTTAAGCTAAATATATGAACTCTACCACATACAGTCAATTAGTTTATTATGAATCCGGTACTTTCATTAGAGGGCTATCTTTACAAACTGACGTCAGTGTAGCAAGCAGGGATGTGTGTTACTTTGAGGCAACTGAGTATGTATAATTGGTTCAATATTCTGTGAATTTGTAAGTGTTAGAGCTCCCCCTTCTGGATAGAAAAGTGATAACATTCAAACTAACATCTTAAATTAAGCTTCATAATCAATATTAAATCTTTCAGAAAAACTAAAATATATATATATATATATATATATATATATATATATATATATATATATATATATATACACATATATATTACTTACAACAGTAAATGGCCACTCAGTATTAGCTGGAAAAGGAAGGATTTCAAGCACTTTGCATTTTACTTACCAAATTCATCAGGACGCACCGTAATACCATATGTGTGGTTGACTGAAACATTCATTGTGTCAGCAATCCTAAAACAAGTCAGAATATTTTTTGATTATTTGGATAACTACAATTCAAAGAAAGGGAATACGTTTATATTGCATAGGCTTTTTTCACAATTATTTGAATTTACATTGTGTGCACAATAATTAAAACCACTTTAAACCACATCTAGGAAATATATATATATATATATATATATATATATATATATATATATATATATACACACTCACCTAAAGGATTATTAGGAACACCATACTAATACTGTGTTTGACCCCCTTTCGCCTTCAGAACTGCCTTAATTCTACGTGGCATTGATTCAACAAGGTGCTGAAAGCATTCTTTAGAAATGTTGGCCCATATTGATAGGATAGCATCTTGCAGTTGATGGAGATTTGTGGGATGCACATCCAGGGCACGAAGCTCCCGTTCCACCACATCCCAAAGATGCTCTATTGGGTTGAGATCTGGTGACTGTGGGGGCCAGTTTAGTACAGTGAACTCATTGTCATGTTCAAGAAACCAATTTGAAATGATTCGACCTTTGTGACATGGTGCATTATCCTGCTGGAAGTAGCCATCAGAGGATGGGTACATGGTGGTCATAAAGGGATGGACATGGTCAGAAACAATGCTCAGGTAGGCCGTGGCATTTAAACGATGCCCAATTGGCACTAAGGGGCCTAAAGTGTGCCAAGAAAACATCCCCCACACCATTACACCACCACCACCAGCCTGCACAGTGGTAACAAGGCATGATGGATCCATGTTCTCATTCTGTTTACGCCAAATTCTGACTCTACCATCTGAATGTCTCAACAGAAATCGAGACTCATCAGACCAGGCAACATTTTTCCAGTCTTCAACTGTCCAATTTTGGTGAGCTTGTGCAAATTGTAGCCTCTTTTTCCTATTTGTAGTGGAGATGAGTGGTACCTGGTGGGGTCTTCTGCTGTTGTAGCCCATCCGCCTCAAGGTTGTACGTGTTGTGGCTTCACAAATGCTTTGCTGCATACCTCGGTTGTAACGAGCGGTTATTTCAGTCAAAGTTGCTCTTCTATCAGCTTGAATCAGTCGGCCCATTCTCCTCTGACCTCTAGCATCAACAAGGCATTTTCGCCCACAGGACTGCCGCATACTGGATGTTCTTCCCTTTTCACACCATTCTTTGTAAACCCTAGAAATGGTTGTGCGTGAAAATCCCAGTAACTGAGCAGATTGTGAAATACTCAGACCGGCCCGTCTGGCACCAACAACCATGCCACGCTCAAAATTGCTTAAATCACCTTTCTTTCCCATTCAGACATTCAGTTTGGAGTTCAGGAGATTGTCTTGACCAGGACCACACCCCTAAATGCATTGAAGCAACTGCCATGTGATTGGTTGGTTAGATAATTGCATTAATGAGAAATTGAACAGGTGTTCCTAATAATCCTTTAGGTTAGTGTATATATATATATATATATATATATATATATATATATATATATATATATATGTTAAGAACATGAGAGGGAAATTGAAAGTAAGCCAAATAAAATAAGCACAGATTGGACTTCTGTTTTAATGAGAGTGACTTAACATAATTGACATATGAATGACACTTGAAGATCCAGAGTTGGAAAAACAAAGCATTGTTCTCCCATTTCACCTCCTCGTGCAAAACTGAAAGTTCCTTAACTTGGAAGAGAAAAGAAAGAATATGACAGAGAACCAAGGAAAATTCCACATGAGGGAAAATAAAATAAAGTACATATGTGGAAACATGGAAAGAATCCTCGATCAGACAAAGGCTCGATGTCTAGCCTTTAAAGAATTCAAACAAAGAAATATCATATTGTTAGAACGAAACCAGAACCAAAGAACATAAGATTAATTAATTTGTCCCACTTACGGATCGTGCACTTTTCCGATCTGCGGCTGAGTCCGTTGTCTGAAATCATCACTGCACTTTGACACCAACTTTGCCCCTTTCAGCCTGAATAACAGAAATATTAAGATGTGATATATGATGAGAAACTGAGAATTAAGACAAAGACTTAAAACACACACACACACACAGGAGGAGATTAAAAAGACAAGACTACAAGAACACACTAGGAATACAAGCATACTTGAAATGTACAGCTTACGTTTGCAGATCGTGTAACCAATGCAGAGATTTTGAGACATTCCTGCCATCATTGTAGTGGGTAGTTTTAATCCCAAATTGGCTGTTTTTACCATACTTCTTCGAGTCATACTTCCTGTTTATAGGTTCCCCTAGAGAAAAAATTAGAAACAAAAAGGTTGATACAAATTTTAACAAAAAGACTGATAAAACTCACAAGTGAGTCATACTCTCTAGAAAATGTAGAAGCAGTTCTATTGAATTCCTGAATGGTCCTTACCAACAAAGTATGCATTGTGTGATTTGACATACAGTTGGTGTCCTTCCTGATACTCTTTCTCCACCTGTTCATGGCTCTTGGGTGGGTTAAGGATTTCACCAGCATTTTCACCTACAGAAAACAGACACGTGGGATAACTATGAGAAAGCTTTGACGTTTCACAATACACAACATGTCATATAAAGTCCTTCAATCCATCTACTACTGACTGTAACCACAAATTACACGACAAATATTAATAACACAGGCCGATGGTGCAGAAAATCTGAAACAAGCTTATGCACACGTTGTTAAATACTAATGTAGAGTTTTATACAAAAGGTACATTTTGGGGAGGATATTTTCTTTCAATATGCATGTCAGTCTGAAGTACATTGTACTGGTTTAGACAGACATGCATATTTAAGGAAAATGAATCAATTGTATTTATTTTGTAAAGTACTTTCAAAATCATAAAAATGTACTATCCATGTTGGTCAATAATTCAAATATAGTTTAATATCAATATCACAATGTTGACACCCACTAAACTCAGACTTAGATTTGTTTAGTATGATACTTTTGGTGTTCCATCTTAGTGACTAAGAAACTTTATTCCTTGGGTAAGTATCTTTCATTTCAACACAGTTACAAATAGTCAAATTTCCTTGCTCTTACTTTGGATGGTCTTTAGGCCAAATGTAGTTTTTTCTCTATCTAATCCACTGGGCAACCCCAAAGCTTGATTGTGTGATCTTCCAAGTGGGGCCGTCTGATGGCTTGAATAAACAGCTTCTTGCCGTTCATGCAGCTTTTGTTGGAAGAGTGTTCTTGGAGATGGATTGGTCAGCAATGCTGCCTGCAGTACAATAAAAAATAAAAATAAAAAATAGTGGGCTGGATTAAATCAAAACTTTGACCCAGAAGAAGAGAAGAAGAAAGTGTCATCTAACTGAAAATGAAGCCGCAACTGAGTACAGTTCTGTAGTTTTCTATTAGCGGGTGGGTCAAAGTTTTGATTTAATCCCGTTGATTATCGTTTAATCAATTACAAACTGGGTAATTGACTAAAATTTCTAAAAATTCATTTGGCGGTGACATCTGTAATTTACTGTATAAACTGCTTTTGAAGATCCATTCCAAGCTTGTGCTGTACTGTACCTTTCACCACTGGGTTTCAAGCCAATATGCATTAGAAACTTCCCCTTTCAACTTTCTAAGAAGCCTTTTAAATATATATTTCTGGAACCATTAGAGTATGGAAAAAACAAAACACAACAACATAAAAAGCACTCTAAGAACAGAAACTTACACTAAGGGAGGGTCTTGTTCTCACACCATGCACAAGACTGCTGGCTACATCTGGATCATTGGCTTTCCCATAAAACACTCTGATAGCCCCCGTCTCTGGCCTGGTTGTGTTCAGGAATTTCTTAATCACCGGAGGAGTAACAGGCTGCAAATGAAGGTAACACAATTACAACCTACTATGGCAAGCCAAATATTCATTTTGATATATCTTTAATTAATTTAAAGATATCTTCAAATATTTCAGGATATATTTAAATGCTATACAGATATCTGCAAATATTTCAAGATATCTTCAAATACTTCCAGATATCTTCAAATGTTTCAAGATATCTTCTTTAAAAGCACATTTAGAGATGTCTTGAAATGATCTGCAGGTATATTACACTTTTTTAAAGATATCTCTAAATTATTTGCAGATATTTTTAAATTATTTAAAGATATCTGCAAATCATTTAAAGAAATCTGCAAATGACTTCCTTTTTATGAACAGGATATCTCTCTAAATAAACAGGAAATCATTTGCAGATTTCTTTAAATGGTTTGCAGATATCTGACAACGATTTAGACACATCTTTAAATAATTGAGAGATATCTGCAAATCATGTATCTTTAAAAAGCACCATCATTAGATATAATATGTAAATGGTAGAAATATATCTGAATTGCAGTTCAAGAAATGAATTAGAAATATCTCAAAATATTTAAAGATATCTTGATATCTCCACACACACACACACACACACACACATAGGGAAGCATAAAGTGGATGTGCCATAGGACTCTGTGCAGCACGTCTACAATAATGACATTTATCTTTCAAGGATTTCATGGGACTACATGTTTACTTTGTGACAATTAAACTACACAGGCATCTAATGTTTATTACAGCTGAGGGAGTTGTCACTTATATAAAATATCACTTAGGTATGTATCGCTTCAGAGATCAATCTACAATTTCAGAATAACTTGTTAAAGCTTGAGATGAAAGATCCAAAGACTTACCCTGGGTGTCATTTCCTTAAGACACGTCTCTGCTCTTTCGCCTGTCGGTATTAACTTTCCTGCCTGTGGGGAAAAAAAATGCAAAAAAGCAAGAAAAATGTCATCTAATCTGAGAGAACTCAAATAACTTTAATTTCTTGTGCACGTCGTGTTTTGTAATGTAGATATCCTGAATGGACAGAGTAATTTAAACCAAAACATTACCGTTTGTATACGGGGAAATCTATCCTTATACTTCCCATCATATACAGCCTTCCCTTCTCTCATTGCTGTGTCCTGTGAAGACTGAAAGGAAGACTGCACATTAAACTGACTTCAGTGAGAAATTGGTAATAAAATGCTCATAAAACCTCCTGTCTGCTGGTGTGTGTGTATCTGCAGTGATCGTGTGAGTTGTATTGGGATTGTTCTGCATTTCAGATCATGTTTAGGGTAAGTAGCCAGGCAACAAATGCTAGGAAACTGCAGGTCTGACTGCGGCCCGTATTTAATTTCATCCTGTCGGTCTGTCTCTGACGACATAGCACAGCTGAGGCAAGCGGAAGTACGTCACATCTTGACGTAATCTACTGTATACATAAAAATACAAGCAAACATAAAATACATAAATTAAAACATGAATGTAAATAAAAGAATTCAAATGAAACATGGTTAGTATATTGTGTTATAAGGGAGCTTGTTAAATAATATGATTAATAGGATATATTGGATCATAATATTGGCAGTGTTTCTAGTTTTCATTTTTAAATGACATTCTGCTCCAGTTATTACAAGTAGATGGCGTGTTTAACAAGAGGTAAAATGTAAGATACAGTTGAAGCCTGTGCATTAAACAATAACTATGATAGACGTATTGAATATGTTATTGTAATAATAATAATAATAATAATAATAATAATAATAATACATATGCAGATCAATCAAATAAATAAGTGTTTCGTACGGAAGTTTATGCCCACTCCTGTGCGGGGCGGAAGTGGTTGTGACGTGACGTGGCGTGCGGGGCGGAAGTGTTCGTGTCTGTGTTTTGGTTCTAAAGGGGGAAGTTGCGAGAAAAAAAGAAAGGAGGAGACGTGATCGGGTCTGGGCAAAATATACGTATTTGTACAGCAATAGGAAAGTTCATATTCGAAGAATTCCTGCCAAGACCCCCGTATTGGAAAGCCGTGTACATACATTTTCGCCTGGCCATCAGGTAAAGTGATCAAGTTGTTGAATCATCTGTGTTCGTCGTTAGTGGTGAAACACAAATAGGCCCTAGGACTGGGGTAGAGCCTTTTTGTCAGTTTTCCTAAATGGTAAACAGTCATTGTATATTCGTCGCGTTTTGTTTTTACGTATACTGATCAATCCAGCTGACAGACGGCCAGCCTTTCCCCAGCTGTGTATTGAAATCCGATTAAAGCACTCGACTTTTTACTGCATTAGAGGAAATGTATTTTGATTTTCCCAAACTACTGTTTCCAAAATGGCGTCTTCCTTCTGCATTTTACGAAACAAAACGAAAGGCGATTGGAAAACAAACCCAATTTCACGTCCGTGTAGTCTGGTGATATTTTAAATGATATATTTGTATTATTATTATTATTATTATTATTTTTACAAATGACCCTGTGGTGTATTTGAAATTGAAAAGGGCTCGACCTACCAAGTATAACAATAGGACAAATACGTAACCGCAGTGCTTATTTACTTGAGGTGACACTGGGCTACTACTTGGGTATATATGAAATGGTATATCCTGGACAGTTACTATACATTGTGTGTGCAGAATTGCAAGCTTTAGAGGTGATCAAACGGATCAGAGTTTATATTAATCTCCTATGCATCGTCTTCGTACCATCATGGATGTGGCTAGCTGGCTAATTAGCAGTTGCAAATGTTACTTGAGATGGGTTTGCATGGTTATCGTCTAAGAAACAATAGGTGTTTTTTTTAATGCTTTCTTTCAGAGGACAAATGTCAACGGTTTATCCTAAATAATCCGGATAAATCGGAGGTTGTGTTGCGTCACTAAAAAAGATGGGCGAATTGAGTCCACCTATCAACAAGGGTGCGTCTGTGTTTACTACAGATGTGTACACAAGAAAGCGCCAGCGATTTGGGGAAATCGGTCCGTCTCTGTCTCGTTTATATACTTGCTGCCAGGAGTAAAATCATATTGGCCAAGAAATCAGACGTGAACTTGATACCGTGGGGAAAGTCGTGCCAATCCAGAGAAGAGCGATTGTTTTGGGGCAAAGCATGAGACAAATACCCTTGACGCATGCACGCCCAACCTTAAAATTAAACCCCAGGATCCGGTTCTGTCTTAACGTTATACTTTAGCAGTAGCAATTTATTTGTAGTTGGTTTGGTTTTACTTGTTATATTTATTGATAGACTATAATACTAATAATACAATGCTAATAACTGTTGTCTCTCCTACTTTACTGCTGTGTGCTGTTTACTCTGTTATCCAAGAAAGCCTGTCACTGACACTTACACTGTTGCCAGATTTGTGTGTTTCCATTTGTTTTAGTCGACTCATTTCACTGTGCACTTGTTTTTGTATTTGATTTAACTCTCTACATTCAAAGATTTGATTCAGTGATTATAATATTGATGAGTATTATTATTATCTACCTTCTCTAACAGTTCGGTGGAGTTAAATCATTTCATGCTAATACTTTTATGAAAACAGATGTATTTTGCACACAGGAGTTATGATGATTACATAAATAGGCTATACCTTGGAACTATGTCGGTGTAAAAATGACGTGATGTTACCTGCAGCAATCTTTGCTATTTTGATTTTAGACTCCAGTGAATGTCTAGCTTGTAAAGTACATTTTAAAATAAATAAAATGAAAACTACAGGTTTCTCAACAGCAGATTTAACAGGTTTCCAAACTGCCCATGCAATAATTATTTTTGTGATATTCTTCAGCCTGATGTATACAAACATGATTGATACTAGTAGAAATTCTTCAGGTTTTTGTCTTGTGCTCATATCACTATTGTTTGTTTACTGTTGTAATTTCTTTATTCACAGTTTTTAACTGAGAAAAGAAGGAAGACTGTGCTTATAAGTTCAGAGCAGGAGACTGGTCATGGCAAGTCGGGGAGGAGCAACAAGACCCAATGGACCAAATGCTGGCAATAAAATTTGCCAGTTTAAGCTTGTGCTTCTTGGCGAGTCTGCTGTTGGAAAGTCCAGTTTAGTGCTTCGTTTTGTGAAAGGGCAGTTTCATGAGTTTCAAGAGAGCACAATAGGAGGTAAGTGGGAACCTCTATTTAACAGTGAATAATTTATGTAATTATGGTTTATTTATTTACAGAATCTACATAGTGCTTCTTGTGCAGTCCAACAGAACATTAAGCAATTTAGCTTGGTACTTATTTTAATGTTATGTTTGATAATAGTATGGGCTTATTTAGTACTAAGTGGAAGTGCTTAATCATGACACATCTTTAGGTTACATTTGCAAAGAGTGAAGATATTTCATCTGCATTTCATTCTATACTGATGGGTCTAGTGATTATATGTCCAGAAGTGATTTTTTTGTCATTTTTTTTTATCTTTTTAACTTTAGCTGCTTTTCTGACGCAAACTGTGTGTCTGGATGACACAACAGTGAAGTTTGAAATATGGGACACTGCTGGACAAGAGCGTTACCACAGTTTAGCACCAATGTACTACAGAGGCGCTCAGGCTGCTATAGTTGTATATGACATTACAAATGAAGTAAGTAAAGTTAAACAAGTTTAAAGTAAATACAAATCATGTCCACTTCATGCATTTTAAAATATTTAAGAAAGTAGTGAACCTACCTCTTAAAGCTGTCTTACACTTTACAGGAAAATCAATATTCCCTCTACACAGTACAGACACCAAATGGTGGAGAATTGTACCTTTTGTTATCTGATGTCTCAGTACTGGTAAAGCACCAGCTTAGTACATGACCTTTCTGTGCATAACGGTTAATCTGTAGATGTATTTATAACTGAATGCTTTTATTATTTTTCAGGAGTCGTTTGCACGAGCAAAAAACTGGGTAAAAGAACTTCAAAGACAAGCAAGTCCTAATATTGTAATAGCTTTGGCAGGCAACAAGGCCGATCTGGCTAACAAGAGAGCAGTTGACTTCCAGGTATGTTAAAATGTATGTTGCTACAATAAGACATTTGGATTGATTTTGTTTAACTTGTAGATAATTAAACCTGAAAGCAGGTGTGTTAGATATGTTTGTTTGTTTGTTTTGTGATTGATAAAGTATTTGTTTTGCTTTTTGTGAACTGCAAAATAAACCTGATAAGGTTTGATGGAACTACTAAATATTTGCCAAAATAGATAGTTTGCTTCTCACATTATTGAATTTTGTTTATTAATGTATGTAAGACACTAGAGTTTTTTTTTTGATGCAATACTGTTTTGTGACATTCAAGTTGTTGCTTTTTTAAAGGTTTTCATTGAGATAGTACTATAATTTCTTGATGTGTATTCTTGCTATTATTCCTTTAATGCAATACTTTGTTTTCCTTAATAACAAACAAGTGAAGAGTGTACATAGATACTTTTTTATTTATTAATTTTCCAGCATTTGTTTTGTTGTTTCTCTTGTGGCTGATATCTTACATCAAACCTTAAGAAGCTGATAGAAGGGATCAGGTAAAGCATTATACAGATAACTATAGATTCCATGTGAATGATTTTTGAGCTGATCCTACATTTGTAGTCATACAAGCATGCTACACAGTGATCCTGAAACATCTGTACTATTGTTTTATCTTCAGTTGCATTTTTACACTAATTCTTAAAATTTGTAGGATGCACAGTCATATGCAGACGACAACAGTTTGCTGTTCATGGAGACATCAGCGAAGACCTCGGTGAATGTGAATGAAATATTCATGGCAATAGGTATGTTTTAAACATTTAAACAATTAGCTGAAAACATAAACCATTGGCATCTAAAGGTATTGCCAAATTCCTACCACACCTTGCTAAGATGAAATAATTACCTATTTAGTTTATGAAAGAAAAAGTACATGTACCTTCATAGTCTTAAGTGCAGATGTTGGCACTTGGTCATCTTAATTATTTAACTTCAACCAGATAGGCAGAGAAATTATTCAGGAGCTGATTACAGCCGCGCTGGACAGTAGAAATGCTGTGATCTGTGAAAGTCTGAGTCCTGCACCAAAGTAAACTACATAATGGGAACTTAATCCTGATCTTCACCGTCCCTTGTTTTTTTTGTATTTTAAAATGAAAGGTTTGTACTTCGAAGGTCTTGAGTCTATAAAATATATCTAGACTATAAGAACATTATGAAAGAAGATGGTAAGATGTATAGAGCATCTCAGTGTGCTTTTACACCATATCCACAAATATGTTTAGATTTTCTCATTTGTCTGCAGGCATTACATTAGATTGATCTATACATACTAAGAGTTAACAATGTTACAATCCAATTAGCTGCAATGCAATTACAATGCTTTAATACAATACTTAATTTTAAACATCCATAAAGTTGCAAACACAGACATGAAGAGTTAAGTGTATTATACTGTTGCTGGAGGAATACTGACCCTGAACTTGACCAGGAACCTTTTCCTGGGTAACCTAATCCTGATCTCTATCATGGTGCTGCTGACATAAGCTGAAGTCACCAGGTGCTCTGCATTTAGTCGCTCCAGGGGAAATGTAAACAAACACATTGTGAGCGGCTTTAGAAACAAAAGGACCTTCAATTAACTCAACAAGGCAAACTTATTCGTCCTTTTTAGGAAATGGAAACAATGAAATGTGTTTCAAAGAAGGCATGTGACTCAAGTTTCCAATAACTGTGTGACAAAAGTCAGTACAATTAATACATCCCAAAAGCTTCTCAAACCAGATCAGTGAACTCGTCCTGCAGCGTGTATATGTTCAGTAAATACACCATCCTGGTCACAAGACAAAAGTGTAACGATCACGGGATGTCAAAGTAATGGAGTTTCTTCTTCTGTTTTTCCAGCAAAGAGATTGCCTAAAAACGAACCACAGAGTGCAGGAGCAAACAGTGGGAGAAACCGAGGAGTAGATCTCACTGAGACGACCCAGCAAAGCAAGAGCCAGTGCTGTAGTAACTAACGCTATTTCAAATTGCATCTCAAAGAAGTCCCTTCCTAACTCTGAATAACAAAGGAATCAGGGGAGCTTACTTGTCCCAACAACATGCCCCCGAATAGCTAAAAGACTCTGTATAGCTGCATTTCTAATACAAAGTTTATTTTATGTTTTTTTTTTGTGTGTTTTTTTTTTTTTTTTTTTTTTGAACTTTTATTTTAAAAATGTACTTCAGAATTATGGATGCATGTATCACTACAAGGCCTAAACGTAAAAATTTGTACTTTATTCAGCGACAAAGAAAAATCACTTTTAATGCTGAAAAGGACCTGTCTGGCTGAGATGGTTATAGGTTACTCCCTCTTCTGTTTGATAGGCAAGGTTCATGATGGCTTAGTGAGATGGTCCCCAGTTCAGACTCGGATCTTGCATATTTTTTTGTATACATTGCTTCCCAACAAACTATTTAGTAGCACTAGAACCAAGTTCCCCACTCCTGGGCTTTTCGGCCATGCCTGCTTCTAACTGTTCTAGTGGCATTGTGCAATTGTTTACAGTATTTATGCAGTGACTAGTTTCTGCAAGGACCCTTGTTAAAACGATGCATTCCTCTTCTCAGTGGTTGCAGTTTGCAGACCAATCTGCTGTACAATTTGGTAGCCAGTCCTCAATTGCAACAGTCCCTTCAAACTCCCTAAAGGGTCTCCTTAGTAAACTAAATTAAAAATTAGTTTACCCGTGTTGAAAATGGTCATCGGAAAGTCTGCTTGCATTTATTTTACTAATTTGAACACAAAAGTGCTAATAATGGTCAACTAGGCTCCATGCCATGAATTGATAGAGTGTTTTGGTCACGTGACTTTATTATTTTAAAGAAAGCAACAAAACCTACAAATGGTGTTTGTCCCTAACCATGATTCAAAGCATTTTCCATTCGCCCATAAGGTATTAGGAGAATCGGTTACTTCAGCAGGTCTTTTGAAGTTCTTCATGCCTTGCACTAACAATGCTCATGAATATTCCTTGTCATTATTACAGCTGGTGTGTTATAAATAATATACTGTAAATAGGGTGTTGCAATGTAGTCTACTTTTCAATATACAACTTACTGGACTAATGCTTGCTAGGGAGTTGTTTAGATAATCATACAAACTGTACAGTAACCGAAACAGTTAATATTAAGGGTTTGGAGTTTTTCACAAATGGTTAAATCAGTGGTGGTCTTTATAAATGTATGTAGTGTTATTAACAATGAACTTGCATTTCCTTAGTGGTTTGTCTTGTACTTTCTCAAAATTGTCTCGGTTTATATTTTTAACATTTCTTTCGCATTGCACTAATTATTTTAGTGGTAAGACAATGATGCCCCATACGATATTATACCTTGTAGAAACTGAAATCAAATATATTGGATTAGTAATTCTACTGCTTAAACAAGACTTGTAGCTGAACTGGCAAACTAGCTGGCAGTCACTTTTAACAACAGAGTTGTAATGATGTAACCCAATAATGGTGAAGGACTGATCAGTTCTAATGTTCAGGTACTAGTTTATGAATAAATAAGTTAATAAACAGGGATATATTGTATACTTTTTGCTGTGAACATTTAATGCAGCTCCAATCTAAATGCAAGCAATTTACAAAATTGTTAATTACCAAATAAAGATACAAAGACATTTGATCATTTACATGTCATACAAATTGGATATGTTTAAACGGTCAACAGTTGCATGATTTGAGGATTTCGTCTCGGGACAAGCTTATGTCTTCAGTGGGGGAAAAGTGTTGCTTTGGGCACAAGTTTTGTTCCCTTACTGTTGATGCACATTTTGGGCAAAAAACAAATCTAATCCTGGAAGAAGTACTGTGGCCACTGATATGTTTTCCCTTGAACCCAATGTCACTGCTGCTTCAACAATTTTTCTACTGATGCACGCTGCCAATCTCTCGTACTGTTCAGCATCGAGACGCCCTTCTGAGTCGGCGGTTGCACTGATCAAAGGTTTTTCATTCACTGAGCCTTCCTGTATCTCTTCCTGGCCACCCACTGTCCCACTTTGACTCACTCTACCCTTTGCCACACATTCACTGCTGTTTGTTGTTTGCTCTTGGCTTGAGACACGAGGTTGGGAAAGTGTATCTGAAAGCCTGGCCCAATTTGATGCATCAGTGTTTCCTCTGTCTTGGGTTTGGGTGGGAGGCGGTTCCAGATGAGAAGAAAGAACATCCAGGGCAATTGCTGCCACAGCGTTTTCATCTAAAACATCCCAAACCCCACTAGAAGCCAGAACTAGCAGCTGGAAGGAATCGTCCATTGGTAAAGATACAGAGTATGGCACCGGTATAACGGACTGTTTCAGCTTCGGGTCTCCGTGGTTTCCCAGAGCACGGGTAGCACGTGTCAGTCCTTCGACAAGTCCATGCTGCCTGTTGCCACTGATGGTTGCACCGGCCTCTAGGACGCGTCTTCTTTCTTTTCGGTTAGAGGTGCTGTGGTCCTTTGTGAGACGATGGCCTTTCCCGTTCTTGCATAAAACAGCCTGTGTGTTTCCTGACATATATACATTTGTTACATTTTTGGGAATTTTAACCTTTGATCTCTTTAAAGTATATTCGCCTGGTTAGTTTTAATTCAAAAAGCACCTTTGGGAAATGGGGTCAGGTCAAAAATTAAATCTCACATTCATTTTTAAATTCTGTTGTAGCCATTTGTTCGATGTACTGTATAGCGGTAACATATTAGTAATGCTGTGCCTAAATTATGATAGACAGCTTTGTTTTTCAGCTATTCGAAGCCTCCAGTGTAGTCATTCTTATTGTAATAACCAGAACATTTTTCAGGTTAATTAAATCAATCCTTTTAGAAAAATGGGCAACATTTTCTTCAACATAATGACAATTGTGAGGCACAAGTGAAATTTACTTAAGGCTTGAGTTTGCAAAGACTACTATCAACAAAAGCAGTACTTTTCTAGAAGAGTGAAAAGCTGCTACTGTGATACCATGAGTTTCTATAGCTGGAAATGTATGTGTTGGTAAAGATAAAGGGTATGTGAATAGTGGTTCAAAGGGTTTGTTTTGTTTTGTATTTTTTCAAAATTTTAAGAACCATAAATACAAATGTATTACTGAGAAAAACAGCATTCATCTTCAGAGCTCTGTTAAGGGACTTTTTAAGTTGTGTAGAATATTACAGTACAGGTTTACAGGTGGTACAAAACATAAATTGGGTCCCTTCCACTGTAAATTAATGGAAGGCAGCTATCCAGATATTTTACTTTGTGAGTTACTTTGAATGAAAGTAGACATAATTTCACCTTTTCTTCCTGACAATGTAAACATTTAAACAATTATTTTAAGTAATTGTTTGAATGACTTGCATCTTCCTTATTTTTGTACAACAGAGTGTAAGGAAGATGGCAGGCTATGCTCTTGTTAATACAAATAATTGATTAATGAACAGCAGGTATCAATAATAGGGAATGCACAGGCCTACTTACCACAGTTGGCAACGTGGAGCTTTCCCACAGTGCGTTCTTGGTCTTGTGGTGGTGGTAGATCACCATTTGTACCACTTTCAATTCTGCACTCTTCGGTGGTGTTTTTCTGCTGCATGGGGCTTTCAATCAAGCATATCAAGGCTGTGCATCCACTCCACCTAATCTTAGAAGTTTCATGTCGACCCAGACCCAGAATCCTGTCCATTTTCAAAAATGCTTCTGCAAGGGCCATATGCACCCGTTCATCGTCCCCTATATTATCTACTTGTAAATGTGGCATGGATGGGTTCTGATCAGGGTTTTCTTTGCAATCTTTCTCAAATATTGTATTAAAGTTTGCCAGTAGTTTAAGATCCTCGGTTGGTAAAGAATATGAAAGCTCGCGTTTTGAGAGCTGTTCAAGGACGAGAATCGGGAGTTCTTTTGATGTGACTTCAGCGGCACATCTACCATGAAAGCCATCAAAAAGGCCAATGAAGCATGAATCATGTCTCCCTCCATACTGATCTATGAATATAGATGCATCTTCCATGTCTAATTTCCATGCAGCATTTTTATCTTCACAAAAGCCCACCCCTTTGATCAAGGGGTTGCAGGCGCTGGCTATAGTCACACTGTTTCCTATTTTATGCTTATTTCTGGTTGTATGATTGTACTGATCTGAAGTGCACTCTTGCTTTCCATTTATATTTGTTTGGGATATTGCATGTGCTAGAAAGTGTAATTCTAAATGGTCTTCCATGCCCTGAAGATTTTCTTCCTTGATCTTATTGCTGTTGCAAACTTTCACGTGGTCTTCATCTAATTGTCCTCTTATGTCCTGATGTTGAGGCAAGCTAGGTAGTTAAAAACAATACATAATGAACTACTTGTTTTACTTATGTTTTTAACATTGCTTGACATCATTACTTGGTTTCACTTTAACACTGAAGGCGGGACACTGTGAAAATGCCCTTGTGTGTGCCTACTTTATCTTTGTAAACATTTGCAAAATTAACAACAAATATGCATTCCTTTTTCCAAATAATACGTTACGTCTGAGTATCTTAATATGTGTCTAACATACCTTTGTTTCATTTTCGAATATCCATAAAGAGCTGTGAAATCTGGTGTTCAGGTTTTGGTTTAAGTTGAGGCCACTTCAGCTGTTTACTAGCCCTACCATGGTGACAGTTTCCTTGGAAATACAAGTTACTCTGACAAGTTAATTAAGGAGAGGCCTCAGGTTGAGTCATGAAGCTGCAATTACAGGGGACGAAATACATAATGGGCCCTTTTTTTTCATTGAACAAAAGTGGGTTGTGTTTTAATATTGTGCATGCAGGTGTAGAGTTTGAGAGGGGGGAGCCTATTCATAAAGGACATCTGTATTTTGTGTTTGTCTTTAGTTTCTGTCCTATTTGTGCTGCGCATATACAATATAATGTATGCCAACATTCTTGTATTATTTGTTTTTATGATCTGCAATGCAAAAACTACTTGTTCATAAAGTGATTTCAGTCTGGTTTAAATTATTTGGACAAGTATTTGAAATGTAAAGATCTAAAATATGAATTGACATTCACATACAAGTATCCCTTAATGATATGTTATTTTCTGCATCATTTATCAGTGTACTTTTACTGATGCACATCACCAGTGGAATGTTTAAAGCTGGTGTCTCATGTTTATTTTGGTTTTAATTTTTCAAAACGCGTATCTAACCCGTATGCATTGCATGACAATATTAGCCTGCATTGCTGTGACCGGGGGAATCTAGTGTTTGACCTTGAGATTGCTCGCCGCGCCGGCCTGCCTGTCTGACCTCCCCGGATCCTTGCAGGTTGCCGGTCTGTCTCCCCCTAGTGAAGGAATGCGTGGAGTACAATGACAAATAAAAAAAGAGGGATGAGCGCCATGTCTGATCCTACAGTTGTGGAATAGACAGAGACGCACCGAGCGACCGGGGAGTCCGTTTCGGGCTCGGTGTTTAGGATGTCCGAGAGCGGCGGCCTGCAGCAGGGCTCCCCGGCCGTGGGGGCAGCGGGCTCGGCTCCTGCTGCTCCCGGGGGAGGAGGGGCCGAGTGCTCGGGCGCTGCTGCGGGATCTGCTGGTATCGCCGCAAAGAAGGCGCAGCTCCGCTCCGCTCCTCGGCCGAAGAAACTGGAGAAACTCGGGGTGTATTCCTCCTGCAAGGTACGCGGCTCGCTGCACCGAGGGCGCATTGGTGTTGGTCAGCATCTGTCAATCATTTAGTTGAATGTGCAATCAATGCGATGTATCGATATATGCATGTTCAGATAGATCTAGGACAAGGAAATAGCATGCACAACTCGTTTCCAAATGGTTAAACCCGATTGATTCAGAGTGTGTGGATGGGTTGAGTGTGCACGGTGAAAATGAGCCAGCGGCGCACTGCGCGCATTGTATGTAAATACACACTTGGCTCGGTGTCAAACACTCGACAGTTTGAGTGTCTTTTCACTACATTGTAGCCACTTAATGAGACGCAGGGTAGCAGGGCACATAGGGTAGCCGATATCTTTGTGGCATGGTTACTTTGGCGTTTATTGTGCAATGAGTAAGTTGATTGAAGCACAGCCGCGTCGTGTCGGCGGACGGTCAGCCCCTTTGTTTTGACAGTGTGACAGCTGCTGGGGGCGGAGCCGGGCTCGCCTGCTCGGCACGTTTGCTGTGAAGGGCTCGCTGGGGGGGAGGGTTGTAGTTTGCAAAGCTTGTTTTGGAGCTGCTGTTCACATGCAGCATTGCAATGACACACCATTATTTGCGAACGGATTCATCTGTAATGCTGTACTTCAAATATCCCAAAAAACAACCTCAAATGTAGTAAATGCACTGCTCTGCTTAAATTAGGGTTATACTATGACTATTAATGATTATTAATAATGTTGCTATATCCTGTTTTTTTATGACAGCCTCCACCTCTTTGTAAGTGTGTTTAGCTCAGGTGGTGTCATAACATCAGGTGCACTTTCCTGTTTGGCAGGCTGAGGAGTCCTGTAAGTGTAATGGGTGGAAGAGCCAGAATCCTCCTCCCACGCCTCCCAGGGTGGACCTGCAGCAGACAGCCGTCAGCCTCACTGAACCGTGCCGCAGCTGCAGCCACTTATTGGGTAAGGATACAAACAGGATTACCTGAGGAATCCCGCTGACTGGTGGAGTGTTGACTTGTTTAAAGACACAGGTCACCTTCTGCAGACACAGTGAAGCCAAAGGATTTTGTTTAGTTTGTTTCATGGCATTTTTTTTTTCTTCTTCTTCTAAGGTGCAGTCCATCAATGTTTTTTTGTTTGTTTGTTTGTTTGCACAGACTCTACTTCTACAAGTGTCCAAGTAAAGATGATACACCAGTGAATTTAAGATGTATGGTTTGACAGTTATGCTTAGTCATTGCAGAGGGAGAACTTTATCGGTGACTGTTGAGGTTAAAATGTTAACAGAGTTGCTGTCCAATCTTATCAGTTTGAAACCAGCATTCCTTCTTGGGTGCAGTAGTCATCAACTCAAAGTGTGCAGAGTTCACTTGCTTACCATTGAACAGGTTCGGGTATGAATTCAGCACTTCCTGGTGGACAAGGGACACTTATTCTGCTGCCAGTTTTTAGTCGTTGGAAATTAAAGGACTTTACATGTCAGTTCTGCAGATGAGAGACAATGAACTGCCTCTGCCTCAAGCAATGGGGAAAAAAACATCATTAAACTAAACTTGTTTGATTTTGTCAAAGATCCGTGTAATTAACATAAACACTTCTGAAGATCTGGCCAGGATATTTCACCCTACAACAGAGTCTTCCCACCACACATCCCACATAAGCTGTGCAAGCCTTCAGTGTCTGGGCAGAGTAGGTCTGTCTTTACCTAGACTCCCTGAAATGCTCAAAAGCAATGAACTTGTCAACCCCAACCCAAACCGTTAAACAACAAGGAATCCAGGAACAGAAGACAAATGGACTTTAAAGTGCGAGTAGAAAGAAGACTGGCAATAGAAGGTACTTTTCTTTTTGCGTGACACCCTGCCAAGCCCTAAGGTGGAGGCTGATTCGTTGGAATCCTTCAAGAAGCCGTTTGATGAGGTTCTTGGATCAGTCAAATAATATTAACCCACTGAGTACGACTGGTCAGATAGCTTCCTCTTGCTGGAGGCCTTTCTTGCGTTATGTTCAGAACATTGCACATTACTGTACACTAACCATGTCATTGACTCCTTTAATAGCTGGGAACACCGTTTTGCTACGTCATTTTTGTTCCCTCGAGAGATCATTGTATACAATATATATGGGAGGCATATTCGTCAGGTGCTGTTGGTAACTATTTTTTTTTTTTTTTTCTCTGCAGCCGATCATGTTTCCCACTTAGAAAATATCTCAGAAGAGGAAATGAACAGGCTGCTGGGAGTTGCATTAGATGTGGAGTATCTCTTTACCTGTGTGCATAAGGAGGAAGACGCAGATACTAAGCAAGTGTACTTCTCCCTGTTCAAGGTATGCTCTGCTGTCTGGTTTGCATTGTTAGTAACCTATAACTATTGACAAACACCCTGCTTTATTCTTTTCTCTCTCTTTTGTTTTCCAGCTTTTGAGAAAATGTATTTTGCAGATGGGCAAACCTGTCGTGGAAGGAGCTTTAGAGAGTCCTCCGTTTGAAAAACCAAGCATCGAACAGGCAAGTAAAAATGTTTTTGTGCTTTTTAAATATATTTTTTTAAGACGATATCATATGAGAACTTTATCTACACTCTGTGAAGACTGGCGATAAACTGAGACAAAAACATGATGTGCTTGGCAGGAGCAGCGATTCTGAATTGTGTAACTGTTATTTTATTTGTCTTTCTTTCTAACAGGGGGTGAATAACTTTGTTCAGTACAAATTCAGCCACCTTCCTTCGAAAGAGAGGCAGACAATTGTCGAGCTGGCCAAGATGTTCCTCAATCAGATCAACTACTGGCAGCTGGAGACTCCCTCTCAAAGGAGACAGTGCTCACCCATCGATGATGCTGCAGGATACAAAGTGAATTACACAAGGTAGTAATCTGACACCCAGTGCTGACAGGTTTCTAGATAAGTGATTATATATGCACAATGTATAAAAAGATTCAAGTTTCAACACGTTCTATTGCCAAGGACACAATTAATTTCAGCATGCTACTAAAAACACACTTTTTCTTCAACTGGGAGGTTAGCTCTAGTAAATCTGAATATTTAGCATTAACTTGATTATATTCAGCTTTTAATTCCACAAATTACGTTCCCTAATATATTATGCTAATGCAGGGTGTGTGATGATCAACAAATTCGCAACACATGGCACAGCTGCTCAACCTGTTTTTGTGTTACAGGTGGCTGTGCTACTGCAATGTCCCTCAGTTCTGTGACAGCCTGCCCCGCTATGAGACCACACAGATATTCGGGAGGACGCTTCTCCGCTCTGTCTTCACTGTCATGCGACGGCAGCTGCTGGAACAGGCCCGGCAGGAAAAAGATAAACTCCCTCCCGAGAAAAGAACGCTCATCCTCACACACTTCCCAAAGTAAGAACACAAGGGTCTGTTAGTCGTGTGTGCGTGCTGAGGACCGGACGTGTGCAAGCGCCACTGGGTCCAGTCAGTGTCTTTTACTTTCATTTTGAATCTTTGCTATCCTTTTGTGTATTTCATTGTTGTTGTTTTGGTACTCTGTGCTTCTCCGATTATATAAGAGATAATTACATCTGGTTCCTGTGGTATCGCAATGAAAATGTCAAGACTTTCTAATATGTGCTGTACACCCAGTGAAAGTGTTTCCTGTGTTTTGCACAAAATCTGCCTTCTTTATTAATAATAATCTCCATTATCTCCAGGGTAACTTCGCTTTCAAAATAAATATTGTCCTTGTCAGCTTCCGACGTCCTCTAGTGTGGCTTTCAGTAGAGATAACAATTCAGTATTTCCGCCACACTAATGTTTTTTTAAGGCCCGACTCCAAGCGGACCAAAACCACTCATTTTTGAGGTTAAACTCAACAGCGTTCACACACTTGTTTGTTTAAACTTTTTCTTGTTTTGTTTAAACTTTTCACACTATAAGATTTTTGTTGCAATTGTGAAAATTCTTTGCAGCGTACGTATACAGTAACATAACAACTTAGGCACTAGAAATAATTGCTAGCAGGAATAAGTAGTCATTCTTGTATATGGCAATGGTGTACAAGAGCAGAACCATATAGAAGAAAGGTTTAATATGGTGTATTTTCCTTAGATTCCTGTCAATGCTAGAGGAGGAAGTTTATAGCCACAATTCACCGATCTGGAATGAAGATTTCTTGGCATCATCATCCACAAGTGTCCAGTTAGGGCTTCAGACTGGTAAATGGCTTTATTTGTCTAGTGTCTGGAGAGCATGCTTTCCACCTATTTCAGTATCCAAAACAATGAAAAGACAATTCTGTGTATTTCCGGAAGCTCCATTAAAGTGAATATCTGATGACTGTCTTGAGTCCAACTAATAATACATAATTGGATTAAACCCACAGCACTGTTCAACTAACAACTAGTGTTATACATATAAAACCTATTTATTTTACAAAATTTGGAAACTACAGCATTTGAGGATGGTGCTTACTGTGTTGAGACTGTGTGTGTGTTCATGTTAGATTAATATACATGCGATTATGCTATACACACTCTGTGAATTATCAGATTTTGCAACCAGGGGTTAACACTTTCTCTATTCATTGCTGTAGAATACAATCCTAAAATAATAATCTTGAACTGGAAAAATGTTTGAGGAGATCACACAACATACCTTTGTGAAAATATCTAAACTTGCAATTTGGCATAACCCAGTGTGTAAGGACTTATTTCCACTAGCATATGTGTTATGGTTTGGGGAATACAGACTGCATTCTATTATCTTACACTATCTCCTTTTATATTTTCCCAGAAATAATGTTTCAATAGCACTGTTATAGCGATGTTTAACCGCACAGAGAACCATATATTTAATACAGTTTAATTGCAGTTTATATAGTAAAACAAAATAAACTGTTGCCCTGGAATTTGTGCATGTGTGTGTTGTTCAGTGTTGTTCACAGTAGGCACAGGAGATCATGCAGTAGATCGTGTCAATATTGTTTTCCACCAGGAATTACAAATTACATCTGCATACCATTGTATTTTCATTTTTACTTTTTGTATTTCATTTTGTATATCGTTTATGCTTTTAGGATTCAAATTCTGTTGAAGCAAAAACTATTGTGTGGTGTTTAGGTAGGAATCTTGTGTTTACTTACTTTGTGTTAATGTTTTCACTGTCTGTGTAGTTAAATAATTTTTTCTCAATTTAATGTAGTGATCAGTGCTCCTCCTGTGGCCAGGTCCTTTTCTTACAGTGCGAGCCCTGCAGCGCTTGATTCCTCAAACTGTGGGACCCTCAGCCCTGCCTGTAAAACTGCGTCTGCCATTGAGGCAAACCTAGGTACCGTGAAATGAGCATTTCAGCCCTCTTTGGTCTGGTGTGTTAGGAATGTGTTCCACGCTAATACTTCTGTGTTCCTTTGGGATCCTCAAGCAGGAGAAAAACGCAAGTCAACAGAACCCTTTACTCACGAAGAAACGAAGAGGCCAAGGGTTGTGGGAGATATTCCTATGGAATTAATAAATGAAGTTATGTCCACAATCACAGATCCATCTTCTATGTTGGGGCCAGAGGTGGGCACAAGTGAAAAACATTTCTTTTTTAAAATTTGAATTGTGTTGGCTACAGCTTGGAAATGTAGACTTAAGTATATTTGCACATAAAAGATGAATGTAGTGAATAAAGTGTGGGAAGATAACAGAACAACTTCATGGAACAAGAATGTCATGGACTTGAACAGATATTTCAGCTTTAATAACTGGGAAACAAAAGCAATCCTTATCTGTATATGACATGCAGTTCAAATTTGTGAAGCAAAAATGAAGCTGATCTTTATTTATAAGCTGAATAAGGTTTCCATTCTGTGAATGTTTGTTTGTCCCATTGACAATAGGTCTATTCTTCAAGTAAGTAGAACAGTGTATACACTTTCAAATCCCCTGAAATGTGCGCATGTAATTGAATAACTGTTTTGTTTGTGTCTGCTTTATAAAGACCAGTTTTCTCTCCGCGCATTCGGCAAGAGACGAGGCTGCCAGGCTGGAAGAGAGGCGTGGCGTGATTGAATTTCACGTAATTGGGAATTCCTTAAACCAGAAGCCAAATAAGAAGATCATGATATGGCTTGTTGGCCTGCAAAATGTGTTTTCCCATCAGCTTCCCAGAATGCCTAAAGAGTACATTACACGACTAGTCTTTGACCCGTAAGTTTGTTTTAATAAGAATGTTGTAATCATTTTACAGAAGCAGGTATTCATAATTGTCGGGTCCTTTTAAATAAAACCGCAGTGTAGGCCCACAAACGTGACTTCTGTAGCTAAAATGTCAGATTAAAAAAGTAAAAATGTTGACCACCTACCTGTAATTTATCTTACTGTTAATTGTTAACTTGATATAGTTAAGGGTCTTTGTATGTTTTATAAAGTGGTTTATGTTAGATTGGAATGATATGTTGACTACTTCTATTTTCGCAGGAAACATAAAACCCTGGCACTGATCAAAGACGGCCGTGTGATCGGAGGGATCTGTTTCAGGATGTTTCCATCTCAAGGCTTCACTGAGATTGTGTTCTGTGCCGTCACCTCAAACGAACAAGTAAAAGTAAGCGATAGTTCCCCCTATAATACAGTCAGACTAATCCCAGAGTATCAGGGGGCAATACAGTCACAGGGAATTTCTACATATTGCTGGTAGAATGTGGATTTTGCTTCAGGAGATGTCATTCTACTAATTTGCTACTTTATCTGTGTGGGCCAGTGTGTAAAACAGAACCAAACTAATCTTACAAATCTGGGATATATGGAGAGTGTAGTCTGGTTCATTTTTAGGCTGATCTTGACACTGCTTTAAGATCTTTGTTATCAACAGAAAGAAAACTGTCAGTTTACATTGAGGGTGGTTAAACATATAATTCCCTTTTATTTAGGGATATGGAACCCATCTGATGAATCATCTCAAGGAGTATCACATTAAGCATAATATTCTGAACTTTCTAACATATGCAGATGAATATGCCATTGGATACTTCAAAAAGCAAGTAGGTGTTTTTATTTTTGTTTTAGCATTTATGTTTTATGTCTTGCAAACTGGGACCAGTAGAAGTCAAACTATGTAATGTCATAAAGCAGATACATTGACATAATTACAGATCTCAATCTATACTTTTATTTTATTTTTCATTCAGGGATTCTCAAAAGACATAAAAGTTCCAAAAGCAAAATATGTGGGCTATATAAAAGACTATGAAGGTGCCACTCTGATGGGATGTGAACTGAATCCCAGGATCCCATACACTGAGTTCTCTGTCATCATAAAGAAGCAGAAAGAGGTAGAGTTTAAAACAGTCTTTCATACGGTGCAATGCATTCTGGGTTGACATCTCAAACTCTGTGAATTGCTTTAACTGTTCCAGTTGTTTCACCATGTTTATCCTTTTAATGCTCCGATCTCTCTTTCAGATCATTAAAAAGCTGATCGAAAGGAAGCAAGCGCAGATCCGAAAGGTTTATCCTGGACTTTCCTGTTTTAAGGAAGGTGTTCGGCAGATCCCTATCGAAAGCATTCCTGGAATAAGTATGTTCAGGCACTTTAATCCATATGACTACTGAATAGTTAATGAAAGCTCGTTAGTTTGGTTTTAGTACGTGACTTTTGCTGAACTCTTGCCCTTGAAATGACACTAACATGACCTGACCTCTCTACTCAACAGGGGAAACTGGATGGAAACCTGCTGGAAAAGGGTATATTGATATTCCCACATTTTCTTAAACTAGATAAATAATATTTGAATCAATTAGCGCTTATTTTAGTTATGATTAAAATCAGACAAGCATACCAAACACTGACAATGCAGTGATTAATTGGTTTAATTATAAACTGTGATACACACACAATGTATTTACAGTAATCTATAAAATGCATCACAACTATATTAAAGAAAACCATTTTATAGAATGCTATATAGAATATGACAAGCAAGAAGAAAGGTGTGATTGTGGTTTTCACAGTCCGGTTAAAACTATGGAGATGAATGTGGAAATATGTACTTGCATACACTTCCTACAATGGCTATTTCTTTTCCATTTAAACATTACACAATTACATTTTTCATTCATGTATTGCAGGAAGGAGCCAAAGGACCCTGATCAACTTTACAGCACCTTAAAAAATATCCTGCAACATGTAAAGGTGAGTGAAGAAAGGGGAAAAAGAAAAAAAAAAAAAGTGTTTGGATACTACATTTGTTTACATTACTTTTTGTTTTGGTATACGATAGACTCACCAGAATGCTTGGCCATTCATGGAACCAGTGAAAAAGACAGAAGCTCCAGGATACTATCAAGTGATCCGCTTCCCGATGGGTACGTCCTGTCATGATTGTGGGGGATGTGCCAATTGGGGATTTGTTTTAAATGACTAAGTAATGTATTTTGAAAAGCCTGATGCTCTTTTGATTTAGTCTGAAATATGATTTCTCTGCAGATCTAAAGACAATGACTGAACGTCTTAAAAACCGGTATTACACAACAAAGAAGCTGTTTATGGCAGACATGCAAAGGATCTTCACGAACTGCAGGGAATACAACCCTCCAGAGAGCGAATACTACAAATGTGCGAACTTACTCGAGAAGTTCTTCTACACAAAAATAAAAGAAGCAGGTTTAATTGAAAAGTGAAAGGCTTGCAGATCTCAGACCCCAGGTACATTTTACAAGTTACTCTGTTTACTCAGGTCAATATCACTCAAGAAGAAAAATGTATAGAGTAACAGAATTCATAAAGACAGCAAATGGAGTCAGATCAATAATGGGATTTTCAAGTGTAAAAACATCCTCTGGAATCCTATGTCTGCATTATTCAGTAAGATACTCAACAGGTCCAGGAACACAAGCTGACATTGTTACTACGTGTGCATGACTTCTGCAATGTCTGTGTACATTTTCCCCATCAACGTATGTACTGGTCAGGGTCTTATGTTCTAATCATCCATCCTGCCAGAAATTCTTGTGAAGGGTTTTGTGTGGAGGGAGTCATCTCAGAAACTACAGCTTTTTTTTTTCTTCCTCAAATTTTTACCCTCCATTCTGTTTTTCATAAAAATGTGTTCCACATTGTGAAAAAGTCCCACATTGTTTGGGCTTGAGGAAGAACTGAAACTTATTTTAAAGCAAATATGCAAAAAAAAAAAAAAATACAAAAACAAAACAAGAGCATTTTCTGGATGTCGTTTTGTGTTTTAACAAGAAAAACTAATGCACGCTTACTGCTTAATTTAAGTATCTAGAAAATAATTCTTATTTATGTGATGTTATTTCAAGGGTTGTTAGTATAACTGAAGAAAAGGTCTTAATTTATTATGTCTGTCTTACGCTCTGCCCTGCAGAATATTGATACAAATGTATTTTGATAAAGATTGTGCAATAATGAGTAGCTTTGTTGTTTTGTAAGATGTTTGTATTTTTAAATATTTAGAAAGAAAATCTGGATTTTGTAATATGTGGAACATATTTTAAGACCTTTCTACTTTTGCTTTTAAAAAGTTTGCATATTTTATAGAATGATTGAAATAGAACAGGTAAAAAATAAAGCCTGGTTAACCAGATGTTATGATTGTCTTTTTATGAGCTAAACACACAGACAATTTCCACTATCACAAATCTAACAAAGTATGACTGTCACATTAAATGTATATTATTCAGTCTGTGGTGGTAGCCTGTTAAACTGTTTTATTAAATACAAATTTCAAGAACAACAAAGGACACTTCACAGAAAATTCAAGCCTACACATTTAACATCTATAACAAACACATATACATTTAAAAATAAAATAAAACATTAATTTTACCTGCTACTTTAGAGGTGCATGTACCATCTTCCCTGCAAATTAACAGCAAAAGGGAAATCATAGCACAATATAATCTGAAGCAAAAACTACTCTCCTAACAGCATTCCCTTAAAACAACAGTAAAAACAAATTATAAACATTAAATCCTAGTATAAATGCAGAGGAGCCCAGCTGCTCCAGCTGAAGTGAAAACTTTTAGAGACAGCCAACAAATGATTCATTGTACTTATCAAAGGTTTTATTCTTCATAGATTTTCTCTTCTGTTTGAAAACCGGTGACCGTAAAAACTTGGTGTCTGTGAATTTGTCTCCTCTGCGAAGTTTCCTATAAAGAGAAATGGACAGAACTCAACCTTTATACTTTTAGTTCCTTTTATGAAGTACAAAAGCTTATCATTTCCATTACATCATATAAAACAATAACAAAACATACATACATAGCCTTCAGTAACTTTCTGGTTTAAAATATTTCAGTAAATTCCCTGATGGATTTACACTGAAGTTTCACTAAAATCAATATGTGACCTCTTAAATATTAATTACAGGATTTTAAAGAGCATCCCGAAACTTATCTACACCACGTCCTACTCTCACAGGTACATGATGTGAAGTAAGCATACTGTACTCAACAGGTATCACCAAAGCAAACCTTACAGATGTATATTGTTCAATAATCAGTGGAAATTAATTGTGCTAGAAGAAAACAAGTGTGCACGAGTAATATGCATCTTTAGGAAGGAAGAAAAAAAACAGTCGGTTCTTACGCATTGAGAGTGGGCTCTTTGTAGTTGACACTAATGGTACAGCGTCGCGTGCGGACAGGGGTGCCAGCTATCCCAGCGCAGGACGGCCGCAATGAAGCGCCAGAATACTTGCGACTTTTCCTCTCACAGGCTGCAGAAGAAACATTGGTCACATCACAAAGGCTGAAGCGATAGGCCTGAAGATGATTGGACTGACCTGCAGAGAAGAAGACTTCCAAGGTTAATGGGACTGAAAACTATGATCATTCCATCATTCTCTCTCATTTTATCTGGGAACAACTAAAATTCTAGCTATATACATTTCTCAGTGTTAAAAGGTCACACCAAATCTAAACTGACTTTTTCCACCACCTTGCATTGTGGGCTCTGATACAGCCAGACAAATCTCATACTGTACTTCATACTTAGTAGTATATTCAAGCATATGGCAAGCCATGGTGGACATTTAATCCATAATTGCGGATATCAAATTATTTTTTATATGTATTTTTTATAGCAGCAGTTGTATTTTTGATATCTGCAATTATGGATTAAATGCCATACAAGCAAAGGAAAGTTGCATTATTAAGTTTGGTTAACATACAATGAGTGCATAAATTATAAAAAGTCCTACATAAGACTTACCGACATATTTTCCAGTTCCTATATTGTCAGTTTCATTACTGACTTCCTGCGTTTCATGATTTATCCGAGAGCTGCTGCTCCCGTGACAGCTTTGCGTTTCAACATCAGGAGATGGACAGAGTTTAGCCTTAACCTTTTGAGTTTCTTTCATGGCTAAAAAGGAAAAAGGAAAATATTTGGGTTATGTTCAGGTGAATCACAAATGCAACATGAGGTAGATATTAAGAGCATATGACTTCATTAACTTACCAGCGACGCCCACTTCTTTTAGCTCAATATTAACATTTTCCTTTCCATATTTCTGAGTGGACAGCAGAGCCGATCTCCTCTTTGATCTAGCTCTTCTGGGAGGGGTGTCTTTTTTTCCATTGCAAGTGGCTGGATTTAGTTTAGACTTCTTTTTAGGCAGATAGATGCTGCCATCCAGGTCCTCTGACGAGCTACTGTCGGACTCAGAGACGCTCATGTGAGCAGAGACAGGAGAGACGTTCGCAGTAGGTGACAGATCTTCTTCAGTTTGCTTGTTGATTGCCCTGAAAGGTGTGACGTGGATACTTTCTTCACAATTAAAATCAAAAGCGTCATTTGATCCTAGTGATGTATTCAGTTTCTCACTGGGCACATTCTTCTGCTTGGTCGGAGGCCGCTCTCTGCTCTTCGACCGCGCTCTGGGTTTATTTTCCCACGGCTTTTTCAAAGGGACTTTGTCCACTTTCTTGACTTTTTGAGTCTTAGTGCGGGAATCTGACTTTTTCTTTGCCGACGAGGTTTTCCCTGGTGGCTCAGGTGTTGAATGTTTGACGTCGCCAAGATCAATGGGCAGATTGTCCAAGCCCAAATCACTCTGCAGAGATTCCACGTTTCGCAAAGGATTCTGTCTTTCTGAAATCAAAGTCTCACTTTCCACTTTTTCTTTGTTTTCATGCAGTCTAGGAGAAATCCTCAGCCCCATGTTGTCTTGATCACAGGAAGAATGGTTTCGTTTGCGGCGTGATGAGTCTTCTCTGCAGTCCAATCCTCGTCGCCTCGCTGTCACGGTTCTTGGCAACACATCATTTTTGATCCAACAACTGTCCCCCTTGTTGTCATTAGGGTTACGCTCGTCCGTGGTATGTTTAGGCTGGACCCCACTGGTCGTCTCTGATTAAAGCAAACAGAAACTACAATGTATCATCTGTCATTTTGCAGGAGTGAATTTCAAAAATAAAAAATGTTTGTGGACTAAATGTTGAAAACAAATACCTTTGTTTGAAGTGTCAGACTGAAATGCCTGTAGTCCAGAGTCAGTCCTTCCTTTGGGGGAATCAGCAGCAGAACTGGGAATTAACCCACTACAAACCAATAAAATAAAAATAATGGTTTTTCACATCCTTGAGGGGAATTTCCAGAAGTGAAAATAAAACAGTTCAATGACAGCTGCAACAGTGTGAAATGCAAAATTGTCCAGAACAGCTTTACCATGCTACAAATGTTAGGGTTTACTTTTTAAGATAATCCTGTTTCATCAATTGTATATCAAGTCAGATTATAAAATCCTTACCTGTGCCAAGATATGTAGTCATAGTTGTATCTCTCACACATACATAAATAATAAAATCACATTAAAAATCATAAGTAAAAAAAAAAATATTGAGCTTACCAGGCTGGGCGATTGACTATAGGAGAAAGCTTCGAATCCACATCGTTCACAGATGATGGTAACCTCTAAGAAATAAAATAAAACCATTCTTGCTTACATGCTCCTCCATTTAGCTTAGACTCCTAACGAAACAAACTTAAAAATGCATCATCTACAGAGCATCATCATATGTAATCACCATTCATTGAGAGAAAAAAAAAAAAAGACCAAAAATGCTACATTTTTAATTAGAATCTAGTTTGTTGACAGGAAGCAATGTTCTGGCAAATAATGTGAAGTAGTAATTAATCAATGCTGTGAGATTTCATTTACTTTTGTTAGCTGTAAAAGTCGACATACAAATCCTAAGTTACTGTAATCACCAGTTAGTTACTGTAACTGACATACCTGTATGCTGCCCAGTGTCTCATGCTCCTTTAATTTTCTTTTTAACATGAAAATGTGTAACATCAAGGCTTGCTGCTCTTTCTTCATGTGCAGCAGGATGCCTTGAGCCTGTCTCACTTTCTCTTTCTCGGCCTGAAGAGCCAAAGCCAGCGCCTTGTTGTTTAACTGCACATTTTTCAAAATAAATGTGGAAGTATCTGGAAAGACAAAGGCACACACATTGCTGTCAGATACAGGGCTTTTTCCTACTCATCTTCTTAAAGGACAGCACATTTTGCTTACCATGCAATACGTACCAGATTAAAACTGAATTTAGGAATACATGTACATGTATAAACAGTATATTTATATATTGATATAGCACAGGTGTTAAATACTGTATTTCAACTTTTTAGCTTCAGACATCAGCCTGCAATATAATAATGATTTACAACAAATATACTATACATCATATTTGATTTAAGAGATTCAATTGTTTATGCTGGATTACCAAGAATAACATAAAAACAAAAAAACATCAACGATTAGCAGAAGGATGCATCTTACTTATAGTCTTGGTTTTCATTTTTGAGGATAAGCCCTTGTTGGCATTGCAGGCGCTGGAGAGTTGCTTGTTTCTCTTCTCCTTCATCTTGTCCTTGATGTCCTCCAGACTCTGCTGGAAGGACTTCTTCTGGACTCTCTCTCTCGGCATGACAGACCACTGCAGGGATGAGACACACCAGTTTGCTCTACTTCAAATGTGCCATCCACACAGTCTTGCAAAGTATCTTTATAACACAAGACGAGGGACTAGACTTTATTTGACTAATATCGTTTCATCTTTGCATTAACTATTAAAAACACTAACCACATACTGGATGCCTTACGTGGATTTTAATGTACACTATCTGTAGCGATAATACTACTAATAGTTACTGAACAGGGCCGATCACATGCAATTACACATTTTTAAATCGGCTGCCCACAATAAAGAAATGTTATTACAGTTAACATTAATCATCCACAAAGTTGTGAATGTGTAACAATACATTCACCACCTGGTTATCTTGAGCGAACAACTGCAAAAGCCACAGAACAAAGTTTCGTCTCATTTCTTTTGTCTAACAATTCTACCCCCCTTTTTTAAGTGGCTGGTTGATTGTCTTTTTATGTGTCTGCACCGATCGAAACCTTACCGTTTCTGAAGAATGGACTGCAACTGGTAGAGGTGGATGTCTACCCTGTATTTTTATTTATATATAATTGCAACAACCGATCACAAGCAGGGAATCACAACATTTCTCGCTTCCGCTACACGTTTACATTCGAATTCTGCGCTCCGCTCGCTGATTGGTCGGCTGCGTCCAACGTCCAGTTAAATGTACGCTGACGTCATCGTGAGTCACACCCACCACATCAGGAAGTACAATAATATCAAAGATCCTCTATCTAAAAAAAATCTTAACTTTCATATATGTTTGTAAAATATTCGTTCGCACAATAAGTAAATGAAATGGAAAGTTTGTAACTTTAACCCATGAACTGAACATTCGAAGGTATTTTAAGTAGTAATAGGAAAATCTCTGTTGATCTGTTGTATCTATGGTACCTCCAGCACACCGTAATGTATTGTGGGATATCGAGTTCCAGTAACCACTGTAGCCTGCAGTTTGCTGAATATAAATTAACTAAATGCTTAATTTAGCAGTTACTTACACTAACACGAGTCCGCTATGAGATTTAGAATGTATTAATTTTATGTAATGTACGTGTATGCATATATCAGAACTGTGTGTGATTGAATAAATCAACTAATTTTAAGTTAGTGTTTTATTCAGTAAAATTGTAAAAGCATATTGAAACCATCCTTTATTCCAATTGTTATGCCACACTTTCATCCATTTTAAAATCTGTGGTTAGCAGTAATACACCTTTGCTAAATCTGCAGAAACCAACAGTGTAATCTGTCATTCTTTAGTAATCCTTGGGATTTCCCCAGTAATTCCTTGTTCTCTGGGAGGCTGGACTGTGCAGGTCAGTGATCTCAGTGATCCTCAGATCAGTTTTGCAGCTGTTTAGCACATGTACATCTAGGTTTATAGGGTAAAGAATCTGTCCTGGCAAGATTATTGATATCCTTATTTGAAAAGGTTAAAGATCAAACAAACATTGTCTTGGCAGTATGTATCCGAGACCATCAAATATGAATTGAGGACAAATGTTTACTTTTTAAATGATTTTTCTTTCTTTATTATGTGCTGTTAGAGAACAGACAGACACAAGATGTGCATGCCATACAAAACATGCGGCGCCAGGCTTTCGGACACTGCCAGCCCACAGCATGGATAGCAGTGTTTATGCATCAGGTGGATGACTGGAGATAAATACAGCCCTGCCCCTACATTCCTATCGGATACTATAATAACTCTAGATTAGTATTTTCCTCCTTTAATAATGTGTTTGTTCACTTTGAAAGTATTTTGAAGTGCTACATGATTGTTGTTGATTTTAAAATTATTATTATCATTATCATGTTGTTCTGCAGAACCTCACTTTATTATTCATAGAGATCTTCCAGTTGCATTGTGTAATATTTGTGTAAGTGTAAGTGTAATATTTGTGTAACATCATAATGTATTGATTAAAATATAATGGAAAAACAGGAAAACAGACATTACTGTTGCTTGATGTTTTGAGGGAGAGATACTTTAAAGCGAGTGTGTGTAAACCACATGGTGGAGGGTGTTAACTTTGCCTCTGATAGGTCAGTTTCCCTGGAGATGCACGATGAAAGAAAAGGAATAGTTTCTAATTTAGTGTCATGAAATGATCTCAATACAGTCACTATCGTCTAATATGGAATCTCCCATGGGAAGGGACTTCATTCTAATAAAATCTATTTGAATGACTGGTCCATTGAGGGCTAGAGCTCAGCGTCAGTGGGGTGCAAGGGCTCATGGCACTATGTGGTCAGGGCAACGGCCACTGCAGCCTGTAACTTGTTCAGTGGGTATTATGTGTGGGCGTGTTTTCCTGTGTGTTCACCTCCTAATATGTGTCCCTTTGTCTGTCCACCCTAGCTGAGTGGTGAGTGAATTGCCCACTGCTCAGGGTCGTGTTTTTTTATTACATTAATAATATAAATAAATAGAATTGGATTGCTTTCAGAGATACAAGCTGATCCCCATTCAAGCTCACAGTAAAGTATGTTGACTTAAACTGCCATCTACTGGAAGAATGATCCAATGCTGTACTGTGCACTTCTGTCTGATCATAATAAGTAAATAATAATAAAGTATTTAAAGATACTTTTGGCTAAACCAAATCAAAGAAAAAAAGACCTGTGAAATATCATGGTTTCAAATCACACCCATTTCAGTTCCTTGTTGTTGGGTGGGGAAGGAGAGTGGATTCACATCACTGTACCAAATAAACTCCAATCAGTTGAAAACCAATCCTTCTGCCTTTCATGGACAATTCCAGGCTGTGAAAGTCTTCTCGATTTTGAGGGTAAATAAATAACAAGCGTAACAAAAAGCACCCTGATGAAAACCCTGGTAAATATTAACAAATCTTCAGTACAGGTATTGACAGGTATTAAAGTATTCTTTCTGTTTTAATCTTAACAAATGTTTCCATAGAGCTCAGAGCACAATATAGACTGCCATGAAGCAGCCTCTGGCAATGGAGGCTCTGATGGCCTGACAATGGTCACTCCGTCCTTCGTGATGCTGACTGTCTCATCTTGGAGGGCGTTGATGCTTCGTGATGCAAATTCTATACTTGGAGTTCCTGCTTCTGGTTCTTAAGAGACATTAACATTCCGTGTGTGTCAGAATATTGTTGCAGGATGTGTATATGCATGCATCAATTTATTTCCACTGTGCATTGTGTCAAGACCCCCTGATTTACAAAACACTGATGTTTCTTATTATACAGTAAATGCACAAACAAAATAAAAGTAAACAGTAAAAGGGACATATATTTTGTCTTTGTAAGTGTGAGTTTCAGATAAGTTATTTGTATAATACTAGTTCAGTGCCAGTTAAAATAAATGTGAAATAGGTATTGTTAGCATAACTTAACTTGAGGAAAAGTGAAACTTGAGCTGAAAGTATGGAGTGGATATACAATTCAAGCCCCTAGATTGCTACACAAAAATGTGAATAAGACAGTAAAACGAAAGCAGCACTTTAATAGTTTTGTGGAAATATGTTGTTGCAGGTAGCACTCATATGACAAAACCATACCTCATAAAAAGAACAAAATCAATATCTGGCTATTAGAAATTAGTCAAGTGCAACGGAGTGTTACAGCAAGCTGGCTCTTATGTATTGCTGCCTTAGGGGAGTGTAAAAGGTCACAATTCAAGGAGATGAGAAAGCTGAAAATAGCTATGTAACCTTGAAGTGCGTCTCTGACCCATTTATTAAAAATGTGGAGAGTGAATCCAGTCCCTTTTGCTGTAACCTGCGATTTATTTCTCAAAACGATTTTTGAAAGGTTGTAAGCTAAGATAATAAATGACTCAATTACAGATTTACTCCCCACGCTACCACACAAGGATACATTTCCTTATGGGCTGTCCTTTAAAATGGTGTTTATCAGACTTTGAATGAAATGATGGTAGGGCAAGGACAGTTCAGTCACTATTTGAGTACAGTATTTGTCCCCTGCACACCGAGCACATAAGCATGCATTATTGAGTAAAGGTTAAACAATGATGGAGTGTTTAATATTCGATTGTGCTTGATTCATTTTACTGTAGGATTTGTTAACTTGGTTGTCAGATGCTTGATAGACACAATGTCATATATGCAGACGCATTCCTGATATTCCTTCCAAATGCCCTGTATTTGTTGGATAGTTACATTTATACAACGTTAAGCCTTGAGATATGAAGTCATTTTAGTAACTGGATTGAGAACACCGGAACCACCCCTTAACTCTAAAACAAAAATATACATATATTTACAACCATTACCAACCATACAGAAAGAAAGCAAATCGCTTTTGAAAACCAATATACTTGTCTATATATTGTTATGTTTGTATGTATGTATATGTGTGTATGTATGTGTGTATATATACTTTGATTTGGGATTAAGACAGATGTTGCAATGACCCAGTTTCATTTTCAGCTGGCAAAGAAATAAGACAACAGATTCCCCTGCAGTATGAAAATGAAATATATCTCTGACATCCAACAGATGGCAGCAGAATATAAAAGATTAAGATGAAGGACACGCAGAGCCAATTTTGTGTACTTTGATAAAAATATATGAAACACTCTAATATAATTGTCTGCATATTATGCATATGTATACAGCTCTGGAACAAATTAAGAGACCACCCCAAGTTCAGAAATCAATGTCTCCAAATTTTTTTCAGAGCTGTATATATACACCAATCAGTCATAACATTATGACCACCTGCCTAATATTGTATAGGTCCCCCTTTTGCCACCAAAACAGCCCTGACCCATCGAGGCATGGACTCCACTAGACCTCTGAAGGTGTGCTGTGGTATCTGGCACCAAGACGTTAGCAGCAGATCCTTCAAGTCCTGTAAGTTGTGAGGTGGGGCCTCCATGGATCAGACTTGTTTGTCCAGCACATCCCACAGATGCTCGATTGGATTGAGATCTGGGGAATTTGGAGGCCAAGTCAACACCATGAACTGGTGATTCATCAGACCAGGCCACCTTCTTCCATTGCTCTGTGGTGCAGTTCTGATGCTCACGTGCCCATTGTAGGCGCTTTCGGCAGTGGACTGGGGTCAGCATGGGCACCCTGACTGGTCTGCAGCTACGCAGCCCCATACGCAACAAACTGCGACGCACTGTGTGTTCTGACACCTTTCTATCAGAACCAGCATTCACTTTTTCAGCAATTTGAGCTACAGTAGCTCGTCTGTTGGATCGGACCACACGGGCCAGCCTTCGCTCCCCATGTGCATCAATGAGCCTTGGCCGTCCATGACCCTTCACCGCTTTTCCTTCCTTGGACCACTTTTGATAGGTAATGACCACTGCAGACCGGGAACACCCCACAAGAGCTGCAGTTTTGGAGATGCTCTGACTCAGTCGTCTAGCCATCACAATTTGGCCCTTGTCAAAGTCGCTCAGATCCTTACGCTTGCCCATTTTTCCTGCTTCTAACACATAAACTCTGAGGACAAAATGTTCACTTGCTGCCTAATATATCCCACCCACTGACAGGTGCCATGATAACGAGATTATCCGTGTTATTCACTTCACCTGTCAGTGGTCATAATGTTATGGCTGATCGATGTATATATATATATATATATATATATATATATATATATAATTATATGTTAAGAAATGTTTTCCCGCTCAAATTCACAGTACATTCACAGTACATTTTTTATAATTCCTGAAGTAGTCAAAACTTTACACAGATGTTACACTTTGATTTATTTAAAGATATTATATAATTGGTTTACTGTTTCATGTTCTTGAGTTCAATGTTTAAGTGTCTCAGTCTGCATCAGCATCTTGACGTTGTCAATGACAGGCTTATTACGTGACAACACTTCCACTGCGGCACTCAAAAGCAATAAACACATATTTTAATAAAATATATATATGTGGGTGTCCATTCAATGGTTGATAACATATGGATCGGGTGCACCATACATGTATTACAATATCAATAGTATATTGATACATTAATGAGTAATTAAACATGCAGGTGGTCTGAGTAATCAAACAAAATAAAATGCCACGGTTAAAACACCTATTATATGAATGCACTTGAAGTATACTTTATTATTCTTTAAGTACATCTTTACATTTTTGTCATTGCAAATTTATATTTTATTAATTCCAAAATTGTTATTCTTTGAGTACGAAAGTATTTTTTAAAGTTTTTCTTGAAATAAGGTGTATAGAATAATACCTCTCTGTTTTGGAGATGTGGTCTCCAGATAACGACAATGATTTCTAGGATTTTGATTCAATTCATGAAAACTGACAAGAACACGATCAAATAAAGTGCAGTGTGAGCCACGCAATCTTGAAATTTCCTCTATTAAGAGCAAATAACACCACCTACACATAATAGCCATTACTGTCTCTGTTTTGCAGTGACATCAATAGTCTGAAGTTGTATTGCATCTGCTGAAGAGAGTATCACTATAATTAGGTCCAAAAACGGATTTGTTTCCCTTTCCCATGTTTTCTGTTGACTTAATTTTGGCAATAAAATGTGTTTCTTAGCAGTTTTTGCTTTGACCTACATTTTTAAAATCAAAAAAAAAAAAAAAAAATCCAGGCCTAATCTTGTGAAACTTCAGCAATTACTGATACATTATATTAACCCATCTATCTCACCATAATGAAACACTACATACTTTTCAAGTTATTTAAATTACTTCACTTGATCAAATGGTATCTAATGAGACTTCTGGAAGTAGCAGATTGCTATGATAATTTGTTATTTTCCTCCTACACAAAGGAGCTGTGGCAAAATAATCATTTTATTCCCTAATTTTTTTATCATATAGCTTGGCAGAATGTTCTTGTATTTGTAGATTTTATTTAATCCATAATTGCGTAACCGCTTTCCCTCAAGAAAAGACATCAAAGCCTTGCAAGATCTTTTTTTTTTTTAAACAACAGGATACAATATAGACCAATTCACAACTCATGATTAAAATGAGTCTGACTTACCAGAGGATATGAATTCTGTGATACTACAAATACTACAATGATTTTGCTATTGATAATCATTGTGGCAGTTTTTATGTCAAAAACATTCAGAGTGCTCAAACACAATTGTGGCACACATTTCTAGTCCCAGGCAAGCACCTGGAGAGAAAAGTGGCACTGCAGTTTACCTGCCAACTAAATGAGCTCAAGCTTTTTTCATTTAAAATTGCAGCAGTGGGAATTACAGTTGTTCAATCAGTAAACTGGAGGGACTTCTCTCTATTTGAACAGAGTGAAGGGAAAACAACCAACAGTCCAGAAGTGAAGAAAGGGAAAGATGTGTTTGTTTGTTTACTAGGCTCTTTGGGTCACAGAATCGCTAATTAAATATAGGACACATCATTTCATGGAGGTGACTTGTGAGTTCATTGATCCACAATCGGGATACCTGCTCATAGATCTGAGGGTGTTGATTGTGGATGTATTTGTTTTCTTTTCCTTATACAGTGTAAAACATCTGTCAATGTTTAAGGTTAAAAACCTGTCCATTTCAGTCTACTTCAACATCCTTTACAACCTTTCCAAAGGGAACTAAAACATATATTTCCTTGTCCATGAGTGTGTGTTGAATGGCCCATGTGTTCTCATGTCTACAAAAGTATTGCTTGTACTGTGTTGTACCATTGGAGAGGAGATGTTACAATAATAATTTTAAAAAAGCAGAGATAGTAAGAGATTAAGAGATTAGGATGGACAGATTATAATACAAGGCAAATCAATCATAAAACTATTAAACAAGTTGCTCAAGTTGTCTGAAACTCATGGACATTCAAGGAACCAACGTCTTAAATAATACAATACCAAAGGATTGACTTAAATAAGGAATGTTCTCACATTCTCATGACTTCAGCTCTACCTATAACCTATACATGTAGTACATCCATATAAAATCTACGTATTACAACATTCTTTTCATGCCTGACACAAACTTTATTCAAAACTGTCTGTAGCTGGTGCTGTTGTTTCACACTTTATTGGGACCTACTTTTGCATTACTGTCCGTGGTCTAACTAGCTTTTGTAAATGAAAAGGGAAGGAAAAAGGATGTAGTGAATCAAATTAGAATATTTATCATTCACTTCATAATATTGTCACAAAGACAGGTTGATGAAATAGCTCATTATAGCCAGTGAACTGAAATATGAGGTCTGTCTGCATGTTTTCATCACACAGGATTACCTAAATTAGTTAGATGTTATCTGAGAGTGAGAAATATAGCAATGAAATTAGAAGAGGTGCAAATATAATTTAATAAAGTACCCCCCCCAGAGTATAGTGAGAGACACACAATCATTTATATTGTTTATGGTAAATAAAGGAGGACGTGGTTGTACACTTAGATTACATACCTGACCGAGCAGACAAAGTCAGACATAACAGTATTTAGTTTCCTTTTTGGAATGAATAACATCACAGGTTTGTGGGTTGGGGACAAACCTCGTGAGCCTCCACATATTTTTCAACACAGAAAGAAGTCACAGAGAGAAGAGAAAACAGACAACAGTGCTAAACAAAGTGTGTTTAAATTTAGCACCAGATGATAGATACACGAATGTTTATTTTCTGCTCATTCTAAATTGAGAGAATTCAATGCCCAAATCACAGTCTTACATCTTTTGTATGTGAGTAGGAAGCAGAATTCCCAAGAGACATACCTCATTAAAGAAATTAGTAAGGTGACTCATGTAGTCTAGAGCTGGCTGATTTAAGTCCTTGTTCTGTCGCATTGCTTGTCATAAATGGAAATCTGTAAGAAGAGCTGCTGTGGAGCCAATTCGTTCTGAGAAACCTCTTGGCAGCTACAGTACAGAGCAGTAATTTACTGATGGAAGAGACCAGAAATGCCACCTAACTATTGCTGTTGGTCATTGCACACCTGGGCAGAACTTGTTATTTGTTTCATTCTTTAAGGGCACCTGTTGTGATTATGCCCTCCTGTTTTAAATAGCACTGGGCTTAGAAAATACCACTTTATAAATGGAGTACTCCATGAGGTGCTGGAGCTCCAAACAGCGATGTGTTTTTTCTGTTTTTTGAAAGTGAACTCTTTTATATATTTCTATTGTGAACAACATGTGATGTACAATAAAACAATTAATGGTAATTATTTGATTCCACTACATTCTTAATTGTCATAACCTACAAAATGATAGCACTGAACAGAATATTTACAAGAACGGTGCTTTAAAAGAACTGTGGGAAAAAAGTTTCATAAAGAAAAAGTCCCGCCAGTTCTAAAATCATGGTTTTATGCATCTTTATGTGTTTTTATAGGGTATAAGTAAGATACATACCAGTCTTCCAGATTGAGGCTGTCATATAAGCAACTTTTTTAAATGAACTATTTTATAATGGTGGATGTCAAACGTAAGCATGGATGCTCTGTCAGTTCATGTCATGTCATAACTTTCTGGATAGCGAAATATCTACCCTATCACCTGATTTGTCTTGGGCAACTATTATCAAGTCAACCGTGGTTTAGCATCACAGCCTTACTACTTGATAGTAATAATTATAGTTTCCATTAACAACAAGAAGTGTTACTGTGCCCATGGCTTTGGGAAAACCACTGAAGATGGCATTATTCTTATCTAATCCGCAGGGAGACATTATTTCCTTTTACCATTATGTCCTTTTATTTTTAAACTTTTTTCTAGTGGGACCCGTGCCCACTGGCACATAAAGTTGGGCCGCTACTAGTAACTTATGCTTGCAACTTTTTATTGCAGTGCAATTCATGAATAATTAGTTTTTGTAACCTCACAGCCTCATTCTGTATCACAAACAACTTTGATTAAACCTTGAATTCATTTCTTAATTAGTGTTCAAAAGATTACTGATTTTCCACACAAATATTAAATGTCACATTTACATTTAGAACATATGAACTCATTTAAAGTGGTCAGTGTGTGGTGTTTGCATTTTAAAATGTGGTGAATCATTTTCTGAAGTTTAGAAACTAAAAATGCATAATTTTATAGTCAGTCAAGTAAACACATATCAATTTGTTTAAGTTGTATTCAAGTATAAAATTCAAGAAGTCTGCAGCCCAATAAACCAAGTCCCTGGTGTAATATGTCACAGATGAATCTTTGGGATGTTCATAGACATATAGGATTAACACAAAAATAATTATAAATGGCTGGATAAAGATATTACAAAATCATATTCTGGGAAAAACTCAAGGGTTTGTAAGTTTTTCTGCTTCCTCTAGGGATCTATTCTGCTCAATGTTTACCGATTTCACTGTGCAGTGAAATAAACAGTATTTTTTGGCATATAGATTTGAGTCTTTAGGCATTTGATACCTGTTTTTCACAGCTACAGTGGTACTTCACAGCAACACACAATCCTAATTGCTTTTTATCAGAGATTCTACTTTGGCAGCTTATTTCCTGCACTGCCAGCAACACCAAGGCTATATATGACTGTATGAAGGCAGAGAGGACAGAAGGCAGAAGACTTGGAGACAGAAGGGTCTGTGAAAACATGTCAAAGTATATTTAGTCCTTCAAAATGGCAGCTACCCAATTTATTTAACATTGATGGACATCACCTGACATCATATCATATAACAAATATAAAAATCGGATTAATTATTTATTGAAAATAACATTCATTAATACAATACATTTTAATACAAAAAATGACTAAGGTAATGTTTTGATGCCATGGCACAGAATGCCCCTCACTGATTAGTTAATAGCAATCAATTTGATGAGGTTTTGCCTTTACATTCAGGTGATCTGGATTTGTTTTTTAAAAGAGAGATTGTAGGTTCAAAAGAAATTTGAAAAAGATAAGAAATACATTTCCAATGACTATAGCAAGGCCATTACAGTTTTCAACAAAGACTCTTTAAGAGCCACAGAGAAGAAAGATAATAACTAAAAAAATGTTCTCAGCAAGTAATACAAAATGTAATGGACGGGAAGCCAAGACAACACAAATGGCATGTCTACTGCGATTACTACTGTTAACCCATTAACTCATCTTGAATCTGGTTCAAACTGATGCTAAATGACTCTACTATTGAGTTTGACTCTGAGAAAGACAGACATCCCAAACTCCAAAAGGATCGGTTTCCAAGCACACGTTCATTATTATACGATTTCTTAGCAGACACCCTTATCCAGGGTGACTACAATTGTTACAACATATCACATTACTTTTACTGCTGGGAATTTACTGGAGCAATCTAGGTAAAATATCTTGCTCAAGGGTACAACAGCAGTGCGCCCCCAACAACCCTCCACCCCATAGTCAAGAGCCGTAACCACTACTCCACAATGCTGAAGTGAATAGTGAAGTATTAGAGAAAAAAAGTCATCCTAACACTGGGAGGCAGAGGTGACACATGTAACACCTGAGGTGATACATTTAGTGGATACATATATTACAGGTATATATTTATATTTAATATTTTTGACATTTTTATGTGCCTATTGTTTATCAGCAAGTAATTAAATTATGCATCGTTGTTTCTTTATACATAGTATATCTGTCAAAATTGGAAAATGTTTATCTAAATACACCCAACACCATATATTATAAGTATATTTGCCAAGTATTGGATTAGAACATTTGGATTATGTTTGGGCTTGTTTTGTGTATTATTTCAGCTACAATAAATCAGCGAAATTCCTTTCTTAGCTTTGTTAGTAATAAAACAGCACACAGATAATTCCTATATCATTCACTCTTGTTAATTAATTCATTGTAGTCTGCAATGGTAAAATGGTATCTACTTTATCAGCCTTCCAAACAGCAAAAGCTTAGCTACAGTAGCAAGAAGACAGACTCGTGCTGAGATGAGCTCTGGAGCAATCAAAAGAGAAGAGAATTGGTCAAGCTTGTCATGAATTATTCAGCTGCCCATGGCTCAGTACAAGATAATGTCAATTCCAGCACATTGCTCAGATTTAGTCATGCCATGTACGGGGACAGACCCAACTGGCTTACCAGAAATTCAGGTTAAGTGCATATGCTTTAAAAATAAGTTGTGTACTCTTTTGTAATAGCTGACACTTTCAGTCTGGTTTTCAAAAGGGGAGATTGCATTGCATTGACTTTGTTTGCCATCTAACCACATCTTTATTTTCAAAAGGAGCAGGTGTATTTCCTCTTCTCTCAAAGTACTTTAGCAAATTCTTCTCGCAACCAATCAAATTGAAACTGAAACCGATTTCCAAGCCTGTAAATAAGCAAGTTATTGACATTTAAGTAGCTTGCACAATTATGTGATGGCTAAACATTTAAAAAGCATATTTAGCCGCCACAATGTTTGACAAAAAACGAAGTAGTTTATCTTTAAAAAATAATGCAGATTTTGGTTATCATGACTAAATGAAACTGAAGAGTGAAGACTCTCAGGTCATGTGAACTGCCTTTGAGCGTTGATAGCAGATTGTGCTACTTCTGCAGCTATCTATCACAAAGGATGAGACCAGGGAGTCACTGTCATCCTTTCACAGGAGGAGTGATTATTCTAAAGTCAACACATTGCTTTACATGAGGGATTTCACATAACCTACACAAACAAAAATGCAAATTTTAAGGAGCATTTATATAAAACATAATCCTTGTTTACATATTTTTATAAATACCTAATCCTCTTGTGTGTCACTTTCTATTTTAGTCCCTGTTGACAAGTAACATAGTATCCCTTGAGGCAATGTTTTCTACCACTAAACAACCTCTTCAAGTACAGAAACCAAATTCCATTTAAAGCCCCGGAGCTGCTGCAGTTCAGACTGTGAAAAAAATGAATTGTATACACAATAAGGGGACTAACCTCCATATTGAAGCATAGATTTTTAAAAACAAAAAAACACTTCTCTGCCTTTTGTTTTTTAAATGATAATTAGCATGCCCTATAACTATATGTTGCTGAAATAAACTTCTGTCATGTAGTTCCAGCTAAAGACTTTATAACAATAAAAACCCAAGAGCTGTCAGAACTACACCCTCTAATAAAATATGATTTTTCTTCTTCAGTGTATATATGGATATTTTAAAGTAAAGACCGCATGAGAAAGAATCCCTGAGAATACATTGCTTGATGATCTGTGAGTGGAGCATCATGGAAGTGACACCTTTTTGCCTGCAGAGTATACACAGCAGCTTATAAGACCATATTTAATGCTCCCTCTGCATTGTGCTTTTCCACAATATCTTATTGATACATCTTACTAAACAAACCAGCTAATGCTGTATATTAATATTTAAAAAGCGCATATGCGGAGCATGTACTGTGTATCTGAAACGCATTTCAAATGTATTTTCTAGGGCTTATTGCTATCTTTATACAGCCAATTTGTCTTGTTCAGCAGCTCTGTCGTTAATGGATAGCTACTGATAACAAGCTTCAGCAGCAGAGATGAGATGGAATTTTATTCAAGATGCCATCCTAGCCTCTGATTGCAAAACCAGCCATTAGAACTAGATAGAAAAACATTAAGCTAGGCCTCAATGACTTGAGTAAAGACTTAAATCTTTAGTCATTTAGTAGGATATATGATATGGCAAAGTGAAAGAGACTACTTAAGAAATGCTTTTCTTAAACTGCTTTTGCACAAGGTAGAGGGGAAGAAAGGGGTTTGCAGGAGAAGCTCTTTTCAGTGTCATGGCTATATTTAACAAAATGCTAATTATACAAATTAAGTGTTGTTCTCTTAGCTAATTAACAAAACATATATTGTTTCATTATGGCAATGAATCTAGACATTAATACCGGGGCTTCTCATTATTGGTGTATCCCCAGATAATTCTTCCCAGTTCATACCTATTTTTAAGAAATTATACATCTTAGTTATATTTGATAAATGTGTTTACATTGATTTTGATTGATCTTGTGTTTTTTTCCTGTGTAATAAGTTAGTTGATGTAGCGTGTTGGTCACTCTGCAGGGGGTCTGACTGCACATGCTACACAAGTAGGTCAGTAGCGTGTTGTTGTGCTCTTGTTTTCTTGTTGTGAATGGAGAAGTAAGGCTTGAATGATTTTAACAAGAGTTCATTTAAATTGTTACATGGCACAATCCTGCAAATGGAAATATTTTAATAATCTAAGGTGTAACCAAAATGCAAAATTTTCTTAAACAAACTTCAAATTAATTTTTAAAAGGGCAAGGGAAGGTAGTGGTAAACCTCAAAACCATTTCTACTACACATTTGTGTGTATATTTTATACATTGATTTGTTAATATATGTCTATATATGTATGTACAAATATGCAAATGTACTAATTTGCACAAACAAAAATGTATTCTCTTCTTTATTTTTCATTGACAGATTTTTCAAACGGAACAAACAACTGTAATATATAATAAGGTTTAAAGTATATACTGTATAATGATCAGGTTTTGAATAAGGGTGAAGACTTATGATAACATCTGTGCATGTCATTTAATGATTGAAGCCGGCATGACAAGAAATACTCTTCTAGAATTTGTTATTCGAGGATTCCATAGCTATGAAGCTCCCATCTGCTGGAAAATAAAAAATCCCCGACACAGAAAGGCAAATCCTCCAGATCTGAAGACTGTCGTATTCCACGCTGTAAGATGTGTTTACACGGAAAGGGGATACCTGAGATCAATGAAGCATTACTCATTTGTGTTTTTCTAGTTTTAACTTGTTTGGGGGTGGATGTGAGCGAGCTTCTTAAAGCGTGTGTGAATTGCAATTTTATAGAGGTTACTAGGCAACAAGAATTAGCATTATATTCCAAGGTTTCTAAATTGATAGCATACATTTTGCTATTCTGGCTTTGATTACCAAACTAAAATGTGGTAATTAGAAGGAAACATATTCTGAACTCAAGAATAATTAGACAAAAAAAGAATGTGGGGATTTCAAACTGTAGATAATTGTTACTTTTAATGTAGAGAATTAAACAGAGGAGCGAGCTACAATTCAGCTCTGATTGTAGACAGACAACCTGTAAACAACAAATGGGATACACATTTTGTGTTTTTTTCAATTCAACACCTTTCGTTATATTCAGCCGATCTCACTAGACTGATCCACAAATAGCTACCAAAGAGTATGAAACTAATTTATCACTTGTATTATTCTCCTGTGAGTTTAATTTGTATTCTAGCAGGTATCACTTTCTCAAAAGACACAGGTGAACTCCTGCAGCAGGCACAAACAAACATATTGTAGCATTACAGCTGTAATAGTAGCTGTGAAAGCAGAAGGTACGTGAAGTCACAGATCGGAAAGCACGCAAAATAGAGTTGAGGAATATAGATGGTGACATCACCAAGTTGTCCAATGTTGAAAGCTGTATTTTATTAGCATGGTATTAATGCCTTAATAGCTTGCTTCCTGTCTGATCTGACCTTCACACTGTAACATCAGGAGCACAGAGATGTAAGGCCTATTTTTGGAAAGTAAAGAAGAAGGCATGCTGATCCAATATGCTCCCATACCCATTTGCCAAGTTTAACCTTTTTTTATCTTTCTATTATTTCATTTAATAATGTTTAAAACGATCTATATCTAAACTGTATCCTGCTGGTGTCTGGCATTATTTCATAGTTTAAAATACAAACGACTAACAGTTGCAAATGTTCGGATTTTGGAATCTGTTAATGCTCAGTTGCGTTTTTCTTTTTGATAGGGTATTTCCCATTTACAAGTTCAAGATGTTTTGTTTTGTTTTGTTTAATCTTAATCAAACGTACAGCCCATCTTTGACCAGCATGACAAGACGATCAGAGAGTGAAAAAATATTCTAAATGAATGATGGAGTCATGTGCCAACCCTACTTAATAACCATTACAAAGTGAAATTTCTTAGACAAATAGTACATCAATAAAGACAGAAAAATCACAATACACAAGTATTTAATTAAAATGATACATACAAATAAGAGGGCATTTTATGTTGTGGTGCTTACTTAATTGACACCGTCTGTTTTTTCACCCCTATCTGAGTTGTTTCTGTTCCAGTTAAGTTATTTACAACAATATTTTTTTAAAGCATTGCTCATGGTTGCAAAAATAAAGGGGGTAGGGAAATTATTAGCAAAATGTTATTCAAAAAGGCATTTATTTAATGTGGCAATCCCTCTCCATTTTATTTTTCAAACAAATGGTTTTTGTTTCTGTGCTTTGAAAATGGTATTGCGACACTCCACACTTTGAGCAAATTGATCTATAACACAATTTATTGAAATAAAATATGCTGACTATTACCTTCACTTCACTTCACTTTTTTATTCTAAATATAATCTGGAAAAAATTTAATGTATGTAAGCTTTTACTCTTTAATATAAACTCAGATTTATATAACAGGCAGTTAAAGTAGATGTCTGAAAATGGCCAGTATCTGCTCCTTAAGATAAATAAACTTCCACTCTACAAATTAATTTTGGAAAATGTTTTTGCCCATGGCTGGATCCATCAGAAAACACTGGGACACTATCAAGCAAACCTAAATGGTATTAAATGAGAAGTGAACAGAATAAAAGCCAGACAGATACTGCAAAGTGGAGTCAGGGGAAGTGTAAGGATTGTAATCTTCATAATGAATCTAATCTTATAATGGATATTTTAATTATGTTTGGAGACTTCTTAAATTAATCTTCAGTTTTTAAGGAATTATACGAATAGAGTACAGTGAAATATTCAGTTTTTAAAAAGGAATGAGAAAATGATCATTCAAATTAGCAATACGTTTAATGTAAGTGACAACTGGGTAAACATTAGCATGCATGTGTTAGGAAGAAGATCTGAAATAGCTGTTAGTAATGGACATTGGGGTCTTTGAGAGAAATGTCAGTAAACATGACCTTTTACGGAGTAACTGCCTTTAGTGAATATCAAAAGTTCATGTCATTTCCCCATTATTGTATTGTGGTTAAGCATGAGGCATTCTGTTGACTTTCCAACAACATAAAGTAAGCAATTCATGAACATTTCAGCACTTCCAGAATAACTCTTATTTTCCTCTACATTATGATAAGGAGGCTTTATGCAAAATCACGATACAGTACTGATATGTTTATTTATGTTCAGCCCATTAGGCGTTAACTGAAAAGTATGCAAACACAATTCAAGTGATCTTATATTGCACCATTATTTATGTTCATAGGGCACATGTACTGTAGCATTAGAGCAGGAGGTTTGATAAATATTTAGAAACATGCAATAATTTTAAAATCAGTTAATTCAAATTAAATTTGCAGTGTGTTTCCATTTGGATCATGTTAGCTTCATGATTTTCATAGTGCTTGCTTACTGACATGCGGGAGGAATTGAATAGCAACTGAGGAAATACTGTATATTACACAGTATATTCTAATGGCATCCTTTATCTCCCTAAGAGAATGGCTGTCTGTATTTACTGGAGCACATTTGCAATAGTGCAAGAATCTGAAGCTATGCCTTGAACCTTTTAGAGCAAGGACATTGGTAACCTGGATGAGAATTGCTCTCCAGATGCTTTTCAACATGATTGTTTAAGGTGTTGGAGGTGGAAACACTTTGCTGCTCAGATATTAATAATTCACTGTGACACGATATGGAGACAAACAATTGATGAGTTGGAATTTCAATGATAGCAGCCTGCCTTTTTGTGGCTAAAAGGCTTTTGAATTTCATCGTGTTCCTTAATGATGTTATCCCTTATGTACTCCAGATCATATTGGCGGGTAGCCTGGGAGGAAATCCACCGAGAATATTTTTCAAAACTTCAGGGCTGTATCCTGTCAGGGTATTAACACCGTTGTGCAGTCAAAAGAAAGCAGCTACTTCATTTAAATTTTTTTCTTGATCTTGATTGATGTGTTATTTTATTTAAAGTTATTTAATGATTAATTTTGTTTAATATGTACTATCCATTTAACCTCAAACAACTTGTTTAACAATGATACATTTTCAAAGAGAGTGAAAATTGTAAAGATTCTACCTGATTGAACTGTGTAAACATTGGACTGCCAATCCCAAGATACCAGTGAAGGATGTGAATATATATATATATATATATATATATATATATATATTATGGCACCATATTGAGATGGACACGATAGGGTTCAATAAGGCAGGGACTATGGAAACAGTCACTCACAGGCATGGAAATATGTTGCAAGGATGTGATATTTATTGTACACTGCGGAGTTGAGCAAAAGAAAGAGACATACAAAAGCCAAACCTAGCTCCTCCTCCAAACCAGACCAAATCACAAATCCTTATTCAAAGTCCAAGTCCAACAGCAAATGCTTGTTACCGGTCAGTGGCTTCCTCTACTTTGTGCCTCTCTCTCTCTGTCATACACTGCCACTCCTGTTCACACTCACACTCACCCTCCTATGGGGGGCCAAACAAGCCATAATACATCAGTTTGTGTGCATACTATATTGGTTTGTATGTATATCGGTTTGCATGCACACTCTATTGGTTTGTGTGTGTACCATATCGGTTGTTGACGTGACTCAAGTGGGCGATGCAGGATTAGGGACGAAGGGAAATCAAGGCGGAAGTAGCAGTGCAAGCTTTGTCCTCAAGCAACACATTACTGAATGATTAACCATGTCATCTGAGCAAGATATTACAGATTACTTTTTATGTATTGATCACACTGTGTCCATGGTTGACACTTATGGGGGGCCGTTTGTGTCATACATAATTTTGTGCACCCAATAGTGCTGTCCATTTTTACCTCCGAAGGCTAGGAACACATTACACATTTTTTGAAACATTTTTGTTTTACAATTCCATTATACTGCACAACACTTTGCTGTAAAGATGGCAGATAAAGAAACAGTATCTCAGAGTGGTCCACAGGCATGCTGGCAGATGGGGATGATACTCTTTTAAGAAAAAAAAAATCAATGCAATCGTATATTCTCAAAATACATTGTTTAAATTTAATCGGGTCCAATGCCTACTGATATAACAGTAGCAAGTGAGGGGCTTTTTATGACAGGTTCTACAACCCTAATTCCGAAAAAGTTTGGACAGTATGGAAAATGCTAATAAAAATAAAGAGGAGTGATTTGTAAATGTACTTTGACTTGTATGTTAACAAAAAATGTATAAAGACAAGGTATTTGATGTTTTACCTAATCAACTGCATAGTTTTTTTGAAGGTAAACAGTTTATTTTGAAATTGATTCATGCAACACTTTCCAAAAAAGTTGGGACAGGGGCAATTTAGGACTAATAGCCATGTGACAAGTTGAAATAAGAAGGTGATGTGAAACAGGTGAGGCAATCGTGTAATCATAGTATATAAGGAGCCTCCAAAAAAGGCCTAGTCCTGAGCAAGGATGGGTTGAGGCTCACCAGTCTACCAATAGATTAGTCAGCAAATAATCCAACACTTTGAGAACAACATTCCCCAAAGATAAATCAGTAGGATTTTGGGCATTTTACCTTCTACAGTGCACAATATAATTAAAAGATTCAAGAAATCCCGGTGCATAAAGGACAAGGCCGAAAACCACTTCTGAATGTGTGTGATCTGATCTCTCAGACGTCACTGTCTTAAAAACCGTCATGAGTCTGTAATGGATATCCTGACGTGGGCTCGGGAATACTTTGGTAAACCTTTGTCAGTCAACACCATTCGCCACTGCATCCACAGATGCAAGTAAAGGCTTTACTATGCAAAGCAGAAGCCATACATCAACACTGTCCAGAAGCGCCGCCGACTTCTCTGGGCTCGGTCTCATCTGAGATGGACAGTAGCACAGTGGAATCATGTTTTGTGGTCCGACGAGTCAACATTTCAGATAGTTTTTGGACAAAACAGCCGTTGTGTTCTCCGGGCCAAAGAGGAAAAGGACCACCCAAGCTTTTTATCAGAGTCAGGTCCAAAAGCCAGCGTCTGTCATATTATAGGGTTGTGTCAGTGCCCATGGCATGGGTAACTTGCACATCTGTGAGGGCACTATTAATGCAGAAAGATATGTACACATTTTGGAGCAACATATGCTGCCATCCAGAAGTCGTCTTTTCCAGGGACGTCCCTGCATTTTCCAGCAGGACAACGCCAAACCACATTCAGCCCGGATTACAAGCGCATGGTTGCGTAAGCAGAGAGTGCGGGTGCTAGCATGGCCTGCCCGCAATCCTGACCTGTCTCCCATTGAGAATGTATGGCCCATAATGAAGCGCAAAATAAGGCAACAAAGGCCCCGTACAGTTGCGCAGCTGAAGAAATGCATAATGGATGAATGGGGCAAAATTCCGCTTGCCCAAACGCTTAATAAGTGTTATTAAAAGAAAAGGTGATATTACACAGCGGTAAACAGTCGACTGTCCCAACTTTTTCGGAGTGTGTTGCAGTCATCAGATTTGAAATGAGTGTATATTTTCAAAAATAATTAATAAATTCACAAAGTAAAACATCAAATAATGTGTTAATAATGTTTTTCAATATAGTACAGGGTGAATTGAATTTTCAAATGACTTTTTTTGTTTGTTTTTTTGCATTTTCCATACTGTCCCAACTTTTTCTGAATTGGGGTTGTAACTAGTTATATCCAACAACTTTTATTTAAGTAATGGGCAGTATGAAAATCAAATGTTTTACTTTAGATTATGGTATGGGACATGTGAAGTGTGGATTACTATTGTAACACTTGCGGGGGTTTCCAAGCAGTAGACCCAACCCATCATTGCAGGTGCAACAACAAATAGTTGTATTTATTATTACTGCAGTACACAAATAGCACAGGGACTAAACACACATTCATACTTAAAAAGTAATCTGTAATGTGTTGCTCAGATGACATGGTTAAGTCATTATGTGTTGTTTGAGGACAAAGCTCGCATTGCTGCTTCCGCCTTGAGTTCCCTTCATCCCTAGTCCTGCCCCGCCCACTTGAGTCACGTCAACAACCAATATAGTATGCACGCAAACCAATATAGAACACACACAAACCAATATGGTATGCATGCAAACCAATATAGAAAACACACAAACCAATATGGTATGCATGCAAACCAATATAGTACACACATAAACCAATATAGTACACACACAAACCGATATAGTATGCACGCAAACCGATATAATATGCATGCAAAGTTGTGAACCAATATAGTATGCATGCAATCTGATGTATTATGGCCTGTTTGGCCCCCCATACTCTCCTGCTCAACATACATATTACTACCCCCTCCCTCTTCTTATCATAATTAAAAGGGTAATTGAAAATCCAATCCAGCTCTATTTTTGTGGAACTTGTAAATCAGGGACTTCCTATGCATTTTCCAATACTGGTCTCAGTTGGAGGGGCAAGACATTGAGTTAATAGCAGAAGGTCATGTTTGCTGTTTGCTCTGTAGCTTTTATTAGCTTTGTACATTCCCTTTTGCTGACTATGTAATGTGTATGTTGTCAAAAGCATTCTCACTGTCTGTGTTCGGGAGAAGTGATATTCCCTCAGAGTCTGCCCTTGCGGTGACCGTTCAATACAACTCTAAATGAAGATTTCATTCCGGCTGAATAGAGAAAGTACAAAATAGAACATATTACTGCAATGTAAACTGTTCATACTGTACAGTAAGTACAGCACTGAATAAATATTTGTATTTATTCGTTCGTTATCAATAATCGCTTCATCCAGTACAGGGTCATGGTGAGCTGGAGCCTAACCCGCTGGGCACAGGGCACTAGGCAGGGTACACCTTAAATGGGATGCCAGTCCATCACAGGGCAGTGCAAACACACACCACAGTCACATGACTACAGGACAATTCAGACTAGCCAATCAACCTCACAGCCTCCCATTGGGATGTGGGAGGAAACCCATGCTGATAACAAGCAAACTCCACACAGGCACATACCCGAGGCCAGAATCAACCTGGGTCCCAGTACTGTGATTGTGTGTGTGTGTGTGTGTGTGTATTCATTATGTAAAGGCCTTCCAACGGAACTGAGCAAAACAATGACGAAGTAAGCAACACATCAGCTTTACACAAATAATAAAACATCTCTAGTTAATGAAGGACAATTGTGGATGTTCTACACCTTGGCTGTCTGAATGTGTTAAATTGCAGTACTTGTATTTACATTTGACCTAGTTGTGCCGGAGAGTGAAAACATTTGTCTTTAAATTTAAATGTGTCATGTCATTTAGTCATACCACCACCAGATGTCAGTTAAACACAAACCAAGGGCTTTTATTGTCTACACACTGTAGTAAGAACATTTGATATTTGCTGCAGGGTGTCTCCAGGTGGGCCGCAGTGGTTTTCGTTCTAACTGGGCATCTCAATTACATTAATCGGTCTTGGTTTTTGATCAATCAGATATATGAGACATTGTTTAAATGTTTGTTTTTAGAATTGGTGGTTTAACATATTCTTTTGATTCAAGGTATACTACTTTTAATCTGGATTTTGTAGAGACATCCAGTTTGTAGGCTAATCAGACCAAATCAGTAACTGGGAGCTTGCCAGGGAACACTGTGGCTCTCCAGGAATTGAGATTGATAGCGAAGATTTAAGATTATTATTATGTGGTAAATGGTGAATTCCAAAAGATTTTCCTCCATGCAGTCAGTGTGTAACTACATGATGAAACCCTTCTTTTCACACAGAATTACACTTCCTGTTTTGCACTTTGGTAAACATGTTTGTTTAAAAGCTTTCTGTTTTGCATCTGTTTCTAATACATTTGATACGTGGTGAAAACATAATGCCTAATTAACCTCTCCTTAGTGTGTGTGTGTGTGTGTGTGTGCAAACCCAATACTGCATATGCTTCAGTTTGTGCAGGGTCAATGCACAAGATACAAACTGATTTAATTCTGCTGTTTCAGGGGGAAGTCTGTTTTTATACTGATGCAAGATTTGTCTTTTTACACTGTAGTGAGTAAATTCCTGTAATTTGCAAGATGTACTGCAATTCTGTCAATAATACTACATTCTGCCGTGACTCATTGAAGTCATAACCAATTTAAAAAATAAGGTCGGTCTTATCATTTGATCAGGAGATAATTTATCTCGGATTTTAATAGGTCAAGCATTAATTTCATGATCTTGAGATAACAATTTGCAAATCCCCAAATCTATAGACAAATTATATGCTTTTAGGAAAATTATTTAGACATTTTAAACTAAAAAAAAAAAAGTTTTTGTTGGATGGCCTTAATGACTCACCAAAACATTCAACAACATTCTGCATTAAGTGTAGTTTGAGTATGTGAAAAATGTGAAGTATTGCAAATACACTGACACACTGACATAATATTACTATTATTCATATCTTTATTATGATGTGTAGGAGGTGAGTGGTATTGACATACACTATAGTAAACTAAACCCACTAACATGATTTTAAAATTGGCTTTAGATTTGTCCTCAGGGGTCAGCACTTGCATAGCAAATAAACTGGTCTACACTGAACCATAGTTAGAATCTGTTAACAATCCTTAAGTAATGGATTAACTACTTAATTACTTTGGCATGCTTTGCACTTTCTGCTGTTGGTGGCTGGCAACTTTATTTAACATTTTTTGTCTTTCCTGAGTTTAAGATTTCTAGTGTTTGTTTCCCTAACACATGCATTTTCTGTCTCATCATCTCCTCTTCTGTACCAGCTAACTTTAATTCTGTCATAGGAAATAATTTATTATAATTTCTACAGATAATTATTACTAAAATCCTCCTTGATCTTGGACCTAGAGAGTATCTGACTCATCTAGGGCTCAAATGGAATCACAGAAATAATAATCCGTTCAGTATATCACACACGATACTGTTTTCTGAAAACATATCTTTGTTCTCTCTACATTTTCTGAGATGTCATCGCTAAAAACCTTTTGCTGTTGATAAGTGTTTAACAATTCAAGTCATGCATGATACAGTGTTATAACTTCCTCAACTATTAAACAACCTGTTATTGAGTTATTGATGCTAGTCATTGTTTTTCATTTAAAAAAGCACCATATGGCATTGCATTTCAAGTTGAAAGACTAACAGAAAATATTGTTTTCAGAAACCCTGATGGCAAAGCAAAAAAATATATAGGAAAGCTTTGATGGGTGGCTAATTAGTTTGAGTATGGTATTCATCTGCCTAAAGTAATTATTTCATATATTGTATCTTCCAACCAAATAAATATTTTAAGGAAATTGAATCTGTGCTTTAAATTGATGCACACACAGAGACATTAATGATTTGTGCATTAATTTACTGTCCTTCTATGTGTTTTCCTTGCCTTTACAGGAAACGATATTATTTAGACCTATAATACACTTTCTCTTTAATTCAGGTGTCAAAGTGTCTTGGAAAATCTTCACTTCTTTAGTGATCTGAACAGAAATAACACTGCTAATATTATTCCAAAGCAATGAAGGGAAATTGGCTTTCTTGATGACTGCATGCTCCTGACAGCTTCCAGATGCTTTTGATTTTACTGCCTCATAGGTAATGGGGAAACAATAGTGTTCTGATGGTAATGGTTTTGATATTTGTTATTAATATGCAATTTACCAACTTGCAACAAGATGCCAGGAAATAACCACATTCCAGATGTTCAGTTGGTTTGTCTCATCAATGTTATATTCTGTCAGAATTCATTTTTGTTTTTAACACAATGTGCGAGAGTTAAGGAATAATTCAATGATCAGTATAACGTTGTGTTTCAATCAATCATTACATGTGTCTCAGTGAAAAATGCATACATTGTAAGATATTTTTTTTAATGACTGCAGCATGTTTGTCAAAACATATTGTAAAGATTTAAAAAGCACTGTAGAAAGTCATATAAATCCTTAATTCCTTAAACACTTAGAAATATCATGTTGAGAACTCAATGGGTGTTTCTTCTTAATTGAATTATAGCTGCCATTCGCATCAGAAACTGCTGCAGAATTGCTCAATAATCTGGAGCAGTCATAAACGATCTGTATTTCGGCTTTGCAAAGCAATCAAGGAATATCATTTGTGGATAGATTTGTAGGTTGTCAAATGCTGCCATTCATCATTACTTTGGAGTGACTCTGTTGTTACCAGAAGAAAGGGGTTAATAGAGATCGTTGTAAAGTATTAATAGCAATGTACAATAGATGTCAATAACCTTTTTGATGCCATTTTTTTCAAGTCAGTGCAGTGATTTGAGGTTAAAAGGTTAGATTTATCCATCCATCTTCAAGAAGAACTTCATCCAGTACAGGGTCACAGTAAGCCAGCAGGCACAAGAAGCTAATCCATTGCAGGGCAGCACTAGTACAACTACAGGGCTATACACAGCTTGTCTTTGGGATGTGGGAGGAAACCAGCACCCAGAGAAAACCCACACATCCACAGGGAAAAAATGCCAACTCTACACCAGCAGACATCCAAAGCTAGACTCAAACCTGGGCCCCAGAGATTCAGCAGCACTAACCACAACACCACCCTGCCACTCGGTTAGATAGAAAAGAAAAATATGGAATATCTATACTAATATTCAGCATCCCATATTATTTTTATTATTTTCAGAAAGACTGCAATTCCTTATTCAGCATTCACAAATGGATGTGTGCACAGATATAGGACTACAATATGTTTGTAATTATTGAGGTTAAGGTATAATTCTCCCGCTGTGTTCTGAAAGGGTTAAACCCACCTGTAAGACAAGATGTGCATTTTCAAACACAATCTACTTTCCAAGAGGACTCACAGGGTGTATTACTTTGAATATTACAAGGATTAGGTTTGACAAGCTGCCTAGAGCTTTTTTCTTTAAATATTCCCCACATATTAGTCTCTTGCTGAAAGCACTTTCTATACCAGCATAGAGCAAATTATGAAAATGAATGGTGCACATACATTTCAATATGACAGCTCTGATTGTGTTTATCTAGTGAAGCTCTGTTAAATTTAAGTAGACCCAGGAGAATTAGGAGAATTAGGAGAATTTTAGGTAAGTTTTGAATCCCTTTTACAGAGCTTTCAAAATGATGACAGTATTATTTAGAGCTTGTGGCACAATAAAAAGTACAACTTTGAGCCCCACTAAGTGAGCATCGATGTATGAAATCTTATAGCTCTGCAATTCCCGTTGCTGTGTTTACATTGGAATGAGGATTAATGCATCTCTGTGCATGCAGTTTGTCACTGTGAGACAATAAAAAAGCATAAGATGATGAATCTAAATGTATGACATATTTAAATTTCACTACATAGCACAAAAAAAACAAAAAATGTAACATTCTGAGTTGGTTTCAAGTTTTTTCTTTCACAGACTGTCAAAGACCAATAAAAAGCAACAAGCTTTCTTGGAAGGAATACAAATTCCTGAGTTTTCCAGGGTTTATTTAAATCATTCCTCATGTTCCACTTTCTTTGCTGGTACACATTCTGTGACTTAGTTTTCTCTGTCAGATCTGTTGGGGCTTTTCTTACATATTCAGTCACTTTCAATAAAACATTTGCAGACCTCTTTCAAGTCTCAATTTGATTTGTTTGATTCTAAAACATTTTTTGCTTCCCTTTTGTTTTATGAATCAGAAGTTGCCTTTTTTAATAATCCTATTGGTAACCCTAAACCTAAGATTGCCCAATACATAACCCTAATCCAGACTCTAAATTTAATTCTATGTTACAATTTAACTTAATTTAAAGTTCTAGATGTGGGTTAGGCTGTGGATTGGCTTAGGGTTAGAGTAATATTATCCAGTAAGCTTTGACTTCCAGGGTAATGGTAAGGTTCATACAAGGGAGGAATGATATTATATTTACAGTTTGGTTGTTCTTATTTGAGAGCATTTTTACTAACAACATATAAGGGAGGGGAGCAAAGTACACTACACGATATAGAGATTATGGAATATATGGTGTAGGATTTCAAGACAATACATGTAGTACAGCAAATTAAACACAAGGTACTTTTGTTATCATATCAACCATAGTTGGTAGCTTTAATAACAAACATTATTTGGCAGTGAGTGTAAAACACAATTTCCAGCTGGATTACATTTGTGTTTCTTTTTTACTTCTGGGTATCCTCCAACAATGCAAAATCCTTGGAAAAATTACTTTTTAGATCCTAATACCCCAGATAAAAATATTTAAAAAGGTTGTTTGCTTAAATATATATATATATCAATATAAGTTTTTATAACTTAATAATTAAATCATTTAATATTAATTTGCACATTTAAACTTTATTTAAAACAATGTGAAATGAATTCTGCTCAGCAGCAGTGGCGGTTCTTATGGGGGGCCAGGGGGACCACCTGCTTGGCCCCACCTGTAGCCCCCTTAACTAGCACTGCGTAGAAAACCCCGACACCCCCCCCGATAACATTGTGTAGATAGCACCGTCAGCACCCCCCCCCCTCTTAAAAAAGCAGAAAATACTCCCCCCTACTTCAGCAACATGGAGAAATTGATGGCCCCCCTAATATTACAACTGGCCTCAGACAGGCCCCCCAAGTTGAATGGGTCTAGAACTGACACTGCTCAACGGTAAAAAAACAATCAAACAAATAAAGAAATCTGATCCTGTGCAATTATCTAAGAAAGACACATTTCTTAATAAGTATAAAAATAGCTACGTTTACATTCAGATCCAAATAAAAGTACACAATTCTCATTCTGTATGAGGGCCAGTTGTGGTCAAAGACATTGGATCGGATGTTGAATAGCTTTGGATGTTTCAATAGATTGAATTAGACTCCATTCCAAGTCTTCTGATACACAGAATATACCAGATCTGACCACCATTAACAACATATGTATAGAAAGACCAAAGCAAGTCAGTAATTTACTTTGTAAGGTATTTAAAAATATAGTATGGTAAAAAAAAAAATGTCTTGACATAATTACTTTACATAAAATAGACACAATTTACTAAAAATGATCTGCTTTGTATTCTACTTTTGTTCTTATTTGGAAATAAATCTGAAAAAGAAAAAGGTTTTCTTCCGTTCTTAATAGCCCTGATTTGCGAGCATTGGATGTTTCTAATTTGATGCAGGTGTCCATCGTTCCCGTTCCAACAGGGAAGCTCTTAAATAATGAAACCCAGTAGTGACCAGACCTGTGAGATCACTCCTGCAAAACCTGGAGCTGGAGGAGAGATGGAGGGAGTAAAAAGGAGGACAGAGAAGGAACTCTTTATCCTTTATATTTTGTATCCTTTAGAAATTATTCTGGAACATGATAACTGTGCCTTCATGGTGCCAGTTTTATGAAGCACAAAGACGGCACTGCAAAATGTCTTCTGTAACTAAAATCTAAATGTGTAATTTACTCTACATTTAAGGGAGAAAAAACATACTTTTTACACTGGGTGGTTTGCCACAATTTACCTAATCTCTTGTTTAAAACACCGCAGTGTAAGGTGTAGACTTGTCAATTCAATATTTTCAAATCCAGAATGTGCGGGTACTGTCTCAAGACAAAAGGGGCATTACTCAATCTGACAGGAAAATAAAACCTGACTGCTGTACCCGACACTGAAAAAAGACAACCTTGAAGGTGACTTCTCTAAGTTGTTGATTAGGCAGACCAAATGCTCCAAAATGCTCCCAGAAATTCATTATTCATGGAACTGAACATTAATAGTAGAAATGCATCATTAACTTCAAGCTGCCCTTTACCATAGGGCAGTAAGGTAAACACATTTTGTTCAGAACAGCTTATGATGATAGTCCTCAAAAAAGTGTAACGTAAGTGATAGCTTACAATAAGATCATCTTTATCTTTATATTTACTGAAAGAAAATGTGTCTTAAACGATAGATGCAAGTACGTTAAGTTAATCATGATATTTTGAACATCAAGAGTAAGTCACTTTTATTTGGTGGTATCTAATACAACCATTTAAAAGGTAGATGTTGTATAATGATAGATGTTATACTTTAACACAAATGATAATTGGTACCATGTGTATTATCCTGATATGTACATTTTCTTGGTGGTTTCAACTCAGATTGTTATTTACCATGGAAACCATTGTGCTGATACGATTCCTAAGGCAGAATGCGAGGTGATGTGGGTACACAAGAACTTAAGAAAGAATATAAATGAGACAAGGTCATCTGGCCCATCTCTCTCATTTGTTTTTCAAATTTAATAAGGAGCTTCACTGCATAACCCTTGTTGCACCACTTGAACCTCAGCAAAGGCTGCGCTTCCTGCCACCTCAACAACGGTTTAATGCTCCTAATCGGCAACATCCACACCTTCCAGAGAACATTTTCATGTCTGTTAACAGCATACTAAAATTCTGTTTCTCCAAAGTGAAATGTAAATGTAAACCAAGGTGCCCAGGGAATCAAGAACCCTCCCTAAGATTATGGCAGACCCAGACTCTTTACCCAGTTAGTTTTTTTCCCCAATGGTCTTCAGTGCATCTCAGCACGGCATCATAGTCTTTCACCACAAGAAACCAGAATGTCCCATTTCGAATTTACATACAGGGATTGTACACGTATTGCTTGACACCACCATAGTTAAATAACACATTTCAAAACATCAGAAATGTTTCTTCTTCCCCTCTCTTTAACCTCCCAGCCCTGTGATTCCAGATGTTCAAAACCCAAGAGCTTTTAAAAAACATTCCCCTTCCTTCTTTTTTCAACTCCATCCTTATCCTCTTAAAGTCTATTGCGGTACTTCAGATTAAATCAATTCAGACACATACAGTGGAGAATTGACTTTTTCCTCCACTAAACATTTCACAGTTATTCATTACTGCTGTAGTACAGCACTTATCTCTATGTCCGCCACGCTCCCTCTGATCCCAAGTACCCTTTCCTCTCTGAGATCTGCATGAAGACTGAATCATTTTTCACCCTGATCTTCACCTTTCCATGACCCTTGCACACAACCTATCAGTGGAAAGGTATTTGTCTTGTATATATTTACTTTGGAGCACATTTACTCAGACATTACATACCAGTTTGATTCACTAACCAATGTCTTCCCAATCAGCTGTGAGAAGTATTTCCTTTGCTATTTAATTAACAATGCAAACAGCAGTGTCAAATGGAACAATGAGGCAGAAGTTCCAAATCACATCCAATGCAGCATAAAATGAATATAACAGAAAAACACTGAAATATATCCTACACCTTTGATGGTTTGTAGTCTTATTCTAGGAAGGTTATGACAATAATAGCATTTCAATCATTTTAAAATGTGCTGGCAATTATTTGGGTTATCATATATAGTATTTAAGGTTTTGAAACTTGAATTATATATACCTTATATATTGTATTGCATTAATCAAACTATAAATAATAAGTGTGCCATGTCTTTTTCAGAATTAATTAATTTCAGAATAGAGAGAAACCAGCTACAGGCTCACATTGAGTTAATACCAGACTAGCTGTTTTAATAGTCTGGTGGCACAAGTAGTCCCAGAAATTGAACCGTGCTTATCTGTTTAATCATATCTGCCTGAAATGTATGCACCCTGTCTTTCTGTAGACCCAAAATGATACTTTTTTGACAGTCCTATTAACAAGCTATCTTGGCCTTGATTAAATTATGGAAACACATTTTAAGGAATGAAAGTAAAAGCAATGTTATCTTTCGATTTAATAAAAAAATGAGGGAGAGGTATATAGCACTAAAAGGTTTTAATTGAAAGTCTATAAAAATATGAACAATGTAAATAAATTGATTTTATATCAATATTTGTCAGGCTCCATTTGACATATTTCTGGACATGAAATATAGGTCAATGTATGCTGAAGTATATTTTCTGATACATTTATATATTTTACAATGAATGTTTTAGTAATTCTGGCTTTTACATTTTGTAAATGTATTTCACTATATTTTACCACAATCTTTTCAACTTGCAATATTTTTATATAACATATGTAATTATCAATTGCCCTGCAGCCTTTCTAATAGTTTGACTACATGCACCATTAACAAAAAAAACACAAATGTTAAAAATGCAATTCAAGCATTGCTGTTAATTATTGTGGGTCTAATCACTTTAAAGTGAATCCTTGGACAGAAAGTCTCAAAGGGTTCAGACGTGTTTCTTTGGGCCAAGATAAACAGCTCCTAACACCACATGTAATGCATTACTTTAATCTTTCCTGTTTTTGAGCCAGATCATATTATGTTCTGATTTTAATGTGGAAAATATTATGAGCCAAATGCACAATGTATTTTTGGTAATAAAATAATAATTTAAAACATCTAATTACCTCCCAAACAACTAAACACATACAAAAATACTGTTGTGTTTTTTTTTTGTTTGTTTGTTTTTTTATAGCCAAATGTAAAAATAAAAAACATACATATATACAAACATAAATAAATAAATATGCAGGGGCCAATTTGGAAATCTGGGATTATGTTTTATTTCTCCATGACTCATCCACCCAAAGAGAAGTCTCTTCAGTTTCTAGAAACAGATTTAATCCCTGTACTGACATTCCAAGGGTTACAGATCTATGAGTGATTAATGGCATACAGTATGTAATTTACAGCAGTGTACCAATTATTTCAAAATAGCAGTACGGTCCTAAAATATATACTGAGCATGGATAGAAGGGATCAATGTCATTTATTAGGCTTCACACATGTAAACATATTTTTTCATTAAACTGAAGAAAAGAAGTACAAGCAACCCATGAATATTATACTGTTGAACCATTTACAAGACTGCAATGCGTCTTCTTTCATAGACTTACAAACCTTTTTCTGCAAAGTAGCACTGTTGAAAAGTATTCTTAGTGGATATAATCTACACAACACTATTTTACCTAATAAGACATCTTGAGACCAGGCCGATGTATTGCATGTTCTTTTGTTATTGTTGAGTTGTTGCAATCATGGAGTAGACTCAGATGGCTGGGAAGCAAAGAAAAAATGATTTATTAAGATGAGGGACCTAAAAAACAAACAGCTAATACGCCTCATTAAAATTGCTGGATAGCTTTGCTACATAATATTTGTAAGTTTGAAATCTCTCCATGATTTTTTGACAGCAAAGAAGTACTGCTATGATATATTTTAAAGCTAAACCATTATAGACAAAAACATAGTGCTATGCATAGTATTTTAAATGTCTCTCAATAGCAGCGCAAACAGAAAAGACATCACTTTGAAGGCACAGTTTCTGAAAAGGTTGTTAATAACATTTAAACACATATTAAAACTATGACATTTTAATTTGGCAGTGTCTAATCCAGAAATTGTGTCCAATGTTGCTGAGTTATTTTAACATCTTCAGTTTTTCCATATTGCCCTTAGGTATACATTCTAAAAGGGTCTATGTCTTTTCATCACGCACTTTTCATCATGCACGCTTCATCACACACACCTCATCACACACAGCTCATCACGGGGCACAGTTCATCACTGATTTGGATATTCATCAGCACTTCAGCATATTCAGCTACAAACTACACACGCGCATGGTCTCTTTTGATTTAGATCGAATGTTCTTTAATGACCTACAATTCCAAAACAGACTGATCAAATCCAACATTGATGGCAGGTTTGGTCTGTTTTTCAACTCTTTAATTTCACCCACCCCTTAGTTCTAATGTTATTCAGCACTTTAATTTATCCCCTTTTTATTGATTAATGCATTACTCAGTCTGCAGTCAGTGTTTACTTATGATCTAATATTCCAGTAATACATATTGGGAGGAATACTTACATATGAACCAGCATGTATACATAATGTGCAGTACACCAGTGAATATTTGTTGTTTGTGGTCACTCAATGTAAGTTTTTGAAGTTGTTTTATTAAATAATAATTAGTCGTGAGAGAGAGATTGGGAAGATGGGGGAATAATAATAATAGTAATAATAATAATAATAATAACTAGTCGCGAGAGAGAGAGAGACGGGGAGGAGGGGGGTGTTTAAAATAGGGCTATAGCACCATTATTGACGCGTTATACATAAAGTGTATACATATTTTATTAAACTTGTATTAATCGAAATTTGAAATGTGCGTGATGAAAAGTTATTATTATATGTAAAAGTAGTACATTTTTATTAAACATAAAGTCTGGCATGCTTACCTACTTTTTACAGAACAAAATAATTACTTGGAATAAGCTGTGTGTGTGTGTATATATATATATATATATATATATATATATATATAAGAACACAACTTTGTCCTTTGTACAGCTTTCCAAAGATCTAAAGTACTATAAATTAATAAATAAATCCAAATGATTGTTGCTCACTTGCCAGGTTTTTCAGCAGTGGGCATTTATCTCTAGCACATTTCCTCAGACATAGCAAGCAGAAAGGGAAAACGTTTAGAGTGATTTTGTTTGTACTGTTGCACGGAAAATAATCCTGTCCTCTCACAAGGTAGTCTAGAAAACAAACAAAACATCACCATGACAATGTAATTGTTAGCTTAAAGCTTTTGATTTATTTTGTTATGGTGCCATTTGTTTATATATTGTTTTACATCAGTTCAGTCATGTAAGAATATTATGTTTATTCACAATGTGTTACAGTTATTTTACATCTTGTGGCTTTGGCCTCACTCTTTAAGGGGCCCCTGTCCACATGCAGGGGGCAACGCAACCTCGATGGGAGAGCAATGATGCAGGTGGAGGCTGGGGAGGGGGAGGTGATGTCAAACACACAGCAGAGGATGCTGTTTTGGGTGAATTTTAGCTGGCCTTGCTATTCATTGAGAGCTGTGTTTCTGTGGGAGGTCGATGTGTTTAAAGTACTGGTTGCACTAAGTTTCCTGCCTGAACCATCACTTCTCATGTTTAATTTCATGTGAACCAGTCATACAAAACAAACTCCATTGCTACTCATAATGTTATTCTTTGCACGTAAAACAACATTGTGCTCTCACTTTGTTTCTTGTATTGTCAAATCACAGGGGACCTTTTCTATAACCAAAGAATAAAAAATAAAAAAACAGGTGAACATATGAAACTGAATCCATTCCTTTACATATTACAAGGTCTGATTTACATTTTCCTTAAAGATCTGTACAAAAACATATTTTTTGATAATCATCTACTTTGGCAATATGTAATTAATTTGTCAATATCAATCATTGTTGCTGCTTTCATTAAATTAGACCATTCAGGTAACAGTTACAAATGTTAACAGGTGATATGTACAGTAGATCACAAAAAAGGTTTAATATTTATGCTTGAGATTAATGATCTCAGGCTTCTGACAATTTAAAGTTATGATCTTGTGATTGCAAGAGAAATTATTTGAGCATCAGTGCATTTGAAATTGGTTTACAGGACAAAAAGATGTATTTTCTTGTAATTTCTGTTGAAAATGAACAATTCAAATTTGATAAGATGTGGATTCTGGAATAAATTGCTCATTTCATATCTAGTACATAGCAATCTTTGTTTGTCAAGGTGAAAAGAAATCTGTATAAAATCTGACCATTATCTAGATTTAATTGCTCAGTGAGAAGAATCCTTCAGTTCAAGTTGGAATATTAAGCAAGTTAAATGTAGTGCAAAGTTTAATTAAACTTACAATAAAGACATTAGATTATCCTTTATTCCCTTCACTTCATACATCCATACTATACAAGAAAAAGAATAATTGCATTGTGTAAGTGCTGTCAGTATGTAATGAACACATGGATTATTTAGTATCAGTATTCAGAGTTGGCAAAGTTATTTTGTGAAGCACTGGTTTGATTTTCTGACTGTAAACTGAAACTAATGCAATGCACCTGGTGATTATTGCGTCAGCTATCGCAAAGAAACCTTCATGTTTCACTCTGAAAAAATATATCGGAGCTCTTCAAGACTTTATTATGTTTCAGCAATGAATAAGTCCTGCCCTACATTACATTATCCAAACGGATGACACTGTTTGTATTAGAAGTTTAATTTATTATTTTGTGTTTATAAAACATTGTATTGTTATTCTGTAGTCATTTTAAATGGCTTTGTGAACAGATTACAAGTAGGCAAAAAGAAAGCGACATTAAAATCAAGTAAATCTTACACTTTATATCAAAACTTCTCATATTTATATAATATAAAATATATGTAAGTTCAGCGGAATGAGAGCAGTTGCAGTGGAAATTATGGTTTGCATAAACAAGTATTTTACTGAGAGAATGTATGAGGTAACTTTGTATACAATTTCAGCTTTAAATATTTTATATAACCGATGATAAATAATGAAGTTAGATCATAACAAAGCTTTATATGTGTTATTACATTGTAGTAACAATATTAATTTCCAATAGTATTACAGTGAAATGTCGCAAACGTTTTAAGTGAAGTATTTATTACATTTATTACATTATTACATTGTAGTAACATATATGTGAGGCTTTACCAATGCTGTATAACACCACACTTATTCAGTAATTTAAAAACATTAATGAAACACCAAACTGCTCAAATCATCTTTTTAATATAAAGTATTTCATTTCTAATGCTCTCCTGCTGATTCTATTCAGCAGGTATTGCTGAAAGCATTTGGTAACACAAACATGAAAGATAAAATATGAAAAGCCAGTTTTGCAGGTCACATAGATTTCACTGCAGACATTCATTTTATTAGCTGAACGGTCACAGGAGTTTTACTATTGTGTGAACATACATGATTTTATGGCATGTTTATTATTCCTAATCCATTGGGATTTCAGACGGAATACCTAACTTCAACCCGTATGTCTGTATGACCGTAAATGGAAGTGAAATAGAGAGCTAAACACTGTATTCTGAAATTTATCATCTTTAGTAAGGTTTTTTTTTCTTCTAAAAGACAGAGTTGGATAGATTGGGGGGAAACAAAACCAGGTTTTATGTGCTAAAGATCAGACAATGTGGCAGCATGTGATGTTTACTCCCATATTACTCAGAGTTAATAGGAAAAAGGGTAGATTTATCTGTGAGCTAATCACTGTGATGCATTATGACTATTGATCCACATAATAGAATTGTCGTTTTTGTAAATATTAACATGTTATTTTTAAGATTTATAAAACAAAAGCAGGGGTATTGCTGTTGTGAATTTTATGTAGATGTCTGATTAGGAGTTTCACAGAGGCAATGTAATCACAGAGAAATTTAAATTGTGTTTTCTTTTAAATCAATGGAACTTCGCTAAAAGATAATAGTAAATCATATTGTAGTTAGTGACTTATATACAAAAGTCCCAAAAACATGTAAACAACTGGTTGTATTTATCTCTAAATGGATGTTTTATGGTCCTCTCCTGCCTGCAACTACTACCCGCCACTCCAGCTCATCCAGAACTCTGCGGCTTGTCTGGTGTCTCTCTGCCCCGATTCACACACGCTACTCCATTGCTCCGCTCCCTCCACTGGCTCCCGATACCGGCACGCATTCAGTTCAAGACTTTGACCCTCACCTACCGCTGTCTCGCCCACACTGCACACAAGTTACCTTCAGACACTCATCTCCCCATACATCCCCTCCAGACCACTGCGCTCCTCCAGTACCAGAAGACTAACTCTACCTCCTCTCTACTCCTCCTCCTCCAGAGCCGCTCCTTCTCATCCCTGGCCCCTAAATGGTGGAATGACCTGCCCACTGAAGTCAAAACAGCAGAGTCGCTGACCTCCTTCCAGCGCTTACTCAAAACACATCTTTTCAGACAGTACTTGTAATTTAGTAATTTAGTCTCGTGTAAGATAGCACTTTACAACGTTTGTTCATACTACTTGCCTAGCAATACTAGTACTCGTATTATTTTGATTTCCCCTCTGCTCTCTTTCCCTTGGCCCTTGAGTGTGACCTAACATCTTGTCTGTACTCAGCTTTTACAATCCAGGATGTAAGACATCATATATTGTATACACTTGTGTAAATTGGAATTGTAAAATGTATTATGCTTTGAATTGAACTGTAATTTGTAAATTGGAATTTGTAATGTTTTATGCCTTGAACTGCACTGTATTTTTGCACTTTGTATTGTGCTTATATTTTGTAAATTACCCTGGATAATAAATAATATTAATTTATCTAACTTTATCTAACTTTCTAACTTTCTAACTTATCTAACTATATCTAACTTTCAAAGTATTTTCATGTAAATGACCTGGGAGTTAAATTATTCAATATTTAGCTGATTTTGAATGTAAGTTACACTTCATTGGTATATTCTTGCAGTGTGCTGAAAAGATATGCCCGAGGTGACCTGAATGATGATCAATAGATCTTCACACATGAATACAGTGAATGCTGAGGAGGAGGAGAAGTTCATCAGAAATACTGGGCATTTCAAGATGTTGTGAAGAAATCACAGTACCTGCCGGTGTTTGAAGAGTGTTTAAAAAAAAAACAGATAAGTTGAGAATTTGTGAACTATTTATTTGAAATACATACAAAACATCAAAAATCTCACCCCATTTTTATGAAATTGCAAAACAAAACATAGGATATATAACTGTTCTGGTTGAGTTGATTTTTAATAACTGTATATGTTTTAAAATTGCTCTGTATTGTTTGTGTAGCACTTTAGCATAGTTACAGTAGTGTAGTTTTGGGAATGCACCATCTGTTTTCTTATAATTAAGGATCGCTGCTACCGAGGGACAAAGCTCCATTCTTGCAAATCTAACAAGTATTCCAGCAGTATATGAACAGCACATGTTTCTTTGACCTGAAAATAGGCATGGTTGAAGGTGCTTCTTCTATTTGTCATTATAACTGAACCCTAAATTCACTTTATCAGCTCTCAAGCAGTTTGGAGAACAATCAAGATACCTATCATGTATTATAGGGGGGGAAATGAAATCTGCAAACTAGAATACAGTCGTTTAAATTAGATGGGAACACTATTATTAAATTCTGCTGATAATGCCAGCACTTCAGTAAATCAAATCGGGCTGTGCGTCAATATGGCTTCACACCAGGTATGAGCCATCTGAGGTGAATTAATGTTGTTCTAATTTAAATCAATGTGTTTTTAAATATTTATAATTATTTCAGTGGTATATTGTATATTCAACACATTGATTTCACTGTATCGAACAGACAGTCCTAGAGATAAGCACTTTTGAACACAATGCCAGTAGGGACACAGCTTTAATTTGTGCTTAGGCTACCACTTAAGATATAACTGGCCCTGCACAGGATCACGGCTTAGTGTCCGACTCTAAAGTGCTGCTTCAGCTAGAGAGGTAATAGAAAATGCCACAATGGGGAAATAAGCAATTTCTTTTGCAGGTGAGCAAAGTAAATGGGTCTCTGTAAATGGGATCTGGTTTCTATCACAAGCAACTGAAGAAATTAAAAAAAAAAACCATGTACCAGCTTCTCCTTGTCAGACTCATAAACTAAAGATCATATACATACATTAATGTGTAGATGGAAGGAAACAAACACACACAGAAAAGAATGTGTTACTTTACATGAAGTGCACAGTTTTTGGATGTTTGTACTTTCACTACTGAGAGTGTAGTTAAACATTAAAGTAGGCAATGTGTATCTACCTTGTTGTTAAATTACACATTCACATTCACCTGTATAATTGCACTACAGAATTTACACATTATAGCTATGCATACATTATAGATATGTGTAATTACACTGTAATACATATGTAATTACTCAATACGTACACCAAAAGGTTACCTACATACTGTGAAGTGTTACCAAAAAACAAAACAAAAAAATCAATTGAAATATTGATGTGAGACTCAAAAGCCAACCTAGAATCAAAGATCACACTGAGATTGATAGCAAAAATGTTCAACCTAATTTCAGGAATGTCGATAACCTTAAAAAATACTGTCAAGCTTATGAAACTAAAGTGGAGAAGTACAGCAGATGTAAAAATTAGACTTCATGGCACATTCAAACTCCTTTTATATTTTTATATATTTCAAACCTCTAACATGTAGTTATATTTTGTGTTTGAAAAAAATGTATCCGTACAACATAGATTTATATATGAAAATAACAGCAAGCTACAGCCAGTTAAACAGTATGGGGGTCTGTAATCCCTTAACAGATACAGGAGGCATTGCACATATTGCATATTAGTCAGAGATGATAACTGGAGGTCTGTGAATTAAAGGAAAGTGGGGTCTCTGAATATGTGTGCCAGTTGCAATAAGACAACTAATAGAAATCTCTGAAGGGTAATGCATTTTCAGTGGGAAATGAGCTCCTACTTTAACCCCAGCATCGGAGTTAGGATTCTGCTTCATGGATATTGTTGGCAAGACTTAAATCAGGTTTTTCCATCAATATACATGACTACTGCTGTCAGTATATTACAACAAGCCAAACTGACAACAGGAACTCCATTGTGCAATCTGCAGTAATTGTGTTGTCTTTGATTTATGGGTAAAAAGTGTTTTGTTTATTACCGATTACTTGCTAAGAATATATTGGTCTTTAATTCATTCATATATTCATTCATTCATTTATATCAGCTTCAGCAAAACCGTAACAAATGGTCTTGTGTGTTTAACGTGATAGATTTTCTCGTGATTGGTAGATTCTATCAGTAAATTCAATTTAAAAAAAAGTTTTCCAATGGATTATTGTTTTTGCCTGCTAAAATTTTGATTGCAGTTTATCTTCGTCATTACATGCTTAAATTACCATCCTTTCGGTAGCATATTGCTATTATGTTACATCGGTTTAATAATCTGCTTTAATTTCTCTTTTCAAAATGAATTTCTCTCAGAAAGGACAGCATAAGAGAGGATGACTCAAACAAATGTTCCCTGGTAAAGGTGCATAATATACATCACAATAAATAATGCTGAAAATGTCTTAACATTGATAGCCATTTGAAATGCAATGTAAAGGGTGCAGTGCATTTTACTTTAGGTTAAATAAAGCCAACTCTGCTTCCACCTTTCCTGTCTTTGGGAAATGCCCAATGTGTCATATCTGAAATGTTGCATAATATCATTGCAGGTGTCTACAAAATATATACAAATGTAGAGTACATCATGATTTTCAGCTTTCGTTCAGATGAAGTGGGATAAATCATAGGCATCAGTCTTAACAGCTTGCCGTTACTAAAATTTATGATTCCTTTCAATATGTTCACACTTATGAAAGTGAGGGAAAAGAACGATATATGTAACTCACTGATTTCAGAAAGAAAGATTCATCTGGCCAGATCTTTCCATCACACTGGGGTATTTTTGTGTGTGTGAGCTGTAAATAGTTCAGTAATTATACCAATCATATAGCCATGGGAAAATTTGAAAGGGTAATTTATTTCCCGGACAGATGTCAAGAGATAGTAAAACAATTTTCATCCCATATGAGTCTTTGCTATGACGGCCATGGTTCCCCTGCATTGTATTATTGTGATTTACTGTTGAAAATGTTAAGGGCTGAACCATAATACCCTAATCTGAGTTGACTGGTGTGAAACATGGTTTTAGTGTAGTGTAAAGTAAATTAATTAAATTCATTATCCTTCAACTTAGTAATCTCATTTGCTTCCAGATGTTGTGCTATTCACAAAGTTTTTTAATTTAGATTTTGTTTTAGAAACGCTCAGTTTTTCTGACAGTTCAGTAGAATAGTTTTCACCTGGCCCAGGGCCACCTTAAAACTATGACCCTGTTCACATATGAGTTAAGGCCGCCCTGGGCCGGCCTAAATCTTAAATAAGAACGGGGTCTATGAGATTAAAAGCTAATGGGAAAAAGACCAAGTGTTTCAGCCCCGTAGTGGTGACGTACATTGATACAAACACTTGTGTCACTTATGTAATCTCTTATACAAACTTTTGATTTCAGACTTTTTAGCTCGAAGAACTTGTGAACTGTTGTAAGACACTTATTACAGCAATTCACCGGGAGGGAAATATGTGAAGTGGAAAATTAGGTATTGATCAAAATATATATTTTTCCTCACCTTATTACTTTTTATACTTCTTCCAAACTCGCAAATTTGTTTTAATTACAAGGTGGTGTGCCTTGGCCCATTTCTTAGCTGTGGAAACTGCAACACTGCAGACAGCTTGGCTTGAGGATCACTAAAGAAAAGGGAGAGAAAGTGTATGTGTGTGTGTGTGTGTTCAAAAGGGAGAGAGACGAGACAACTAGTACATCTGTCTAAGGTAACATATTTGTATGAACTCACACTCAAGACATGAAACCAAAAACATGAAGTGTATTGGCATCCTGTGAATAAATCCCTTGTTACATTTCTGGAAGTGGAATCAGTTAATTGTCCTGTGCAGCTGGTTAAACATAGACGCAGCATAGTGAAAAAAGGCACATCATTGAACTACAACATAAACTTTTAATTAAAGGCCCAAACAGAAGCCTGAGCAGCATAGAGGTTCAAAATCTCATGTTCTTTTACGTTGCCTGAATAGTATCAGCAGAACCTGCAGTGCTACTTGATTTATCAACCTGTCAAGCAACTTCAGTCACACCAGACCTGAATGCAGATAAAGATTAACCCCTATGGGTGTATTCATATTTATTTTCTGTAAATCTAAGAAGCCTTATTAGACTCTAGTTGAGGCTGTAATTTAGTTTTTAGTTTCTTTGGCATCTTAACGTACATTTACTACTGCTCTCATTTCAATATAAATCATGGTGTTTTCATAATTAATATGGAGTGATGAAAATGTTGAAAAAACAACAACAACAAGAACCAAACATGTAAACTCCTGAATTCAGATCTGTGAATCCTGCACAAACATCGCTTCCTCAATGAATCCACAAATTGCCCATGACAAAACAGTGTGTCAGCCCTGATGTTGATGGAGAGTTTAGGACTGTCCAAAAAAGAAAAGATAAAAGTGCATTTAATTTTCTATCCCTGAATTCATTATTTGCAAGATAACATTGTTCAATGAAATGCCCTCGACAGATTCTCCGCATTATGATGTAAAAGTCTGTTCATGTTCCTCGAGTCCTCCTGTGCTTCCTGATTCATCAAGCTGTCATGGGACTTGAATCTTCTCTGAGGCACACAAGACTTGAATTCAGATTAAATACAAGGACCTTAATGATGTGGATGTACTGCTTTCATTGTAGTCAATGAGAAATCTGTATATCTTACTAAATATAGCCACATACCACCCGACATAAAAGCCATATGCTCCTTTAATCACACACTTTGAATATTTTCCATCACTGGGGAAACCAGTTACAGAATAAATCCCTTTGAACAATTTTAATTACTACATATTCGCACAAAGGTCTGTTATCCCAAGACAATACGATAGCGTGCCGTTACTATAGGGTAATCATTCTCCATCTCCCCTCAGCAGCAGGTACATTAAATAACAATGTCAATAATGCCAAGAGCTGAATGTGAATGAAAATAAAAATCTGAAGTGGACTCATCAATATCTATGTCTGCAAATGTGAAGAAACAAAAAAAGCCTTACCATTAACTTGGATATGCAGGGTTGGTTATTAGAATACAAAACAAGTCTTTGTAATGAGTAAGATTCTAATGTTTAGAATATAAATAGAATATATGATATATTGGATTACATTCTAGGCATAACTATTGTATTTTCATAAATCTGATTTTGCATATTGTAAGGTGAAGTTGTTCTTTTGGTCTATTTTAAGTTAATTAAAATATTCAAAAACTACAGAAGCACAGTTATAGACAAATAAGTTGATCCCCACGAGTCCATCACTGAACTATCTTGTTTCAAGTGGCTGAGCTTCTTACTTTCCCTCCCAGACAACACATCTCTGAACTGCCAATCAAGAGCTTTCTTTGTGTGAAATTGTGCACATGGCAATTAAACATCAATTATAGATAATGTCATCAGAGATACTGAAGCAGAGAACAGTTTTCTTCATTTTTCTTATGTGGATATTCCCAGATTTGCATAACAGAGTTTTATCTTCAATACAGTTTTCATTTTCATAGTATTTTTTGTTTTGTTTTGGTATTTATGGGACCAAGGCTG